>NC_029777.3:13202363-13258999 GCF_000817695.3 Arachis duranensis | reverse complement strand
GTCATTTTTTAGAGAACCTAATGTTTGAATCGTTGATTTAAAAAAAATGAGTGGGATAGGCTCTACATAAGGATTAAAAATAGTAGATTTGTCTAGTTCACATGGAAAGCAGGTGGAGAGGAAGAAAGAGAAGACTAAAAAAGGCAGAGCTCTGAGGATTTTGTGACGATGGCTGACTGAAAGGAGGGAGGGGATGATGACAAGGGAATAGTCCAGAATAGGCATCGGATTAGCATAAGTTATGACATAGAAAGAAGAGAGGCGAAGGAAAAGAGGATAAAGTGGTTGTGTGTCATGCAACTTGGACTAGGCCGCCACAAAGGGAGCCAGCATTGATTTAAAACTACAATGATAGATAGCCATTCTGAGCTAGATACTCAAGGCCCTTGTGCTTTCTTTAGAGTGTTTACCTCAAATTTGCAGTCAAATGACCTAAATTTGAGTTTATGGGTGTCGATTGAACTAAGAAAAGGAAAACAAAAACAATAAAAAACTTTAACGCACATACTAATCACCAGTCAAGTTACTTGTGAAATTGTTATTCATACGGTGATATGATGGGTGTGAGAGCGAGGTTCAAGAAGCGAGATGATGCAAAGGAGGGAAGGCTACTAATTAATTAATGGAACAGTTAAATAAAGTATCATCTCAGAACTTTTAAGGGGCTTAAGCTTGTAGAATAAGATCTGCGGCGTTCATGTCAGTGCTTTCTCTCCATGGTTCTATTCTAGTGATGTGTACGAGAACATGGGTCTATGGAATATGCCATTGCCTCTTAATGGAATAACCAAATTCACCAAACCAATCTGATTGAAGTCATCATGAGAAGAAGTTGGTCTTTCTTCGCTAACACTATGGTAGAGTTATTGCTATGCAAAAGCAAATTTAGGTGGAGTAATGATTGTTTGATTTATGAAATGATGGATATTGTGATCTAAATGGTTGCTGTAATCAGCTGTAGCCAAAACTGGATTTTAGCTATAGAGTTATGGATACCATGTTAATATTCTGTGAGTTGTAAGAAAGTGCAGAAAACTAGAAAAAAATGAGAGGGAATATAAGAACCATGTTTGGTAGAAATCCAATAATAATCATTAGAGAATAACTATGATAAAATTATATACAAGAATTTCTATTAATAACTCTTAGTTATAATTTAATAGAGATCAATATGGACCCTCTCATATTTTTCTTTCCCTTCTTTTCCATATATTCTTTGAACTATTTTATCGAGTCCTGTCTCGTAGCTTAATGCTAGGTGGCTGTGATGAAGTTTCCAATAAAAAAGAAAGGTGTAAGTTTTGTAACCAACATAGAGAGGAATACTTACAGCATTTTGTCGGTAAGTCATTCACGCTTATACTCTCCAAGACCTCACTGCCAACGGAGTTTCCAGCTAAGAACATAATAGCCTTGGCAGCAGCTTTATTGGCTTCCGAAAGAAAAGATTGAGGTGGAGTCAGTAAGAACTCATAATCACCCAATAGCTGTAAGCTGGCAATCAATTCTCCACGACACTTCCCCAAAGTTGGTTTATCTTTTCTTTGATTGGCAGGGCTACATTCAGCTTCCTCAATCAAACTTTCCTCTTCGTCAATAATATGAGCGACCACAAGGGTTATAATGCTCAATAACATACACATGCAAGTATGAAGGTGAGGTACAGGACCTTCAGTTGAATCCCTCTCCTAAAATAACAGGTGAAAAATATAAGTAGCATTATTTGAAAAGGGTGTAGATTCCAAATGCAAAAACTTTCCAGAGCCATTTTTTTCCTTTGTAAATAAAAAACACTTGATCAATTAAATGTAGAACTGCAGCTGCCAACACATCCAAAGCAAATGTAAATGACATGCCAGCATAAGCTTCCCTTATAATAAAAAAGATGATTATATCACCAGCTCATACACATGAATAAATTCATGAAGCCATTTCACAATAAAAAAAAATAATCAGTTTCCCATCACTTCTGTTGTATTAACCCATACATACCCTTTGAACCAACCGCAATGCTGCAATCCATAAACCTAAAAATGCACTGTGCCAAGTACTTCCATTTACAGCATGTAAAACCTTCACCAAACCTGCAATAAAAACTTAAAATAAATTTCCAGTAAAAAAAAGGCTTGAAGTAAATAAAACTGCCAAGTACTTCCATTCAAAATAAGTGTTCAGTATTAAATATTATATAACAATGAGATTGAGCATTTGTATGGGGGTTCAAACCCTTGACTGCCAAATAATTGAGAGGTTTTCTTTTCATGTTAAAGTGGGCAAGCAAAAAATGGTCAATTTGTGCTACAAATTGTGTTATGCGAGGTTTTGAAATAAAGCTTTGGGCTAGCGTGAGATTATTTAGAGGTTGATTGATACTATTTGTACATTTTAATATTGGTGCTTTTGTTGATATTCAAATGTAGGCAACTAACAGAATCATGGCTTTACATGTATCGATTTGAGTTGTTTCACCACTATGATAAAAATAATACCGATCATACCAGTAACAATTTTAATAGCACTAAGTGCTGAGACATTAGCTCCACCCAAAGCATCTTCAAGGATAAGATCAATAGGAAGCCATTGCAAAGAACAACTATCACCAAAAGATTGACCAGCAAAACAGATCTGAGAACCAGCAACCATGAACACATTAGCCTTAGATGTTGTTTTGCTTTGATGAGATATGCCTTTATAGATATTTTCCATTAAAAGCAAAAGGGCCTCCGGAGTAATATGTTTTGAGCTCCTCAAAACTGAAGAGTTTGATACAAGCAGATGCATTTGGCGAATGAAAAATCCCCAATGAGATGGCCTACAAAATATAATTTTTCTTCAGTCAGCGAGCGTTCCAGCACTTAACTGAGATTCACCCAATGGGCATTGTTCACCTCATAAATGCAAAGTACACCATAATTAAGTTCTTACATGTTTTGATGAACTAAGGAAAGGATCCTTGAAGTAATTTTGTTTTGCAAAAATTCTGCAACGATCTCAATAGCCATTGCTGTATTTTCTCTCTGCAATTCCCCCCTTTGCTCAGTTTTTTTTCCAGCGAAGCAATCAGGACTTCCAATATTCATATCATCTGACCTCCTTAGCCATCTAGGATTATCCTCCGATGCATGATCCAGTAATCCTTCATCATCTAGTAATGCTTCAAGTAACTGCCAAACAATTGAGAAGACAAACTCAACTAGAACAACTCCAGGCTCACAATCCTTTCGGTTATATACTTGGGAGAGAAGAAGAACTTCATCAATTGATGTCATAATCCTGCACAATCACTATGAAACATTACTATTAGCATTCAATGCAATAATATCATCCAAGAAAATATTATCCCTATTCATGGGGTAGAAGGTTTGAAGGCACACTATGTTAAAGAAACATTAAAACCCACATAACCCGGCTTCTAAAAGCAAGGCGTAGAAGCAAGGCCTTGTGGGCCCTAATGTTCAACTTTTAACATATTATAAAAGACAACCCAACAACATAATTCACAGAAAACTCCTTTGGAATTGAACCTCACTTTTCATAGTTTGGGGAATTGATATGAGAGGCGAGCATAAAAGCATTTCGCTTTAGGAGTTCCATATAAAGTCTGTAAGCTACTGGATGGAGTTGCCTGCTTGGAACAACCCTGCAGTCATGGGAAAAAGAAGTTGTAATTTAACAAGGAAGAAAAATAAGAAACTCCGAGAGATAACATGATGTTAGGCAAAGCTTTCCCTTAAAGATGCAGATATAATACAGAAGACAGCTGATTAGCTATCTATGTCACTGAAAAGCTACTTCAATCGCCAGCAAGGTCATAACTCCAAAAGGACACAAAAATACATACATGAGAAAGTTCAGAAGACCACCCCCAGACCCCCCCAAACCTTCTACTGCCTCAAATGGTTTCTTTCTATTCAATAATTATGAAGTGCAACCAATTTGATTCCAAGCAACTTTTTCGTGCGAAGCAGAGCAACATACAAACTTGCATTCACGAAATACAGTTACACAGATACATACACATACAAATATCCAATCATACGCGCTGCTGATATACTAAGCATTTCATAAAGTATACACATTACAGTAACAAATATTGATAATAATAATGAGGAGTTACGTGGCGGAGAGAAGAGCGAGGAGGAGCAAGGGAGGGACGATGTTGAGAGAGATGGCTCTTTCTAGAAACTTCCACGCGGTGGGGCAGTGATTCTTCCAGAAGAAATGAGACACGAGGTGGTGGGCGAGCTCCACGGAAGGAAGGATCACGGTGGAGGATCGGAGCATGGCGGCGAGCTCCGAGGCCCACAGGTTAGGGTCGGAGTTCCGTTGCTGAGCCAGCTCAGTGTGCCGAAGCACCGCGTCCCAGAGGCTCGGTTGATCAGTAGCGCTGGTTTGCGCGGGAACCGCCATACGAGAAAAATGAAAAGAGACCACGAGAAATTGAAATACAGAGAGAAGAGAAGAGAAGAAGAAGAAAACAAAATAAAATGCGGAACGCGCAATGGAGAGAGAGCGAGTGAGATTGTGAGAAGAGCGTTTAGTTTGAGTGTGTGTGTTTTTGTTGTGCATGGGAACGAGAATGAATTATGTTAGGGTCGGTTGCGTGACAGATTTCTCTTCTTCAAACCTTTCCCTCTTTTATTCAGCCAAATGGCTTTCTTCCTGCATTTAATTATGAACGACTATTATACCTGGACGTCAAAATTATTCTTTAATTCATTCACCAATATAAAATTTATATTAAAAATAAATTAAATCATATATATATAAATATATTAATAATTAATTTTAATATATAAATAATATTTTTAAATTACATTTAGAACATTTTTTTAAAAAGTACTGAAAATCAACAAAAGACATTTAAATTCTTAAAATTAAGAAAATTCAAAATTTATTTTAAAAAATATATAAATTTAAATTTAATAAAAACATTTTAAATAGATTGTATATTAGACTTGTTAAGCAATTTATTATAATATTATTTGAAATTCACTGTTATAATGTTCATTTTTTAACACTGTTCTAAAACTATTTGATTCATTAATGTACTATTTAGAATTTACGATGACTATTTACAAAATTATGTAAAGATAATAAATAAAAATTATTCAATGACTTATATGCCATATTTCTTTCAGTTTTTAAAACATGCCTATTTATAATATTTAACTAACATTTTTTCTATTATGTTTTTAAGGAGATTTCTAAATCATTTATAAAATATTGTGTGTTTATTAGTACTCTATGGATGGTTATAATTAATTCTATGGGAGAATAATCAATTTATATAACTTTTTTTCTCTCTCCAGTTTACCCGGAAAAAGTTCTTAATATGTGTGTTATTGTTTGGTTTCAAAGAAATAAAAGAATATAACTTTAGGGTCTGCTACACATACAAGTAAAAAGGCCGTACAAGTTATCAGCCCAAATTTCATTAACACGCGCATTAAATCATTTTGAATGGAGCGTAATTACACGCGCCCCACTCAAACGGTTCCTCTTCGTCTTCTTCTTCTTCTTCTCTTCTTCTTCTTCTTCCTCTTCCTCTTCCTCTTCCTCTTCCTCTTCCTCTTCGTTTTTTTTTTCGATTTTCATGGTTTCTGAAATTCTTCTTCTTCTTCTTGTTGCACGTTCTTCTTCCTCTTACTCTTCTTCTTCTCCTTTTCTTTCGTTTCTGCACGTTCTTCTTCCTCGTTTTCCTCTTTTTCTTCTTCTTCTTCATTTACGTCTTTTCTCTATGTTTTCTCTTTTTTTTTTCGATTTTTCATGGTAAAATCGTTTTTGAAGAAGAAGAAGCAGCAGAAGATGAGGAGGAGAAAGAGAAAGAGTTCTGAATTATGCATAAGATGTACTTCAACGAATTTTGGGTGTATTTTTTTAAATCCTTTGGGTGTATTTTCTGTAACCCTTTGGGTGTATTCCTATAATTGTTTGGGTGAATTCTTGTAACCGTTTGGGTGTATTTTCTGTAATCCTTTGGGTGCATTTCTGTAATCATTTGGGTGTATTTGAGTGATATCTGACTGATATCTATGGGTATATCTGACTCATATCTATGGGTGTATTTTACTAATATCTATGGGTGTATTTTTCATTTCAGAAAAAATGACAAGCATTACAGAAATACACCCAAACGATTACATAAAATACACCCAAGAGATTACAGACGATTACATAAAATACACCCAAGAGATTACAGAAATACACCCAAACGGTTACAGGAATTCACCCAAACGATTATAGAAATACCCTAATTAGCCTAAGCCTTACCTCGCGTCGTAAAGCCAAGGTTAATCAGAGATTACGACAGTTCTAAACTCAAACATAATATATATATAAAGAATAGTATAATCTAGAAGCCCGATAAAAGATATAGCTCAAAAACAGAATTTCGAAGCACAAACGTACTAACGGAGCTACTAGCTTAAGGCATAAGAAACAGAGAAGATATAACAAAAGATAAGTATATAATATCATAGGGAACTAGTCACGACTCGCGGAGTTTAAGCCGGCTAGCCATATACTGATATACAAAACTATACAGTGAAAGAGAAGAACGTGCAACAACAAGAAGAAGAAGGTGCAATAAAAACGTGCCGTAACAGTATGTGGAGGAACTAACGTCAACGACGAAGAACAAACCAGTGAGAAAGGAGGAGAAAAGAACGATCAAAAAAGAAGGAGAAGAAGAAGGGAGAAAAGGGATGTAGCGCGTGTAAGGAACGTAGCACTTGCAGCGAATTTTGGGGATTAGAGTTTAAATCGCTTGTACGCAGAGTTTTTCCATAACTTTAATACAATGACAAGTTTTATATAGTCATTTAATTAAATTTATAGGCTTAAATAATTTTTGAAGTACTAAATTAAAAAATTAATTATTTTTATAGTTAATGTGACAATACACAATTAATCGTGTGTGAAACTTTTTTTCCACCAAAGATCTATAAAATTCAATAAAAGATGTTTTTATAGCTTACGAAAATTCATTATTTCTGCACGTGTTAATTTATTTGTCGAATATAGAAAATAGAATGTAATTGAGTAAGAATAACAGGTTTTTCTTCAGAAAATAATTTTTCTCTGATGGATATATTCTAGAGATTAGAGGCTAATCTTGTTTAATCATACGACACGTAAAGTAATAAATCTTCCATTTTCTGCTATGTGCTATCTCATACGATATTTGTCTCTCGTTCTGACATAACGTTAATGCAATTATGACAGTGAATTCATATATGGTTATCACTTAGGTCCAACTTTTAAGTTCTTTTAAGTAGATGATTTATAAAACAACGTAACATTTGACGAGTTTGCAAAGTCATAGACTTGGGCACAAATATTTCTTCGAATCTAAGTTCAATACATTCCATTAAGAAAAAGGGTTGACAAAGCATAGTAAAATAATAATACAAAAATAATTATTTTGCAATTACATGGTGGTACTCACATAACATTTACATAAGATAACCCCTTAACAACCTGTCTGGTCAATTTTTATCTTAACAATCCTCACATAATTACAGGTAAGAACCAGTAACTATCACTGAAGTTCAGTCACCATCCATCATACTTTGAAACAAGGCAACAAGGGCAAGGAAAAGAGAAACTCAGTTATCACTTTGTCATAGTAAAAATTGGACAATGCTATCAAGAGAATAGAAGGATAAAGGAATGCAGTTAAAAAGCCTCAACATCTGTTAAGTGTTTCTTTCTTTATCCGAAACCAAAATATCCATGACATTTCAATCCAAACAGACTACAACAGAAAGATACACTATAAGAATAACCGGTTAACCACCCCGAGCTTCTCTCCTAGTGGCATCGTGCAATAGTTCAACGTCCACGCCTTCTGGAGGTAATTGCACGTATCTGACCACTGAACCTCTGATGAAGCAGTTCCTCACAGAAAGCTGAGATCAAAGAGTAACATACATTATATATAAACTCATCATATTCATAGTTATGTAATTGCTAGACTGGATGCATGAAAGCAAGGATGATTATAACATGAAGAATCAACACTGAAGCTAGTTACAGTATACATGCCAAATTGAGACAATAAAATATAACATAATTAACAAGAGAAGAACATAGCTTCAGATTGCAGAATGAAACACGTGATAATCAAAGAAACCTGTACGAACTCCACAGACTATATCCTACTACCAAGTTCCTTTATACACATTACACAAAGCCATGACCTATAATCCTTTCGCAAAGTAATTTTAAAGCGAGTATCTCTCACTCATATATTCTATTACAGAAGCGTGCTTTATTTATTTATCTTGTCTTCTCCCTCACCATCTAACCTCATAACAACACATCAACTCATTATTATATCCCTTCTCTCTCTCTTTTTTTTTTTTTCATGGCATACATCAATAGCCAAAATTTCAGGCCATTCGAGTACAAAAATTGGGGGCAAAACCTTCAAATGCAAATTCATAAACTCCCAAATCTTTCCAAATTCCAATAGTCTACAAGACATTACCATTTCAATTATTAACATAACGGAAATAAGGAAGACAAGCATTGACAGCCTGCAAAATCCCCGAGTTCTCATTCCACCCTAGTACAACTCCTATAGGCCTAAGGCTAATAATAGGAGAACAAAAACGGAGTGGCTTAGAATGGGAAAGAGACTTTGATAAAATTGTATGTTCAGAAGTTTCTCTGGAAGTGAGTGAAATTGCCATCAAAGAAAACCGAGAACGCGAGACAACCCCTCAGCAATTCAAAACAATGAATTTTATGATTCCCACTGTGTATTCAAGCTTCTCTCCCTTCTCTTCTCCTATCAAACAATAAAGTGCCCTATAATCGTTAACTCCAATCCTCATCTTTCTTTTCTACTCCATTAATGACCATTGTCTTCCATCATCTGCAAACTCCCATACATACTAACACACACTCATATGAAACACATTAAAAATGTAGAAGGGAATCGATGAAATAACAAACAACCCTGAAACTTGACGTGGCTCTCAAAATAATCAACAAAGCAGACCATATACAATCTCATATTAAAGTTCCAATTGGAACCCAATAGGGTGTCTCAATGCATGAGGCTACTACTAGGTGTAGTCTAAAAAGGGCAGATGGACACAGCCTTACCTCTTCAAACCTAAAGCTTGTTTCCAGATCTGAACCAATAACCTCTTATTACAAGACAACAACCTTATTGTGTGTCAACTGTCAAGGCTCACCCTCTATTAGAACTGAAGGGATCCTAAAATTCCACCCGATGTTCCCTTGAAAGAGTACACACAGTCCTACCAGAGCACGCAAAGGAACTATTTGCAGGATTTTAACCCATGGCCTCTAACCCATAACTCATGCAGCAACAATTGTACTTTTGTACCGTGGCTAAACCTCAATAAAACAAATAGAAATTTCACACAAATATAAAGAACAGATAGAAGGAGTCGAACCATAATACTACAACATGAAAAGTTTAAAGGAGAAACTTACATCCCTCCCTGTCTGAATCACATAAGAAAGAAAATTAAAGACCATGATCCTTATAATCATTAGTTTGTTAAGGTAAGTGTTAGGCTTAGCAGTTGAAGAAACATAATAACTTACTATGAGTTATGGTCACATTAAGTAAGCAACAATCCCACAAAAACAGTAAGTTACAATCAGTACAATACCATGAGTCATGACCATAGTTCTACTTATTCTTCACTTCTATGATCTGTCTATTTAAATAAGAAAACCCCCTTCATACAGGGTTTTGTAATTCACTTTCACCTACAACCAAATCCATATCTCAAAATTAACCAACCTCTGGCACACTAATACACATTCGATTGAAGAATAATCTTATTCACATACACAAGAAGCACCTAATTGCTTTGATACTTCATCAAGCAATGGTCAGCATTAAGCAATCCGGTTGGCAGAACATTAAAGTACACAAATTTGACAGAATACTCAATATGGTTTGCCATAAATCAAATAAATGTTAAAAAGATTCCAATCATTAACAGGAATTATCAACAATATCAGCGACTATAATACCGAGAAGTCCATTGATCATGAATTCAAAGTTTTTGCAATGCAAAACCCCATAAACCCTAAAACTGAGGACGGAAAAAGGATAAACCCTAGAAAGAAGCATACCATATGGGGGTACTTGTCTTGGTCAACGACGCGAGTGTTCTCGAGCTTGATGTTGAGGTACTGGTCAACGGAGTGAAGAGTGCCCCTTATGGCCAAATCGTTCTTGAGCTCCACCGTTACTTCTCTTCCCACCAAATCCTTGAAGTACGAGAAGAACAACTACACCCGCCCAAAAACCGGGGGGAAAAAAGGAAAAAGGAACATACTTTAGGACCCGTCGTGACAAAAAAAAAATCACAGAGATGAGAAAATCGGAAGTAGAGAGAAGAAGAAGAAGAAGAAGAAAGAACGAAAGGGACATTACCATTTTGAGAACAAAGGAAGAGAGTGCAGTAGAAAATGGGAACCAAGCACTCAAGTTGATGTAAACGTATACGCATATATGAAGATTTTCTGTTATTCCATAATTGCCCCCCGGGGCCCCACCCAAGCCCGAATGCATTTTTTTATTGAATAGAGCAAAATTAATTTATTACGAAAATAACTAAACATAATTTATTTAAGATAATAATTTTTAACTTATATGGTCACTTAATAAAAATTAAAGAAACGAAAAATATTGAGAATAATTTAATATATAAGTTTCATGAGACATACCATTTTTTAGACTATATCGAGTTAAACACCAAACTGGTCCTGAGATTCACAAAATGCACCGATTTAGTCTCTGACTTTCCAATTGCACTAATTAAGTCCTCCAGATTGAAAAAATTGCATCAACGTGGTCTCCCTTATATTTTTCGGTCAGATTTCTTACCGGCATGAGTGACGTGGCTAATGAGTGCCACGCTGGAGTGTGTAACGGTTGGTTGACGTGGCAAATGAAACTTTATGCACCAATTTGGTCCCTAATCCCTTTTTAAACCCTAACTCAGAAGTAGCGCAGCACATCTTCTTCTTCTTCTTCTTCCCTACTCATTCTCGTACCCATTGCTTTGCTGGTTGGAGGATGGTTGGACGTGCAGACGAAGGAAAGGGAAGTTCTATGCGATCAACCACAAGGAAGCCAAGTCAGAGTAGAGGCATGCGAGTACCAGATCGGTGTGGGTGTGGGCAACAACCTGTGCTCCGATGGTTTGGAACGGAAACCCACCCAAATAAGCCCTTCTTTTGATGCCCAAATTACAACGTGAGTGTTTCCTGAAGATTTGTTGTTGACTATTTTGATGGTGACTGTTAAATTTCATGTTCACAGAGTAGTGGAAGAAGATGGTGTGGGTTCTTTCGATGGGCAGACATTGTAGAAGATGATAAAGGATATTTGGAAGACACTGCTGCATACAAGAATGAAGAAGTGAGCGTCAGTCTTGCTTTGAGGATTGGCAATTTGGAGGCTGAGTTAAAGACCCAGAAATATTTGATACAAATGTTAGGATTGCTGTTTTTTTTCTATGTTAGTTGTTGTTTTAGTTGTGATGGTAAAAATGTAAGAACTTGTTTTAGTTGTGATGGTAAAAATGTAAGAACTGTGCTTGAAAGCATCTGTTAATGAATGTATGGGAACTGTTTAGCTTATTGGTGTGTTATTTGTAGATAGATATAAGAAAAATAGAATCCAAACTAAATGAACAGAAGAGGAAATTGATAATAGTAGTTGTAGATTATAAACAAGACAATAATCAATGTAACACAGTTGCAGTTGATCACATAAGGATAAACATACTGAAACAGCTACCTTCGAGCATAAACTCCCTTAAACTATCTACTACCAAAAAACCAAAATAAACCATACAGTCTAGCCAAAATAACAAATCCCATGTATATTGTTAAATCCAAAATAACAAAAAATTCAAAATATCAATCAATGCCCAAATCTCATGTATATTGTTAAACCAGCTGTTAGAACATCCAAAATCAAAGGTTTTTCTTCCTTGGTGTCTTGAACTGTGATGTTGGAACAAACTTCATGAACCTTGCCAACCTTGAAGATGTGGCTGCACTTGCTCCTTGCATGGGATCGACTGAAGTAGTTATTGGTTGTGATGAGTTCCTCCGTTTGGTTGGCAATTTAGGTGGCCTTGTTGTTGGTGGTGGTGGTGCCTGCGTAAAGTGTAATAAGTTGTATGAGTTAGTGTGAAAAGGAAAGTTAAATCTAGGAAGTAAACAATAAATATTTTGGGATCTTTTATACCTCATCTTGTGTTCCACCATAGCTTGGTTGGGACAATTCAACCTCTTCATCTTGCGGTGCAGACACTGGTGGTGGAATATCAGTTGCTGGAGGTGCCGGATTGGTAGTGTTGCTTGCTTCAGCTGCAGGTGTACTCCCAGTATGAGTAGCTTTGGCCTAGGCCACTTGTTAAGGTATGTCCATGCTTCCTCACTGACTCTTTTGATCTTGTCCATGTTGCCAATAAAATCTTGGAAAGTGGTTGACCTTGCAGCATCCCAAAGGAGTCTCCGCAGCTCAAGATCCTTCCACTGTTTGTTGAAGTTTCGCCACAGGTGCCATACACAGAAACGATGGTGGACCTGTGGCATGACCTCCTCCACAGCCGAAATCAACCCCTGCAATTGATGGAAAGATATAGCAGACACCAAAGAACCAAAATAACCAAACATCAATAACCAACCACCCTAAATAATCAATAACCAACCACCCTAAATCAGCATACCACCTAAATAATCAAACTACTTAAATAACCAAAGACCCTAAATATTCAGACAACCTAAATAACCAAACAACCTACATAATATACATAACAAGTGAAATCAGCAAGTTGCAATTGTCCATACCAAATAAAACATAAAACCAAATAGTTTAAACACTAAACAGATATACATTTTGCTTACAATATAAACTGTCTAACTTTCTGCATATCAGAAATGAAACACCACCCATTAGCCTTATAATCTCCTAAATCTTCGTGGAGTAACTCCAAAAACCATTTTTAGTTCTCCTTGTTTTCAATATTGACTATAGCCCAAGCAACCACATAAATGTGGTGATTTGCATCTTGTGCGACAACTGATAATATCTGTCCACCAATCTGCGTCTTTAGAAATGCTCCATCGAGGCCGATTAAAGGTCTACACCCAGCTTTAAACCCATTCTTGCAACCACCAGGCAGATGTACATTTTATCAAACATTACTTGCCCGTCAGGCAATGGAGTAACCCCAATCTTTACAGTGGATCCCGGATTGGTCTTTAGCAACGTTTCAGCATAATCCCTTAACAAGGCATATTGTGCCTTTTCATCCCCGTATACAACATTTCTTGCATCAGCCAAGGCTCGTGCTAATGAATTCCTATGCAAGATGAGATCACACTTTGACCTAAAGTATGTTGCAGACTCACATTGCTTGAAGTTCGGATACTTTTTAACCTTTTTGACCAACTTACTTGCCAGCCAAGCTCTGTTTACAGCCCTATTAGAATTCTCTCTCGAACATGTATGATCGTCATAAAAAATCTTGATTTGCCAGCAAGAGTCCTCATGATCCCTTGAGGCGTAAACAACCCAGGAGCACTCTTCTACCTGACACACTGCCCTACACCTCACATTGTCATTCTTCACAAACTTAATCCTCCTACCCTCCTGAATGGTAAACTCTCGCACAGCATCCCTGAAGTCTTGCTTAGTATTAAACTTCATTCCCACTTGCATTTGCAACTCACCAAATCTCTGGCCCTCCTGGATGATTGAAAATTCATCTGATTCTCCATCAGATTCCAATTCATCTTCAAAATTAGGAGGAGTCTTCATCTCCTCCGAGTGCCAAGAATTGGCACCATCAGATTCTGCACCCGGGTCAAGAGCATCATACATCAATCCGTCTCCTGGACTTCCTAAAAAACCAAGGTCCACCTCTACATCAGATAAGTCTGCCACAATTGCATCATCATCTTGCATAATAGTGTCTTTATACAACTTTTCCTTTTCTTTGGCCATGGATGAGGCCTTCTGAACCTTCTTGACCTCTTTCCTAATTGGTTGTGTAACCAACTCATCATCACTACTAGAGCTGGCCTCTTGCATAGGGACATAAGAGTCATCCTCTGAAATCCCTTCATCACTGCTTGATCTGGTTGCAGTTAAATCCACATGAGAAGTTTGCTTCCCTTTGTTAGCACTCCTTAATCCCCTTTCCTGAGATCTTGTGATTCTTTTAGGTGGGTTAAATTTGGTCTTAGATTTTGAAGTAAACTTGGGCTTGGGCTTTGGTTGGATTTTCATGGGCTTCTGGTTCTGCTTGGGTTTTGGATTCTGCTTGATAGTTGGGGTTGTATTGGGCTTTGTAGTGGATGTTAGGTTGGGTATATGATGGAGTATGGGTTTCTCATGATCAGCCATTGACTTGGTGTCATCATGGATAGGTCTTGTGGTGAGGGTGTTAGCAGGAATTGGAATTGCAGTTGGACTGTTTGGAATGGGGATTAGAGTAGGAGGAACTGGGTCAGGATCACATTTGTCATGTGGCATCTCATTTAAGGTCTCCTCAGGGGTGTTCTTCTTGTTTAAGTCACCACCAGCCTCCTCTTCTTGAATATAATCCAGACACAGAACAACTTCTTTCCCCTCCATCAGTTTAGGTGTCGAAACTCCATGTTTGAAATAAACATCCACTACACCATCATTCCTCTGTGCATGTAAGCACATCTCCCTTAATTCATCATCAGTGGACAGAGCTCTCAATCCAACCTCCAAACTCCTCTCCGGAACCAGCCACCAGCACTCAACTACCTTGTCATAACCCAACTCCTTGAAATAGTTCATGACGAAGAAGACATCAAGTGTATCCTCATCTAAATCACCTAAGCAAGCTCTATTGTCAGGTGAGTAAAATAACTCCCCATCAACATTCTTCTTAAAGGTTCCCCCATGATGAAACATTATATCCAGCAACCTCTCCATCTGTATCGAAAAAAAAATATACAACATTTTTACTAAAATATAGAATCAGCAAATACCAACAGATCATATTCCAAATTTCCTAACTAACAACTACTGCAGTCACTATGCCATTATATAAATGTCCATATTTTCGGTTTGAAAACAGAGTATTCCGATAACCCCTACTCGCACCACCCAATGCAAAAAATCCTAGCTACTAACATAGCATCCATGGTTTCCCATCAATTTACACCAATTTCCCAAGTAAAATCCATAATGATGGATACCTTACCACTACGTAGAACAGAACAAAACTATCTACTATTCTGCATGCCTACCTCTGTCACAGGGGATTCCACGCAGAATCTTTACTCCTTCCTTCACCGATCTTCAGCTAACGATGACCAGGTTCCTCTGAACTCCAGATTGTTTTACTCTGAAAAGCCACGCCAGGACTCTAGAATGCTAGGATTTGGTGCTTTCAGTTCGCAGAAGGTGAAGAAGACGAAGTGATCTTTGAATAGTGGGAGAGGGGGGGGTTTGAAAGTTTTGTAGATGCTTACTTGAAACGGTGTCGTCTATTAATGGGTTTAGCGCCAAAACCCAATACGACGTCGTTTTAGACACTCCAGCGTGGCACTCATTAGCCACGTCACTCCCGTCGGCAAGGAATCTGACAGAAAAATATTAGGGGGACCACGTTGATGCATTTTTTTTTCAATTTGGAGGACTTAATTAGTGCAATTGGAAAGTCAGGGACTAAATCGATGCATTTTGTGAATCTCAGGGACCAATTTAGTGTTTAACTCGACTATATCTGATTTCATAACTCGAGCATGTCGGCCCATAAAAGACATAGTCCAATTATATGATCGTATCCACACAAGATTCCGCATATATTTTACAAAAAAAAATTTCGAATCTTTACATATTTCTCTTCAAACTCTATAAATATAGGCTTAATACAAGCCCAAAATATCACGTCTAATCTTAATTCTAATCCTAATATCTCTTAGACTATATTAACTCTATTATCAGGAATCTTTTGCAGGTACACCTCCACCCATGTGGAGCTGCCGACCCAAAAGATGTCGACCTAAAACAAGAAGATTTGCTGCAGCTTTGTATTTTGATCTATAAATTCAGGTTCGACCACTATGAGAGGTAATCCTAATCTCACGTCCGGAACACTTACATTTTTATTATTTAACTACCAAGTATAATTACGTCACATAGTCATAGTATAGAAATTAAATCCTATATTATTTAAAATATTTTAACCCTTTCATTCTTTTGTAATGTTTTAAATTGGTTCAAGTGTTTTACAAACATGAAAATATAACGTAAGGGGGAAAAAACATACAAAATAACATGAGCCATGACCCATGAGTGAATACGCAATTGTATTGATGTTTATTTGCACTTGAGACCTTCAAGATCGATTACAAATAGAGTAAAACAAATAAGGGATTTATTGTTTTAAATACTCTGTGTTGCGTAAAAGTTTTGTTTATATCCCATTAATCATTAGTTGAGAAACATAGCAATCATGATAACGGACAAACACAAAAGGTATTGCTATAAAGATGCTTGGCACGCGTTGATACGGTGGCTTTCAATAAAGAACGCATAAAAAAGAGGTATTGGCAACATCATCGCCATAGCTAAATGGAAAGATAGGGAGAATTTCGTCAGAGGATACCTTTCTAACGTCTCTAAGATGATAACAGTAAAAGAATGCATGAACTCTGAACAGACGCTGACTGATCAGTGATCACTACTTTCAGACACGTTTCTTTCAACGAAAACGAAAACGAACTTGAAGGCATTACAGAAGACTACACAATCAAACGGAGCATTGATAGTACAACACTATCACAGATTACATTACATTTACGTCTCATACACATGAATAAGCTAAGAATTAAAAATTGACTCTAAATCCTATAAAGCTTATCTCGCTATCCTTTTTAAAAAAGGGAGAGTGAAAGAAGACTCTACAGAGAGCAATTCGAGTTGAGTACAGTGTACACAGACTTAGTTATTATAAAGCCTTTGCTTCACCCGCCTCCCATTTATGTCGCTGCCATCAAGGAGTACATCATTCCTGTGCTTGAACATCAAGTCCGAATGCTCAGTGAATCTAGCCACATACTCCAGTAGCTCTGTCAGTACAGAAGGGCAACTTTCCTTCAAGTAGTCAAACCCATCAGTTTGCATCACGGCTGAAAGTCCCAAACGGGGGAAAATACTTTAGTTTATTAAGAAATAAAGGTGGATCAATATTTCTATTCAAATCAATCCAGATTAAATTAACAAAATAATTTCCGGCATTAGGAAGCTTGCAAACCCTTTTATGAGGTGTTTGCTTACTATTATCAATGATCTCTGCACTCAAACGTTTTATATTTCTGATAAATTTTAACTTTTATAGCGGAACAACGATTTACAATTCCTAATAATCTAGTTATTTATTCTAATATTTGTGAGCAGAGCAGTAGAAATCCATGGAAGAAAATACACACCTCTGAGGTTTTCGGAGGTTGCAATAAACTTGAGACAGACTGCTTTCAGCTGAAAACAATGATGCTGCTCTGCTAAAGCTAAAGTCGTAGCCACAGTGTTTATTGCAACATCTTCACAGAGACTTGCTTCACACATCAGCCTAAGCCTCTCTAAGGCATACCGATCAGCTGCCGCTAGCAGATGTTGAGCCATCAAGGTAGTTGCCCATTTTGTGTTCAGTCCAGTTAGCTCATGCAAATCAGGTAGTGTGTCCCAGTACATATAATGAAGTGATGCCTGCAGAAAACATTTCACAGCTTACAATAATACACAAACCCGGAGTCCCAGACCTTAACCCAAAGCATATGTACATCCCCCCCCAAAAAGAAAACACCCCGATGTCCAAAACCATATTTGCCAAGCATGCAGAAACACAAAGCAAATTGAAAAAGAATAGCAAAACAGCATTTACTCATGCCTTAAAGACTGGAGCCTCCATATCTTCAACTTTTATACAATCAGTATTCTGATCTTTCATAGGACCAAAAAGTTGGGCTCTGAAAACGGGTGATCGTGCAGCTAGTACCAATTTATGGGCCGCAAAAATTTCTCCATTCACTTCAAAACTCACATCAGTTCCTCTTCCGCTTTCCAGTAGTTGACCAAATTGCTCACCAATGTTAGATGGAGGAATTCCTATAGAATAGATTCTAGGGCCTTCTGTGTGTGATCTCACCACACCAACACTACAATTCACAGATAGGCAATCATCTTTAAGGTAGTCAGATGTTTCTAGAGCCGTTCTCTTAAAGAATCGTTTGTAACCCCTGAAACACACAGCATCAGACAACCAATCAGCATTTAACAAACTCTTTGGACTGGCTTTAGGACAAAAAGTTTTGTGTGCATGGGTGCAAATAAACCAGAACAACAAAACAACAACAAAGCCTTATCCCACCTAGTGGGGTTGGCGATATAGACCAAACGATGTCATTGCGCTCTATCATGTATCATGTCTACGTAGGTCTCCTGTAACCACCTCGTGTATGGTCTTCTTGTGCATATAAACCACAACTGAGACAAATAAATTCATAACACAGAGAGAAGACAAGGGTCTGTTTGTTTTTTATTTCACTTTTAGTGTTTTCTATATCATAATTTTATGAGCTAAAAGGGAATAAGACAGTAAAAGAAATAAAATCTTGTTACACTATTTCCTCCATAAGACTCAAACCCCAAAAGCAGAGAAAACTTAGAAACATGAAATGAAATAAAAACCAACTAGTCCCCAAGAGCTCCCATAACATGAATGCCTACAAATAATCATACACGTGACAAATTTGCATATCATCGAAGTAATTGTTTCAAATGGCACAAAATTACTCATAAAACAACATGAGAATCACCTCTTCCTCTTCCTCAAATTATTATTCCATTATCTGTTTCCACAACATCAACACAAAAAGCCAGTCACACAGTTAAACCTTCTCCACACGCATATAAAACGCATACCAAATGATCAGATAACATAAATTGGTAACAACAGCATCAATCAAAATAAATAGATGCAATAAACTTCAAGCTCTAGAACTCAAATTACATAAAATTTAGCATACCACATGCTACCCCGGTACTTCAACGTGTACGGCCCGCTTTCGAGCGTCCTCTCAAAATGGCTATGGACCTTGTGCCTCTCCTTCCCGCTCTGATCCAAAAGGGTCAGCTCAAAAAGCGCCCTAACGTCGGTGCCGTCGCTGGCGAGAGCGATGAAGAGAGAAACGTAGGTGGCATTGTCCTCAACGCTCTTTCCATCAGGGTAAAAGTAGATCGCCCAATCGTACCCACCAACCGAGAACGTATCCGAGGCCACGTATTTCCCAATCCCAATCCCCTTTGAGAGAGAATACCCCGTGATCTTGAAATGATGAGACCCCCTAACTGTTTCGGTCACGGACGTAGACGACGTCGTTGCCGGAGCTGAAGACGATGACGGCGAAGCAGTACTGGAGGACGGTTTCCCGGTTTCTCGGAGAATCTTACCCATGCGCGAGAGCCACGGTAGCTAAATTGATCGAATTGTTCGGAAATTCACGCCGATCGAGGGTTTGGAGACGAACTGGGAATGGGAAATTCGGGGCGTGGATTAGAGAGTATGTGAACTCGATTGGGTGAGTAATTTGATCAGGATGCTGAGAAAATCTAGGGTTCCGTTAGGGGAATTGTCAGGTTCTGGAAGCTGAACTTCTAGGGTTTCGAATTTGGATTCCCAGAACCTAAGAGAGGGAGAAGAATAGAATAGAGAGAAAGAAAGAGAGAAGGGCACGGATTCCGTGCACAACTTAAGCTCTTGTGATTAATTTGGTTCTATGTATAATGATATCATTTATAATTTTAGATATCAACATCCAAATATTTTTTTGATGAACTACTTTTTGCATTATTTATTTAATGGGAAGAAATTGCTTCCTTCATTGACAGATTGATTTGGAGACTACTAATTTTATTTTCAAAGAACAGACTTGAAAGGTATGCTGCCTACTACCTTAGGCATTCTCTTCATTCTGTATAGAAAGAAGTATTTAATAGTTAGTGATGTTAGATATTTCTCTTTATTCGGTTGTTTTGTAGGATTTTGCATGTATTTAACTGTTCAAGGTGGTTTATGTATGTATTTTGTCGATTTTTTGCAAATCGATGGTGGTTCGATATCTAGTGGTTTGGGAGCAAAATTTACTTCTTTGTGCGAGTACCTGTTTTTTAGAAGTGTATCAAAGCGTCTTTGATTAGATAAATTTTGACAATAAAATAAAATAAATTTGTAAATTGATAAAATGCGATTTAAAAATTAAAGTTTTGAAAACTAAATAAATGGTAAATGGACAGATTTGCATAAAAATTAAAAAAAAAATAATAACAATGTTTTCGATTAAATTAAAAGACTTTAACATAAAGAACGAAAACGCAGAAAGATAAATTAGATGAACATAAAGAATACTTTGTAAATAAAGTTAATTGAAAAGTCAAATTTACATAAAGTTTAAATTGAAAGAAGAACGTGGAAGGAACCTTACAGAAAGTGTAACTCGATTGCAATCTCAAGGATTCGCTGGGATGTGAGAATGCTTAGAGTGTTTTTCTGAGTAAAAGTTCCAACATTTATTCCCTAACACTTCACAGTATTTATAGACTATCTTACATAACGGTAAATTGGATTATAATTAATTACAATTAAATGAAAAATCACAAATTTGAAATGCAATCATTCTTGGTAACCGTTTCCATTGTGTGATTGTGGATATTTTCAATATTTTTCTCGTGTGATAAAAGCCACGAATTTTCCGCTTCCATCAACACTCGAACAGCTCTTCGAAAGCTCTTCCTAATTCTTCGAATCGAGACTCTTACTCGATTTGGCTTTTCCGATCGGCAGCACAATCGAAACCTAAATTAGAGCCGATTACTTTCAACTTCATCTCGACCCTGTATCTTCTCGAAAAGGCCATACAACTTGTTTCGATTCATCTTACTTGTATCGAAAATATTTTTTCGATCAACAAATTGCCCCTTTGGATTAATGTGGTTATTTTCGACAAAATTATCGAAAATTAAAGCACTTAATCCAAAAGACACCAGTTTTTAAATCAACAATAATTATCATTAAAATCCTATTACTACTGTTTTACTCGACACGTCTCCCGAGGCTTGCGTTCTCTCTCTCACCACCTCACCTTCCCCACAAAGTTACTTCTATTCATATTCCTTCTCTAGTAACGGCTACAGTGTGTTTAAATTCATCATTCTTGTCTTTGTTCAAACTTCCTTAACCCTATCATTCTATGAGTTCTCTCTACACCTTAAGATTTTCTCACAAAATCTTTAGTCTTTATTCTTCACTGAAAATGGCTGGTTTTTCTTCCCAAACCACCACCCAAGATAAGGAAAAGGTCATGAAACAACAACGTCGTCTCCGCCAACTCTTCGCATTCTCAACCAGGTCAATGACGAGGTCATCGACGATCCCCATCTGTTATCTAAAGACACTAGAATGCTAATTCCTTTTACCATTGGAGGCGAGACACACTGTTTCTTTGGACTAATTGAATCTCAGGAAAAAGCGAACAAAAAACTCTCTTTCTTTCCCAGTGCCAAAGGAGAAGCTTTGTTGATAAGCCATTTCTTCAACATTTCTCATTTTATCAACCAAAAAACTTTCAGGAATAATTCAAAGATTAGTCATAGGGGCTACAATTTCACAGCCTGGTATCGACATATTGAGCCCACAAAAAATGCTGATTAGAGATCTTCAGGAATTCATGAATTACTAAAACTCTCCCATTTCTCACTTACCACACACCCTTGGATGATCGGGGCTGTGACCTGTTTCTGGAATAAGACGACTAACAATTTCCACCTTTCATGTGGAATGATGGGAATGTCCCTTCTAGATGTGGCTGCCATTACAGGGCTTCCAATTAATTCTCCAAACTGTACTCCTGACATGCAGTCAAAACGTCAGTACAATGTAGTTCTGACCACCTCCTACAGTGACTTCATTGTCCACAACATGGGTGCGAAAGGTACAAAAATCACTGATAATGAACATGTTGCCTTCTTATTTTACTGGTTGAATGCGATCTTATTCTGCTCTCGAAACGTCCAAATGTCAAAAGTTTATCTTCCTTTATCCACTCTTCTTCACGAAGGGAAATTCCTCAATCTGGCCAAACTTCTTCTAGGACACATTTTCGAAGAGTTTGGTCAATTTGTTTGTGACCTCTGAGACAACAAACTCATCCGTGCAGGAGGCCCTCTATGGCCCCTCCAATGTGGCTTAACGCCATTTTCAAAAACTTCATGACAAAACCTGAAGGTGGTAATACTGACAAACAATACATTGATGACTTTCGATTGTCTGAATACAAACCAAATTTTCCAGATACTGAATCAGATGAAGATAGATTTTGGGCTATTTTCTCCCTTCTCCATTCTTGCAAAGATTTTGACAATAACCAACTCAATTTCACTCCCTTCTTGCGTCGCAACCGTAGTCCTGCTTGGTTGGAGCGTTTACCCTTCCCTGACACCAATGAAGCAAATGAACTCGCAAATCGAATTCGGGCAAACATACTGGCTCTGCAAGTAATACCAACAGGGTTACCTTTACACAAAAAGGAAAGATTCAAAATCACCCCGTATGCTCCAAACATGACAGCCAAACAATTTGGATTATCTCAAGCCATCCCGACACCACAACCTTGAAATGATGAACCTTTCTGCCACTTCACTTTAACCACTCAAGAGGACTTCGATTCTTGCCTCTTAAAGAATCAGCAGTGTAGGGACCGCTTCAATTTCATGATATACGAACATAGTTTCTATATCACCAAATCTTGTTTCGAATGGTGGGCTGCTCACTACTCTAGGTACACCCGTACCTTAGAAGAAATTCAACAAGCTGTGATTCGAACCACTCCTGTTGCTGAGAGTTTCCAAAAAAAAACTCAAAAAAGGAAAGCTGAAATTACTCGACCACCACCATCTAAAAGTAGAAGAACTCCTACCAGGACTTCTCGAAAGGTAATAATTTCATAACTTCCTTTTCTAACTTAAGATGTATCTTAATTCATATTTCCTTAACTATTTTCAACTCTGAATTTCTTATCAGTTGATACTACAGTCATTAACTGAGAGTTCTAAAGAGAGCGAGCAGGCCAACAAGGACACTCCTACTGTCTCCTCCCAATCAGAAGATGTAGCCGACTCTGATTCTGGTTCTCAATTAAGACACAAATCCAAAATCTCCCATGTAACACAATCATTATGTAACAAATATTAGTGGGGTTGGGCACGTAAAAGAAGGCCATGCTGCCCATTCAGAGTTAGTTACGAATTAGGGACCACGCAGGAGCACAAGAGTGAAAGCTACTAATAGGAGACTGGAGAATTATGTTTGATAGCGTAATGTGGTATTCTCTTGTTCCCTCTCGTAATTGTGGATTCAATATCCTTCTATTCCCCATTCTCCTTCCTCTGCTCTCCTATACTAAATCCCTCAGCTAAATTCTATTCTCACATTCTTGACAGGTTCAATTAATTGGAAGAATGCATGGTCATATCCCTTTGGTGCTGATGTTACTGGAATATATCATTTTTCTTTTCTGTACATTCTCATTGTTTCATTAGTTTATTACTTCATTATACTCATGATGCTGCATCACACTACTACTATACTAGTTTAATTTTGCTTTTCAATAAAATTCATCAATCACCCTTCCAATTAGTGCTTTCATTGCCCATGTCCGTAGCCGACGGCACGAGAATGAAAGGCGTGAAGGCCGATATTAAGAAGCTCTACCAGATGATTGAGACGACGGCGGAGGAAAATCGAGCAGAGCGGGCCAGAGCCTCTGAGGTGATGAATCTGAAATTTGATGCACTTCAATCCTCCATCACACAACTACTTCACACTCCACGTCGCTCCAACTCTCCTTCTCATGAACTCTCACATGGCGCGAGCTCAATTGGAGACCAGCCATTTCGTGCGGGCTTGCAGCCCCAAAGGGTGAACTTCGATCTACCAAAATTCGATGGGAATGATGCCTTGGGTTGGATTTTTTTCATGGATCAATATTTTGATTTTTTTCCAGGTTCCTGATGAGGAGCAAGTGGGTTTGGCAGCGCTTCAAATGTCAGGTCCGGCCATCCCATGGTTCCAGATGTCACAGATGGCTGTCCAGTTTCGCTCATGGACGCAACTCAAATGGGCGATTGAGCTTGAGTTTGGACCTTCCTTGTTCGAATCTCCTAGGGAATTGCTCTTCAAGTTGCAACAGCAAGCTTCGGTGGGTGAGTATTACACCGAATTTGTTGCGTTAGCTAACCGTACTCAGCTTGAACCCCCTGACGCCCTTAGGGATTGTTTTGTTAGTGGCTTAAGGTCGGATATTCGGCGGGAGGTGAAAGCCCAGTGTCCCCAAGTTTGATGCGTGCTGTGACTCTGGCGAGATTATATGAGGATAAATTTAACCCCAATCCCCGTCACTCTTCAGGGCCGGCTTCCTATCGTCCCCAATTTGATACCCATGCTTCAGGCACTGCTCCGCGACCGACCACACATTCATCCCTCCCTCCCCTCCTTCCTACACCACCACAATGCCCACCTGTGACCTCAAACCGAGATGCCACTCGGCGTCTTACTCCACTTGAAATCCAGAGTAGAAGAGAGAAGGGCTTATGCTATGGTGTGATGAGAGGTTCTCGGCCACACACAAGTGCACCAACCACCAATTCATGTCTCTCCAGCTTGAAATGGAGGATGATATAGAGCCACAGGTGAATATGGATGAGATTTTGTGTGATGGGGAAGTTGTGCCACAATTGGAGCAGCAGGTCTTGGGGCACCATTTATCTTATAATGCCATGCACGGCACCTCTAGTCCAGCGATGATTCGTATTAAAGCTCATGTCCATGGGTTGGAAGTTCAAGCCCTTATTGATGGCGGCAGCTCCGATAGCTTCATGCAGCCGCGGATTGCAAAATTCTTAAATCTTCCAATCGAGCCAGCTCCTAGTATCAAAGTAATGGTAGGTGATTTTGATGTGTTGGAAGTGGAAGGTTATATCCCAGCCTTGGAGGTAAATTTGCGTGGGTGCACAGTGACTATTCCTGATGTGTTTGTTCTTCATGTTGCTGGAGGTGATTTAGTGATTGGGATGACGTGGCTGAGGACTTTGAAGGCTCATATTGTTGATTACGATTCCTCGTTTCTCAGGTTCTTGCATAATGGCCAATTGTTACGGTGCAAGGTGAAAAGTCTCATACCTCGACGCAAGCTCAATTTCATCACATCAGATGCTTGATTTGTACCGATTCTATAGCTGAAGTTTTTACTCTTGAGGTGTAACCAGCCGAAGAGTCCTTGATACCACAGCTGCAACTCCCTGAAACTTTGGCTCCGGAATTAATTTTGCTTCTCAACACCTATGCAGGAGTTTTTGCCCAGCCATCAGGTTTACCCCCCCAACGTTCTCATGATCACGGCATTCCCTTGGTCCAGGGTGCAGCACCGGTCAAGGCTCGCCCCTATCGATATCCGCATTACCAGAAAACCCAAATTGAGTTGATGATCAAGGACATGTTGGAAGAAGGCATCATCCAACATAGCAAGAGCCCCTTCTCCTCCCCAATCCTTTTGGTAAGAAAAAAGGATGGCACATGGCGTTTTTGTACAGATTATAGAGCCCTGAATAATATCACTATTAAAGATAGCTTTCCGATACCCACGGTGGATGAGCTTTTGGACGAACTGTTTGGTGCCACAGTTTTTTCAAAGCTGGATTTACGGTCGGGTTATCACCAAATTCTGGTCAAGCCTGAGGATCACTTCAAGACAGCTTTTCGAACTCATCAGGGTCTTTATGAATGGTTGGTCATGCCCTTCGGCTTAACCAATGCGCCGGTTACATTTCAAAGCCTCATGAATGATGTGTTTAGGCCATTTTTGCGAAAATTCGTATTGGTTTATTTTTTATGACAGTTTGGTATATAGCCCATCTTGGAATCAGCACTTGCAGCACCTGGAATTGGTCTTGAAGCTGTTGCAGCAGGAGCAATTGTTTGCCAAGCTTTCTAAGTGCCTGTTTGGTATATCTGAGGTTGATTATCTTGGACACACGATATCGGGCAATGGGGTTCACATGGAGCGTGCCAAAGTGGAGGCGGTTACTGACTGGAAGCCGCCACAAAACCTCAAGCAATTGCATGGATTTTTGGGCTTAACTGGCTACTATCGCCGCTTTATCAAAGGCTACGCGACCATTGCTGCACCACTCACAGATCTTCTAAAAAAGGAAGCATTTGAGTGGGGCCATAGGGCTGAGTTGGCTTTCAACCAACTAAAACATGCTATTTCTTCTGAACCGGTGTTAGTATTACCAAACTTTGCCCTGCCTTTTGAGATTGAGACTGACGCTTCCGGTTCAGGAATTGGAGCTGTTCTGGCTCAAGCTAAGCACCCCATAGCTTGCTTTTCTAAGAAGTTGTCTCCTAGTATGCAACAACAATCTGCGTACACTCGAGAGTTCTATGCGATTACTGAGGCGATTGCCAAGTTTCGACACTACTTGTTGGGGAAGAAATTCGTGATCCGCACAGACCAGCAGAGTTTAAAGGCGTTACTTGAACAAAATTTGCACACTCCTAAGCAGCATAAGTGGCTGCATAAGCTCCTCGGGTATGACTTTGAAATCCACTATAAGCCTGGCTCCGAGAACATCGCCGCAGATGCTTTATCACGCTCCTATCTCGCGGCATGGTCAATGCCTAAATCTGAATGGTTGCAGAGTCTTAAGGAAGAGATTGCGACGGACACCTTCCTTAAGGATCTTGTACACCAGTTCACCACTGGTACGGTATCGGACAAGAACTATACTTATCAGTAGGGCATTTTATTGTGGCGGGACAGAGTGGTAGTTCCACAGAGCAGCAAACTCATTGGTCTCATCATGAAAGAATTCCATGATAGTGTTGTGGGAGGGCATGCAGGCATTGCTAAAACAGTAGAATGCATTTGCTCCATATTTTACTGGCCTAAGATGCAGCAGCAAATACGAGAATATGTCCTCTCTTGTGGTACTTGTCAGCTAGCAAAAGTAGAGACAAGCTTGCCAGCAAGATTGTTGCAACCCCTGTCTATTCCTTCTAGAGTTTGGGAGGATATTTGCATAGATTTTATTATAGCTTTGCCTCCAATTCATGGTTTTTCTGTGATCTTGGTTGTAATTGATCGTCTTACTAAATCAGCTCATTTTATTGCACTTAAGAATGACTTTAATAGTAAGAGTGTTGCTGAGGCTTTTATTCAACATGTTGTGAAGCTGCATGGTTATCCCAAATCAATAGTCTCGGACCGCGACAAAGTCTTTGTTAGCAAATTCTGGCAGCACCTCTTTAAGCTACAGGGGACCACCTTGGCCATGAGCTCCGCTTATCACCCACAAACTGATGGTCAGAGTGAAGTGTTGAACAAAACGCAAGAAATGTACCTTCGGTGTTTTTATTTTGATACCCCGAGACGATGGCTGGATATGCTTCCTTGGGCAGAGCTTTGGTACAATACTTCTTGGCATAATAGCATTAAGATGTCCCCCTTTAAGGCTCTATATGGTCGGGATCCGCCATCTCTGGTTAGGTATGAATTTTGCCATGCGGATGATCCTTCCTTACAAGAAATGTTGACTCTACGGGACCAGACTCTAGAGCAGCTGAAGCACAATCTGACTCGTTCTCAACAGTTTATGAAGTACCATGCCGATAAGCAGCATCGCCAGGTTGAATTGGACGAGGGTGACTTAGCCTTAGTAAAGCTCCAACCCTATCGACAACATTTGGTGACTTTACGTAAGCATCAGAAATTGGGCATGCGTTATTTTGGACCATTTAAGATCCAGCAAAAGCTTAGTGCTGTGGCTTATAAGTTGGCACTTCCTCCGGAGGCAAAGATTCACAATGTCTTTCATATCTCTGCTCTGAAGAAATTTCGTGGTGACCAAGAGACTCACTACCTTCCTTTCCCTCTACGTACCACTGAAATGGGTCCAGTTTTAGAACCTTATGCAGTTCGAGCCAAGCGAACGGTGATTAAAGATGGCAAAGAGATTCTTCAGCTCCAAGTACAATGGGGTGAAGGTCCACTGGAAGAATTGACATGGGAAGTTGCTGATAACTTCTGCCGTGCTTTTCCGGATTTCAACCTTGAGGACAAGGTTGATGTTGATCTGGGGGGTAATGTAACGAATATTAGTGGGCTTGGGTACGTAAAAGAAGGCCATGCTACCCATTCAGAGTTAGTTACGAATCAGGGACCACGCAGGAGCACAAGAGTGAAAGCTACTAATAGGAGACTGGAGAATTATGTTTGATAGCGTATTGTGGTATTCTCTTGTTCCCTCTCGTAATTGTGGATTCAATATCCTTCTATTCCCTATTCTCCTTCCTCTGCTCTCCTATACTAAATCCCTCAGCTAAATTCTATTCTCACATTCTTGACAGGTTCAATTAATTGGAAGAATGCATGGTCATATCCCTTTGGTGCTGATGTTACTGGAATATATCATTTTTCCTTTCTATACATTCTCATTGTTTCATTAGTTTATTACTTCATTATACTCATGATGCTGCATCACACTACTACTGTACTGGTTTAATTTTGCTTTTCAATAAAATTCATCAATCACCCTTCCACATTACTACACATTTTATTTAGTCCAAAATAAAGTTTAAACTCAAAAACTGATGTGTACCTTTTATACTAGTCTGTCCATATTACT
This sequence comes from Arachis duranensis, assembly GCF_000817695.3. Taxonomy (NCBI): domain Eukaryota; kingdom Viridiplantae; phylum Streptophyta; class Magnoliopsida; order Fabales; family Fabaceae; genus Arachis; species Arachis duranensis. Next base: position 13,230,201 of record NC_029777.3, on the reverse strand, counting down.
CATCCGACTCCAACTATTGAAGCACTTGGCCAATCAATTTCGCAACAACAACATGGTTAAGAACAATCCACATCACATGACTCTATTCAATTCACAGGACCTACTCAACCAATTCCAGCCGCTTTTCCACCTGCTTTTCAATCAACGCAAGTGATTGATTCCACGGCAAATCCCCTGCAGCATTCTCCAGAAGAAACTCATAGACTTGAGTCATCCTCACCAAATCATCAAGCTGCCTTTACTGAAGAAAATCAAGCAGTTCCAGATTCTGATTTTGCTTCTAAGGCCGCTGACACTACCAACTCTGATTCCTCTCGATCCAAAATTTTCGAAACCCCTTCAGAATTGCAACCTGATCCTTCCCCCCAGGCTAATCTCCAGACTCCTCTAGGATCAAGACCAGGGACATCAAATGTTCCTACCACTCCAACTAGTGCTATCTTGGAGGATTTGACTTCTGTTTTGAATAAAATTATTCAAGAACACAAAGTACTAGTGCCTGTACCAGCAATTAGAAGACTTGCTATATCAAAGCCTCTGATCAAATTAGATCCTGACACTCGGAAACGACTTCGATCACTTATCAAACTTTTGGATCATCCACCTACTACATGGGTTAATGATCCAATCCTCAACAAACTTTTGGAAGATTGCTTGAATTCTTCTTTTAACTTGCCAACTAGCACACCACATTCTGCTTCAATCCAAGAATTTAAACAACTTCTCAATGATAGTGTTGCATCTCAGTTTCAACTCCAAAAAACTGAAAACGAGGAAGTTACAGCCAAAACCAAAATAGAGAATTGTCTTACAGTTGCCCAACCAATCCAAGTTTCCCGTGAAGATTTCGATCTAAAGATCTCTCATGCTATTTCCATCCAAGCCTTTCATGATCAAGAAGAAGCAAGACTTGAAGCAAAATTAACTCAAATTCAGGAACAACTTGCCACTAATACGCCAAGATTGAGCCACTCTCGCCAAACCTCTAGCAGCAGCCCAACAAGAACAACATCTCCTTATTCAGAAACTTGTCTCAATTGACACTGAGTGGGAAGCATATGAGAAATAACTTGAAGGAATTCAAGCTGACAAGTTCAAACAGATTGAAATGCTGACCACCTTGGAAAACAAAAGGACAAAGCTGCGCTCTGATTTGGCTAAATTATTGGCACCTTAAACTTTTTTTTTATTTCCAGCTTTATTTTGTAGTGATTTCCATCCTTTCTGAACTTTAAGATATGTTGTTGAACTTTTAAGTTTGCCAACAATAAAATAGTTTCAGATATTTTTCATTGATCGAATTAATCACTTTTCCTGATTCAATATCTTTGACTTGATAGGCATTTCCAGAAAATGTCCCTATCACTTGAAAGGGACCTTCCCAACTATGGGACCACTTACCCAGGAATTTCGATTTCTTTTCCATTGGTAAAATAACTTTCAAAACCAAGTCACTTGCCCTGAAAGACTTTTCTTTAATTCGATGATTATAACTTCAAGCAACATTTTCTTTCTGTCGAATTACATTTTCCAGCGCCAAAATTCGCTCTGAATCTAACTCATTCAACTCATCAAACATTGCATTCCAATAATCATCGACTGGCCAATCATTCTGTTTTGATACTCTTAAAGTATTCAAATTAATTTCTAATGGTAACACTGCATCATGGCCATACACTAATTTATAAGGTGAAGTTCCTGTCGAACCTCTTGGTGAGTTTCGATAAGCCCATAATACTTGACTTAAAGTCTCATGCCATGTTCGAGGCCTATTCCCGATATGCTTTTTAATCAAGCTTATCAATATCTTATTAGCTGCTTCTACTTGCCCATTAGCTTGTGCATAATAGGGAGTCGAAGTAACCATATTAATGTTTCTCGAAGCCGCAAAATTTTTAATTCGCTGGCCAGTAAACATGGTTCCTTGGTCAGTACTTAATGTCTGAGGAATTCCAAATCGATGGATAATATTTTCCTCGATAAAGTCAATTATCTCATTTTGACCAACTTCTACTAACGGAATAACCTTAACCCATTTTGTGAAATAATCAATAGCCACCAAAATAAACTTGTGCTGTTTCAATGAAGAAGGGTGAATCAAACTAATTAGATCCAAAGCCCAACCTTTAAATGGCTATGGCTTTATTATTGAATGTAGTTCAGCTGCTGAAATTTGTTGTATCAAACCATGTTTTTGACATTCTTGACATGCCTTTGTATAATCAATACAATCTTTTATCATAGATGGCCAATATACATGATTTCGATATAACACCCATCTCATTTTCTTTCCTGCCTGATGAGCACCACAGATTCCATTATGAACTTCACCCAAAGCAATATTCTGATCTTCTCGACTCAAACACCTCATCAAACTTCCATCGATCCTTTTTTTATATAACTCATCGGCTAATAAAACAAAGTTCATTACTCGTAATTTTATTTTTCTGTCGACAGTGATATTGGGATCTTTTAAATACTGAGCAATAGGCTTTCTCCAATCAGAATTCTCCCATACATCCATACACAGCACTTCTCTTTCATTTGCTGGTACTAAAATTTGATGAATACTAGATAATTTCTTAATAGTTTCCAGACCAATTCGATACCTCAAAGCAATTTGAGCCAATTCATTAGCAATTTCATTATGAATTCTAGGGATATGCACCAAAGAAACCTTCTGAAAAGATGTTAACAACTCCCAAGCAGTTACTAGATATTTTTGTAACATCTCATTATTACATCTAAATTCCTTTGACAACTGCTTTAAAATCAACTGTGAATCCCCTAAACTTTTAACTTCTAAAGCTCATTTGCCGATTAAAATTTCGAGACCTAAAATTAAAGCCTCATATTCAGCAACATTATTAGAGCAAGGATACTTTAATTCGATCAAGAATTCCAACGGGATACCCTCTATTGAAATAATGAGGATTTCAACCCTTGCACCATCTTTGTGGTTAGATCCATCGAAATACAATTTCTAATAGTTAACCTCTACATCAACTATATTTGCCCCTTGGTCATTCAGATCTTTCGAATTGTCCACAAGAAAATCTGTAATGACCTGTCCCTTAACAGCCTTTGCTGGGACATGCTGCAAATCAAATTCTGTTAATGCTAACATCCATTTCCCCAAACATCCCCTTAACATAGGAAAACTAAGCATATACTTAACAACATCGGTTTGTGCTACAACTTTCACTGATTTAGCCACCATATAACACTTTAACTTCATACAAGCATGATATAATGATAGACATAATTTTTCAATAGGAGAATACCTTGTCTCGATATCAGTTAAGACTCGACTAAGGTAATAAATAGCACATTCATGCCCATTTTCATCATCTTGGGCTAACATACATCCTGTAGTATTTTCAGATGTTGTAATATACAATTTCAGAGGTTCAAACGAACGAACATTCGCCATAATTGGGGCTTTAGCCAAATAAGTTTTGATCGAATCGAACGCTAATTGATGTTCCATAGTCCATTCGAATTTTGAACCATTTCTTAATTTTACTAAAGGTGCAAACACTCTTGTTCGATCCAAAAGATTCGAAATGAATCTTTGAAGATAATTTATTTTACCCAAAAATGATTGTACTTCTTTCTTCGATTTGGGAGCAGACAGAGCTAATATTGCATCTACTTTATTTTTATGATAGCTATCCCCTTTTTTATGAACAATAAAGCCTAAGAAGTTTCTAGCCGATACCCCAAAGGCACATTTCAAAGGATTCATTTTTAATCCTTTCTCTCTCATAGTTAAAAATGCTTTTCTTAAATAATCTATATGTTGATTCACAGAAATCGATTTGACAATTACGTCATCGATATACACTTCCATAAATTTTCCAATAAACTCATGGAAAATGGCATTCATTGCCTGTTGATATGTTGCTCCAGCATTTTTCAAACCAAAAGGCATAACTACCCACTCATACGTACCCAACGCTCCAAGACAACGGAAAGCAGTTTTAGCCACATCATCTTCCGCAATGAAAATTTGGTTATATCCAGCATAACCATCCATGAAACTAAGGATTTCATTCCTTTCTGCAGAATCAATTAACATATCCGCAATTGGCATGAAATATTCATCCTTTGGAGTAGCATTATTTAAATCTCAAAAATCGATACATACCCTCAATTTTCTATTTTTCTTCATCACTGGAACAATATTCGACACCCACTCCACATAACGAGCAATTCGAATAAATTTTGCCTTGATCAAGCGTTCTATCTCTTCTTTAATTTTTACATTGATTTCAGGAGCAAAACGTCTAGGGGTTTGTTTCACAGGTCGAGCATTGGGTTTCAATGCTAATCGATGTTCTACTAATGATCGATCAAGACTAGGCATTTCATGGTAGTCCCAAGCAAAATAATCCTTAAACTCATGTAATAAATTGATAAGATTAGTTCGAAAAGGATCAATAAGATCTTTACAAATATATGTAATTCGAACATCATTATGAGTTCCCAAATTAATTTCTTCTAAAGGATCCTGAGATTCGAACCCCTTATAATAATCATCTTCGATTGAATATTTTTCAAATCCCAAAGGCTCTAAATCATAAATACAATCAAAAGTAAAATCAATAGCATGATGAGACAGAGTAGAAACTTGATCTTTGATTAAATCATCACGACTTTTATTTTCTACACAATGAGCCTCTGCTATTAAATCGACAGTCCGACTCATATTACAAGTTTCATTACAAGTAATAGAAAAATCATAACTAAATTCGACTGGGGTGTCGAATCGAACATACTACAAACTAGTATATTTACTAATCCTATCTGATTCAACTTCATCAGAAGAATCGTCTTTATTTTCTAAAACTTAGAAATTCTTTAAATAATTACGTAAAGTTATCAGGTAGTCCAAAACTTCCCCAACCTGGTCCATAGTTTAGCATTCAAGGTCTTTAAGAAAGATAATCCCAACCTGTTGGTTCGAAAGGCATATCTAGATAACGCAGCTTCACCAAAAGTCCTTTTAAAGTTAAATAACACCCTTCACAATTGTAAGGATTCAGAGATCGATCAACATTCAAAGGCTTCAATTTATGATTATATATCCTAAAATCGACATGCATTTGTATGACATATAAACTCGAATCTGCTTTTACAATTTCAGGTTTGCCCTCTTTAGTCCATAGAAGCAACCTCTGATGCACTGTAGATGGTACAACACCTACTCCATGGATCCAATCTCTCCCAAGTAAGGCATTATAATTAGCCTTTGATGGCACCACCACAAACACAGAATGTCTCTCCGAAGACCCTACCTTTACAGTCAAGGTAACCAGCCCTCTCACTGGCGTAGAATTCCCACTAAAATCAGTTACAACAATATTCGTAAGGACCAACTTGTCAACATATTTCCCTACTTTTTCTAGCATCCTTTCAGGTAGTAGACTAATCGCTGCCCCACCATCAATCCGTACCTTGTTTATTTTGAACCCATTCACAACAGCAACAATGTGAAGGGGACGCAGATGAGACATTTGTCTCTCAGTAGGGCTAGGAAAGAAACCTGGCTCATCTTCTATGCAAATAAAAGAGAAAGCATCTTCATCCTCTTGATCATAATCCTCATCCGGATTACTTTTGCATTCCCTAAGGTACTCAGTAGAAATTATCGAAATTGTTCCTACCATATCATCATCTCATTCATCGAAGTATTCCTTATCGACATCAACATCTTTATGTTTGTTAACCCCAGAGGACTGAACAACTGCCTTTCCTTTTTTCATCTTTGCTGGTGACGGAATCTCCTTAGGATAAGTATCTCCATCAGAAGGGAAGACAATTCTGGAATGCACAAAAGGAGTTACCCCCTTGCTTGCTTCCTTTCCTGCACCAATTTGAAGTTTCTTATTCTGATTAAAACTTCTCCTTCCACCTCTTCCTCTTGGGTATCCTCTGGCTCGCCCTCGATAAGCGGCATACTGATTTTGAGACAGTGCTCGATGCCCCCATTGAGGATTACATCGATACAAGTGATCACGTCTCTGGAACTCTTGACAGTTCCTAATCCATTGAACACCTATAGCCTGAGATCGACTTAAAGGTGTAGTCACGTCATATTGAGATATTTTCGAACTAGAACCCTCCACACATCGAAATGGTTGCCTCTGACGTGCTTGTTCTTCTCTGTGGGCCAATTCTTTCTTCATTCTCTCCTTTTCAAAAATTGCTGCTGCTTCAGCATCAAAAACATCATTACACCGTGGACACAGAGATACATCCCGGTCTTTGATCTTTTGCTGAACTAAAAAGTCCAACAAACCGACCCCTGTTGAAGGGTACACAGATCTCACTTGCGACTCGAAATCGTCAAGAGCCACATCAAAGTCATAAGACATCCCCACCATATTTATTCCAAAGCAGGGTTCCACATAACTGACATCAGTTTCGAAGGGATCTACATCAACCTTCATCTCCTTCTTGCCATCATCAAATTTCAACTGTCCTTCCATGATTGCCTTTTGAATCAAATCCCTGAAACGGACACAACTGTTAGTCGAATGACTTGTTACTTGATGAAATTTGCAATAAGGCTTTCCTTTTAAATCTTTTACAGAAAGCAAAGTTCTACCCTCAGGAAAACCAATTGTTTATCTTCAAGCAACACATCAAAAATCTGATCAGATTTTGAGATATCAAAACTATATTTCTTTCCACTATTAAGTTTTGAATCATTCGACTTTTCACTACCAGAAAGTTTTTTCAATAAAGAGCAAATATATGGAGGACCTTTCTTAAGTTCAGCCAAATCGACTTCTGTCTTGAAATCGACTTCCTCTTCTGAGGACTCCATGGTTACATAGGCAACCTTTTCTTTTCGAGTAAACAGTTTACTCTTCGACCTCTGTTCAATTTTATGTTTTTCTTTCTCCTTTTTCATAAGCTCAGTTTGCCAAACCTTTTCAGCCAGATGAGCCAAATCAGGAATATGCACATTAAGCAATTTTCTACGCATATAAAACCCCAACCCCATGGTTGCTATTTTCACTATCTCACTTTCAGGTAATGTCACATAACATCTACTTCTAGCATTTTTGAAACGTATTAAATAATCATCGACGGTTTCACCATCTTCTCGTTTCAAAGCTACTAGATCAGTAACGGCTACATTCATTTCCCCTTGATAAAACTGAGCGTGAAAAGTAGTTTCTAACTGATTTCATGTTGTAATCGAATTTGGTCTAAGATTCGAAAACCAAGTAAATGCATTCTTCGTCAATGACGAAGGAAAAAATTTCATTTTCAAATTTTCATCATTAGCTAGATTCCCAATCTCGACTAAATAACGAGCAACATGCTCAGTAGTTGACTCTCCAACTTCTCCAGCAAATTTTGTGGTTATTTTCGAATTTTTCACCCCTCTTGGCACTTTAGCCATTTGAACTACTTAGGAAAAAAGCAGATACAAAATGTGGTTGATTCATAAAATTAACATTCAATCCAACCCGATTTAAAACCTCCTATACAATTCGAGTGACCTGATAACGATCACCTCGTAAACTATGCACAATATCATCAGCGTTTTCACCTCGACGAACCACGCGGGGATTTTCTCGATTTGGAACATGATTTTCATTTTGAAAAATATTTTCTATCCCCTCGTTATTTCCTCGAGCATTATGCCTCTTGCCTTCATCATAATCGACGATTTGAGCAATCCTCTCGATTAGTCTAGCAAGACGCTCGAATCTCGACTCATGATCAGCCATCATGGGATTCAGAATTATAGTCATTTGCTGAGTCAACAAATTAACCAAGTCATGGTGACTTTTCTCCATTTTTTTGTCGATATACTGTCGTTGAATTTGCAGCATTCGAAGTAGAGCCCATATGATACTCACGAGAATATTCAGAGTATTGTTGTGGGTTTTGCATATTATTCACTCTATTTGCGTTCCCAAAACGGATAGGCGGTATAAATCCACCCACCGGTGGGGTATAACCAGCAGGAAGGCCATAAAGGGGCCAACCAGCGGTTAATGGAGGTTGATATGGTGGTGCAAGACCACGCGGACGAGTATTACGTCAAATATTTCCAGTTTGGATAGTCGTAACGGCTATACTTTCAGTTCCAATTGCACTCTCCGAATGTGAAGATTCATCAGCTTGTTGCATGGATACTGGTATGCTATTATTGGTGGATGAACCACCATTCACATTTGATACTTTATCAGTTATGTGAATGATATTTCCACTTTGTAATCGCATACACCAAGAAATTACTGCAAAATAGTTATTTTGACACACTTCGATTTAAAATTGTCCCACCAGGCATGCCAATTTGTTTTGTCAATTTTTAGCAAATCGATGGTGGTTCGATATCTAGTGGTCTGGGAGCGAAACCTACTCCTTTGTGCGAGTACCAGTTTTCTAGAAGTGCATCAAAGCGTCTTCGATTAGACAAATTTTGACAATAAAATAAAACAAATTTATAAATTGATAAAATGCGGTTTAAAAATTAAAGTTTTGAAAACTAAATAAATGGTAAATGGACAGGTTTGCATAAAGATTAAAAGAAAAAAGTAATAACAATGTCTTCGATTAAATTAAAAGACTTTAACATAAAGAATAAAAACGCAGAAAGATAATTTAAATGAAGAACATAAAGAACACTTTGTAAATAAAGTTAATTGAAAAGTCAAATTTACAGAAAGATTAAATTGAAAGAAGAAGGTGGAAGGAACCCTACAGAAAGTGTAACTCGATTGCAATCTCAGAGATTTGCTGGGATGTAAGAATGCTTAGAGTATTTTTCTGAGTAAAAGTTCCAACCTTTATTCTCTAACACTTCACAGTATTTATAGACTATCTTACATAACGGTTAATTTGATTATAATTAATTACAATTAAATGAAAAATCACAAATTTAAAATGCAATCACTCTTGGTAACCGTTCCCATTGTGTGATTGTGGATATTTCCAATATTTTTCTCGTGTGATAAAAGCCATGAAGTTTTCCGCTTCCATCAACACTCGAATAACTCTTCGAAAGCTCTTCCTAATTCTTCAAATCGAGACTCTTACTCGATTTGACTTTTTCGATCGGCAGCACAATCGGAACCTAAATTAGAGCCGATTACTTTCAACTTCATCTCGACCCTGTATCTTCTCGAAAAGACCATACAACTTGTTTCGATTTATCTTACTTATATCGAAAATATTTTTTTGATCAATAGTCTGTTAAGTATGAGGCAATCAATCTCTTATAAAAGAGTAGTTATTGTTGTGAAAATGATACTTTATCACACCTTACGTAGATGCCTATTTTCTATGAGATATAGTTTTTTAAGGATGACTACATTTAATATGTAGTTGAAAAAGCTATCTTATGTACGTATATAAATAGAGGTTTAAGCCTCTGACAATTACACATAACAATAAAGCATTCCTCTATCCTCTTTTTACTATAATACTCTTTTTATACACTGCTAACACTTCTCTTTCCTTTAATATAGATACATAAATTATTCCTATTATAGTGAGATTATTATTGGCTAATATTAATACTTGTGTTTTCTACTTCCACTTTTATTTTATATTTATTATATATTCTTTATTTATTTTACAACACGTTATCAGCACGAAACTCTGATTAAATTTTTAGGAAGATTCAGGTAACAAATTTTCATTATGTTGAAGCTCTCTCATCTTGAATTCAATGCTCTTGATATATTTGGAAATAATTATTTATCATGGATATTAGATGCTGAAATCCATCTTGATTCAATGGATCTTGGAGATAATATTAAGGCTGAAAATAATGCATCCCAAAAAGATAAAGCTAAAGCCATGATTTTTTTTTCGTCGTCATCTTGACGAAATGAATATCTCACATTAAAAGATCCTGCAGATCTTTGGAAAGACCTTTAAGACAGGTACAATCATAAAAAAACGGTGATACTTCCTTAAGCCCGATATGAATGGATGCACTTGCATCTACAGGATTTTAAATCCATAAATGAATATAATTCTACAATGTTTCGAATCACCTCACAAATGAAAATATGTGGGGAAAAGATAACTGATCACGATATGTTGGAGAAAACTTTCTCAACCTTCCATGCCTCGAATGTGCTCCTGCAGCATCAGTATCAAGAAAAAAGGATTTAAAAAATATTCTGAGTTAATTTCTTGCCTTCTTATTGCTGAACGCAACAATGAGTTGCTCTTGAAAAATCATGAAGTGCGCCCAGCTGGCGCCGCCCCATTTCCTGAAGTAAATACAGCAAATTACCCCAGAAGAGGTAAATGGCAAGGTTTTAATAACAAGAAAAATTATGGAAGGAAAAGGAATTATATTCAAAAGAGAGGATCTCACCAGAAGTGGAATAAAAAAAGAAATATTGGGCAAAATAAATTAACAGAGGATAAGTGTTTCTGTTGTGGTGGAAAGGGCCAATAGTCGCATATCTGTCGTACCTCAAGGCACCTAGTCGATCTTTATCAAGCATCTTTGAAAAAAGACGACAAAGGAAAAGAGACGAATTTCGTTTCAAATGATGTTGCTGAAAACTCCACCACTCATTATGATGTATCTGATTTCTTTGAGAACCCTGAAGAAAATATTGGTCATTTAATCAATGATGGAATAATTTAATATATGGGATTGTTAAATATCTAAATAATGTAAAGAACTTATTGTTAAGTTTTATTTAAGTTTCAAATGTGATGTATATAAATAATGAAATATTAATGTTTATGAATTTTGAAATTATTAAATGTGTCAAGTTTTAAAATAAAATTCTAGTATATGACATTATTTTTATGTACAGTGTTTCTTAGAAAAATATTTCCGATCAAGTATTTAATTTAACTGTACATACTTCTCATTTTATTATTATTTGTCTTTGAAGAAAATGGCAAGAATATATAATGAAGATATATGCCTTGCGGATAGTGCAAGTTCGCACACCATTCTCAAAAGTGACATATATTTTTACCCATCTTGTGCCAAAAGAAGAATATATTATTACTATTATTGGCTCAGGTAATGTGATTGAAGGCTCCTGAAGAGCTATAATTTTATTTTTCAGAGGAACAAAATTCATAATAAATAATGCACTATTGTCTACTAAGTCTCTGATGAACTTATTGAGTTTCAAAGATATTCGCCAAAATGGATATCATGTTGAGACAATGAATGAGAAAAATTATGAGTATTTATGTATCACAACTCATGATTCAAATAAGAAAGTTATATTAGAAAAATTACCCTCACTTTCATCTGGGTTATATTATACCAAGATTAGCGCAATTGAATCACATGCCAATTTAAACCAGAAGTTTATTAGCCCAAATGAATTCATAACTTGGCACAACCGATTGGGTCATCCGGGAACAACCATGATGCGGATAATTATTGAAAACTCTCATGGACATTCACTAAAGAACCAGAAGATTCTTAAATCTAGTGAATTTTGTTGTGCTGCATGTTCTCAAGGGAAGTTAATTTTAAGGCCATCACCAGTAAAGATTGGATTTGAGTCCCTTCTATTCCTAGAAGGGATTAAAGGCGATATATGTGGACCCATTCATCCACCATGTGGGTCTTTTAGATATTTTATGGTTCTAATAGACGCATCTTCGAGATGGTCACATGTGTGTTTATTGTCTTCTCGCAAACTGACATTTGCGAGAATACTGACTCAAATTATTCGATTAAAAGCACAATTTTCAGAAAATCCAATCAAAGCAACTCGTCTTGATAATACTAGTGAATTCACTTCCCAAGCTTTTGATGCTTATTGTATGGCTAATGGAATAAGTGTTGAACATCCAGTACCTTATGTTCACACACAAAATGGGTTAGCAGAATCACTTATTAAGTGCCTCCAATTAATTGCTAGACCTTTACTAATGAGAATAAATCTCCCAACATCGGTTTGGGGGCATGCTATTTTATATGCCGCAGCACTTATTCGTTTGAGGCCAACAAGTTACCATTAGTTCTCTCTTATGCAATCAGCTTTTGGCCAGCAGCCAAATATTTCTCATTTAAGATTATTTGGGTGCGCGATATATGTTCCCATTGCACCACCTAATCGCACCAAAATGGGACCCCAAAGAAAATTGGGGATATATGTTTAATATGATTCTCCCTCTATAGTGAGGTATTTTGAGATACAAACTAGAGATGTATTTAAATCCCAGTTTGCAGATTATCATTTTGATGAATCAAAATTTTCAACATTAGAGGGAGAGAATAAGCTTCCTGAAAAGGAACTTAATTGGAATGCATCATTGTTAATGCATTTAGATCCTCGATCAGGGCAATGTGAACTCGAAGTTCAAAAGATTATACATTTACAAAGAATAGCAAATGAATTGTCTGATGCATTTTTTGATACAAAGAGGATAACAAATCTTATATACTAGCGGAAAATGCCCAATTTGAATTGATGTCCCAGTAGGACAAGTAGCCACTGAAACAAATTCACGCCAGAAGCGTGGCGGGCCTGTTAGTTCCAAAGACAAAAATCCTCGAAAGAGAAAAGAGGTAAATACTATTCCTGTTGAAAAAGACATAGTAAAGACACCTGTAATTGTTCAAAATTCTGATATATTTTTAACGCCAGAAGATGTTTAGGTACCTGAAAATTGTGAAAATGACGAGATCTCGATAAATTATGTCTTTACAGGAGAGAAATGGGACCGAAATAAGATAATTGTCAATGAAATATTTGCATATAATGTGGCATTAAATATCATGCATGAAAGTAAGGATCTTGAGCCAAAATCAGTCGAAGAATGTCGACAAAGAAATAATTGGCCAAAATGGGAAGAAGCGATAAAGGCTGAACTAGACTCACTTGCAAAACGTGAAGTCTTTGGACCTGTAGTTCGTACACCAAAAGATGTAAAACCTGTTGGATATCGATGGGCATTTGTGAGAAAACAAAATGAGAAAAATGAAATTGTGCATTACAAAGCCCGACTTGTGGGATAAGGTTTTTCACAAAAACCTGGTATAGATTATGAAGAAACGTATTCCCCTGTAGTGGATGCGATAACATTGCGTTATTTGGTTAGTTTATTTGCATATCATAAATTGCATATGCATTTAATGGATGTGGTAACAGCCTATTTATATGGCTCATTAGATCGTGATATCTATATGAAAGTTCCTGAAGGACTGAAGATATCTAAATCATCCAATGAATATTCGCAGGGGTTATACTCAGTTAAATTGCAAAGATCTTTATATGGTCTAAAGCAATCTAGACGAATGTGGTATAATCGTCTTACTGAATATTTGGCCAAAAATGGATTCAAGAATGATGATATATACCTGTGTGTTTTCATAAAAAAAACTGCATCTGGATTCATTATAATTGCTGTGTACGTTGATGATTTAAATATCATTGGAACTCCTGAAGAGATTCCAACAATTATAAAAACTCTAAAAGAAGAGTTTGAGATGAAAGATCTTGGAAAGACTAAATTTTGTCTTGGCCTGCAGATCGAGCATACAAAAAATGGGATCTTTATTAATCAAACGACATAGATTGAAAAGATCTTAAAAAGATTTTATATGGATAAGTCACATTCCTTGAGTACTCCAATGATCGTAAGATCTTTGGATGTGGAAAAAGATCAATTCCGTCCTAAAGAAGAAAATGAAGATATCCTTGGTCCTGAAGTACCATATCTTAGTGCCATTGGAGCACTAATGTATCTTGCTAATAATACACGACCCGATATATCATTTGCTGTGAATTTACTAGCAAGATATAGTTCCTCTCCAACCAGAAGACATTGAAATGGAGTCAAACAAATCTTCCGATATCTTCATGGAACGGTTGATATGAGATTGTTTTATCCCTATGGATCCAAGTCACAATTAGTTGGCTATGCAAATGTTGGATACTTGTCTAGTCCACATAAAGGGAGATCTCAAACAGGCTATCTGTTCACATATGGTGGTACAGCTATTAGCTATATCATGGAGGTCCACAAAACAGACGATAGCGGCAACCTACTCTAATCATGCTGAAATACTCGCGATACATGAAGCTAGTCGCGAGTGTTTTTGGCTCAAGAATTTGATCCAATATATTTTGTCATCATGTAGACTAATTGACCATAAGATAGCTCCACTGTCCTATTTGAAGATAATATAGCATGTATTGCTCAACTTAAAGGCGGATATATCAAAGGTGATAGAACAAAGCATATTTCTCCCAAATTCTTCTTCACTCATGATCTTCAAAATCAAGGGACAATTGATATCTAACAGATCCGCTCAAGTGATAATCTGGCAGATTTATTTGCAAAGTCACTTCCAAAATTCTCCTTTGAAAGATTGGTACATGAGATTGGGATGCGCCGATTTCGAGACATCAACTGATGTCGACAAGAGGGGGAGACTGTACTCTTTTTTTCTTTGTCATATTTTTTCTCATTGGGTTTTTCTTGACAAGGTTTTTAATGAAGCAGTCCCCGTCACAAAGGATATTGTACTCTTTTTCCTTCACTAAGATTTTTTTCTATTGGATTTTTTTTTAGTAAGGTTTTAATGAGGTATAATCCTAAATGGTCATCTAAGGGGGAGTGTTGTGATAAGAATACTTTATCACACCTTATGTAAATGCCCATTTTCCATGAGATATAGTTTCTCAAGGATGACTACATTTAATATGAAGTTAAAAAAGCTACCTCATGTACGTATATAAATAGAGGCTTTACACACAGCAATAAAGTATTTCTCTCTCCTCTTTTTACTATAATACTCTTCTTATACACTGCTAACACTTCTCTCTCTTTTAATATAGATAAATAATTATTCTTATTATAGTAAGATTATTATTGACTAATATTAATACTTGTGTTTTTTACTTCCACTTTTATTTTATATTTATTATATCTTTTTTATTTATTTTACAACAATTATTTTGTACTTGTTTTATGTTTATGAACAAATCTTTTATTTAAATATTATATTTAATTTAGGAATTTAAGTGTTGCCAATAACTTTTTTAAGACATATTTTATTCCTAGTTGCTCTTTTAATTTCTTAATTTGATGTTTAAGACTTTTTAGTTTTTTTGGTGAGATGCTTAAGACTTTGATTTCATGTAAAATCTACTTCTTATATTGCTTTGTAACCTTGTTAATGATATTGTGTTTAATGAAATATTTTATTTTATAATAATTAATTTTACTATATTTATATTATGTATAAATAATAATTACATATTTCTGTTCTTCTCTTTTTAAAAAGTTATATGGCTGAAATTATTTATAATTTATTTTAAGAAGTTAAGTTAATAAGTCTCTAATCTTATAAGACTACTTTTGTTGGGGGAGATTTCGAAAAAAAATTAAGTGAGAGAAAAAAAGATAAAAAAATATTACATTCAACTCAAAATTTTAAGATATTAAGTTAACGAGTCTCTCATCTTATAAATTCTTCACTCTTCCTTGCTTGGGACTAATTTCATGCACTATTAACACTTGCAACATTAACAATCAACACTCCCAACCATTTTTTCCTTCTAAGCATCTCTCCTTCATTGCCAACCATTTATATACTTTGTTTTTTTTATGTATCTTCTATTTGAAATACGCGTCATGTCAAATTTAAAGGTGATTCATCCTGATAGATTATTTAGAAGTCGTAGTTAGCCCGTATACTACTGTGTAATTTATTAAGGTTTTTGCTGCTAGAGTACCCAACTATTGATGAAGGTCCAATTGGTAGACCGGGTTACCAGCTAATATTTTTTCGCACCAGATAACTTATTGCTGCTCGAGACCATTCAATTGGGTGCATGAGATGTCCCACCAAACACAATCAGTAATGGTTATATATAAGATCTCTCCCTCCCTTATATTTATAAATAATTTAAAATATTATGCACGTAGAAGGGAGTTATTATCATAGCAATCACAAAAAAAAAATTTATAATAAAGTGAAGTTATGTCAATACAACTAATTATATCTGATACCATTTGTTGGGCACTATGAGAAGTTCTTAATTATTAGAGAGATACTACATCAATTCAAAACTTTAAGGTGTTAAATTAATGGGTCACTTTTCTTTGTCTTGTTTTATTTGATGTGGGACTAACAATCTCCTTTCACTTTGAAGACTCCTTAGCCACCAGATCGGCTCTGACCACCATTAATACATAACATAACAATCTCCTTATTTCTTCTCTCTGTCTGAGGCACAACATCCAATTCAAAAAAAATGGTCTATTATTTTCTCTCGCCATTAGAAATAGAGTCTCTACCAATGTCCAAAATTAAAAAAATGATAGTATCTAAAAATATTTACGTTGTATTAATCTTTTTTTCTCACGTTAATAAATAATTATTTATATATTTTTATTTTTAATTAAAATAATCATTTTATTCTGCAATTAAAAATTTAAAGTTTAAAATTACTGTTATTCAGATAAAAATTTTAAAGTATAATATATTAAAATAATTATCTGCACACCTACTTATACATCCAATTCAAATAAAATATATTATACTTCAAATTATTCACTTAAATCTTAATATTAGAATAATTATCTGCACACCTAGTAAATTGAACATCCGATATATCTATTGTTCACATTGTTTAATATTTTTATTGTCTACTTATACTTTTTTTGTAATTAATAATTTTAAATTTCACTTAACTAATATAATATTAAAATTTAATTAATAACAGTAACTTTAGACTTTAAATTTTTATTGCAGAATAAAATAATTATTTTAATTAAAAATAAAAGATATAAATAATTATTTATTAACGTGATAAAAAAAGATTAATGCAATATAAGTATTTTCAGATACTATCATTTTTTTAATTTTGAACATTGGTAGTGACTCCATTTTCAACTACGAGAGAAATTAATAGACCATTTTTTTATTAAAAAATATGATAAATCATCTAATTTTTTTTATTTACAGACCATAAACATATCATTATTTATTAATAGAACTGTAACTGAAACGTACTTTAATTTTTTATTTTGTATGGTTGAAAATTTCAGCATCTAATTATTTATAAAGTTCATAGTCATCATAGCTACCAAAACTTGTGAACACCATATACTACACCTTATTACAATACAACTAGTTATTATACATCTTAATAGATCTAACAACTGGAATTTAAGCAACTGGAATATATTATTTTTATTTAATTCTGTCCTAGCTGTTTTAATTTTTCTCTTTTTTTTTTCGTTTTTCTTTTAGTTTTTTGTTGTCACGTATTTTTTAGCCTTTTTAGTTTGAATCATAACCGCAAAGATCATATAAGGTCCAAAAAGATAGTTGCTGCATCTACTTCGTCAAAAAGTCATGTGCAACGGAATTGGTGCATATATGAAAATAATTTTTGAAATCCATATAAAAATATATCCAACTAATCAAAAAGAAAAAACGGAACTCGTGAACCATGGGTTCTTAATCCATAAAAATATGGACGCAAGGCTTGGTTGAGTGGTAATTATATTTGTCTTATTTTAAGGTGCACTGAATTTAAATTTCAGTTGAGGTGGATTGTTGTTTAAGAATCCATAGTATTCATGAGAGTATGTGTTAGTGTGTTGTGTAAGTGTGTGAAACATAGATGTAATGTCTAAAATTGAGGGCTATGCCGGCTATCCAATCTGTTTGATAAAAAAATCTATAAAAATATAAATTTTTAATTTTCTGTGATGGTCTATATTATCAAGACAAAGTCGACATAATTTAAAAAAATTTATATTCTCATAATATTATTATAGATAAAAAAAACTAATTTATATTAATATTATATAATAAAGTGGAGTTATTACAATACAACTAATTATTATACATCTCAATAGATCTAATAATTGGAATTTAAGCAAATAAGCCAATAAGGTATGGAGTCAACCGGTTTACCACTGTGGGTATAGTGAGAATGGCAATCACTAGCATACGCGCCTATCCGGCATATCAATTAACGGCATGTTTAGTAACCTTAGATGATGATCAGTTTATATATGCTTATAAACACCAACTTCTTTTGCCCCGCTATAGCGCTCTGCATCAACAATAGATTCTCTGAAGCCTCTTCAAACTATTGATCATCATCTAAGGTCACCAAACCACCGTAGTAAACCAGTTGTCCTTATATCTTATTTGATACCGATTAGGAGCCTCCACGATTAGCTCTACCATTATATTTTTCTAAAGAGTGAAGAGTTTGAGTGAAGTGTATGTGAAGAGTAGTGTAAGTAAAATATCCACACTTAATTGGCCCTAGGATCACTCACTCATATAAACAACGCTATCATATTTTCATCTCTCAAACTCACTAACACTCATAATAATAAGGAGAGAATTTTTTTAAAACAAACACTAAGTATTTTGATTCATGGAGAGATAATTAACAACATACATATGAAGCCTTTATATAGGCAAACCTTCATAATAAAATAGTAATTTTTATAACAACTAAGCACTAGTTGTAATGATTCAAGAAACAAGTAGAAATTTTACTAGTCAAGTTTCTTGTTCAATTTTGTTTCAAATTCTTAGTCATCAATCTTGAAGCTTCCAATTCATGATTCATCATTCTTCTAGTATGGAGGTGATGAGTACAACTTGTTCATGATTCTTCTAACTTGATTTGTAGCCTTCAATTTTGACTAGGAGATAAAGTTTGACTTGTGATTCTTCTAGCTTCTAGTTTCATCACTTATAATTCTTGTAACTTCTAATTTCATGATAGTTCTAGTATGGTATAGTTGTACTACTCTCTTGAATATTCTTGATTTAATTATCTAACATTGCCTCCCTTAAATCAAGCTTGTAGAGTTTATCATTCCAAGCATCTTCTTCAACTTGTTAAATAATTCTGTCTTCAACGGTTTTGTAAAGATATCTGCAACTTGGTCTTCAGTGGGACAGTACTCAATCAAAACTTCTTTCTCATTCACCAATTCTCTAATTTTGTGAAATCGAATATCAATATGCTTCGATCTTCCATGGAATACTGGATTTTTGCAAAGTGCAATAGCTGACTTGTTATCACAAAATATTGTTGTTGGAGTACTTTGTTTCTCGTTTAACTCCTCAAGAATTCTTCTTAGCCAAACTGCTTGTGTTGCACAACTTGCTGCTGCTATATATTCTGCTTCTGCTGTAGATAGTGCTACTACTGGTTGTTTCTTTGACGACCATGAAATTGCACCAAAACCAAGATGAAATACAAACCCTGAAGTACTTTTTCTTATTTCTATATCTCCGCCCCAATCACTATCAGTGTAGCCAACAAGATTTACTTCATTAGTATTCTCATAATAAATTCCATCATTTAAAGTACCTTTGATATATCGAAGAATTCTCTTTGCCGCTTGCAAATGGTTGATACCAGGCTCCTCCATAAATCTGCTAAGCAAACCAACTCCAAACACAATATCTGGTCTAGTCGCAGTCAAGTATCTCAGACTTCCAATCAAGCTTTTGTAGTATGTGGGATTTACTGCTCTTCCTTTATCTTCTCTGAACAATTTGAACTTCTCTTCGACTGGAGTAGAAACTGGTTTTGAGTGCTCCATCTGAAATTTCTTCAAAATATCATTTGCATATTTTTTTTGAGAAATGAAAATTCCACCATCTTTTTGAACTACTTCAATGCCAAGAAAGTAAGACATCAAGCTCATATCTGTCATTTCAAAGTGCTTTATCATAGCCTCCTTGAATTCTGCAATTATCTTCAAATTGTTCCCAGTAAAGATCAAATCATCAACATAAAGACACACGATCAAGATATCTCCATTTTCAACGAACTTGATATAAAGAGTATGCTCAAACGGACATCTTCTGAAACCATTCTCAATGAAATAAGAATCAATCTTCTTGTACCATGCTCTTGGTGCTTGCTTTAATCCGTACAAAGCTTTCTTCAATTTATAAACTTTATCTTCTTTTCCAAGAACTTCATATCCTGCAGGTTGCTCAACATACACTTCTTCTTCTAAAGTGCTATTTAGAAATGCAGACTTAACATCCATTTGATGTATCTTCCACTTATTTTGAGCTGAGAGTGAAATAACCATACGAATAGTATCTAATCTAGCAACAGGAGCAAATACTTTAAAGTAGTCGATACCTGGTTTTTGTTTGTATCCTTTTGCAACTAATCTTGCTTTGAAACGATCAACTTCACCACTAGGTTTGTACTTAGTCTTGTAAACCCACTTTACTCCAATCGGCTTCTTATCTGCTAGTAAATCTGTCAGCTCCCATGTGTCATTCTTCTCAATGGCATGAATCTCCTCATCCATTGCTTTCTTCCAATTGTTGTCTTTAAAGGCTTCTTCAAAGTTCAACGGCTCACAATCTGAAAATAGAGAAAAATTTATGATTTCTTCATCGGACGGATCGTTGTCATTGCCAACCTCATAATCTGCTAATCTAGCAGGTAGTCTCTTCTCTCTTTGAGGTCTTCTAGATGATTCTGGTTGCTCGGTTGCATCAGGTTGTCTTTCTTCTTCATCATCACATGTATTTGAAATTATAATCGGATGCTTTTCTGTCTTTGTGTTCCAGTCCCATATGTCTTTTTCGTCGAACGTCACGTCTCTGCTGATGATCACTTTCTTTGATACTGGATTGTACAACTTGTATGCTTTTGAGTCTGTGCTATAGCCAATAAAGATACACTTCTCGCCTTAGTCATCTAACTTCTTCCTTAATTGATCTGGTACGTGGGCATAAGTGATACACCCAAAGATTCTGAAATGATGAATGGAAGGCCGCTTTCCACTCCAAGCTTCCTCTGGAGTTTTATCACGAACACTTTTTGTTGGACACCTATTTAAAATATGAACTGCTGTTGCGACTGCTTCTGCCCAAAACTCTTTAGGCATTTGTTTTGACTTGAGCATGCATCTGACCATATCCATGATGGTTCTATTCTTTCTTTCAGCAACTCCATTTGTTGAGGAGTGTATCTAGTTGTTAGTTGGTGTTGAATTCCGTGTTGCTTAAAGTATTCTGAATATGCAAGATATTATGTTCCTCTGTCTGTTCTGAGAATTTTGATTTTACAGCCACTTTGTTTTTCGACAAACGCCTTGAATGTCTTAAAGACATCACATGCTTCTGATTTCTGCTTCAGAAAGTATACCCATGTATATCTACTAAAATCATCAATAAAAGTGATAAAGTACCTGCTACTACGGTTGCTTGGAATTTCTACAGAACAGAGATCTGAATGCACAATTTCAAGTAATCTTCTAGCTCTCCAAGACTTTCCTGTAGGGAATGGATCTTTGTGCTTCTTTCCCAGTTGACAAATCTCACAAATACAATTGGGAATATGAATCCGTGGTAGACCAGAAACAAGTCCTTTTCTTGACAGGTAGTTTAGGCCAGAAAAATGAAAGTGCCCAAACCGCATATGCCACAACCAGTTATCATCAAGTATCACAGAACTCATGCAAGAGGGATTAACATGTTGAATTTTTAATGGAAACATTCTGTTTGAAGTCATCTTTGCTTTATCAATGAATCTTCCATTGTTGTCAAATACAGTGCAATATCCATGATAAGTTATCATCTTATATCCCTTCTCAGATAATTGTCCCATACTTAGTAAATTGTAATCAAGTTCAGGAGCATAGAAAACATCAGAAATATAACTCAGTGAACCATCTTTCAATCTAATTGGTATGTTTCCTTTTCCTTCAATAGGGATCTTTGTACTATTACCAAACTTTAATAATAGTTTAATTGAATCATCTAATGAAGAAAATAACTCCTTTCTACCAGACATATGATTACTGCAAGCATTATCTAAGTACCATATATTTTCATCTTCAGCACATGAATTACTTGTAAAAAATAAAGTCTGAGTACCCGGATTATCATCAGTGTTTTGATGCTGATTTTCTGCAACGTGTGCTTGATTGTTATTCACCATTTTGAATTTGCAATCTGCTACTTTGTGTCCATTCTTTCCACAATGAAAACAGTTGAAATTGGTTCTTTCTTGATAAAAATTGCCTCGACCTCTTCCTCGGTTGACAGGCCTGAAATTCGTTCCACCTCTTCCTTGATTAGGTGGTGTAAAATTGTTGTAACTTCCTTGGTTGTAATTGCCACGACCTCTACCTCTAAAACTTCCTCTGCCTCTACTGTGAAAATTAAAACCATGACCTCGTCCTTCTTGTGTACGGCTTGATTCTGCAACGTTGTTGAAATTCACCCGACTTTTCAGGACTTCCTCGGTTGATTTTTCTGACTTCTCCAGTATTCTACTGATGTGGCTTTCCATGGTTCCTTGCAACTCTGCAATCGTCATAGTATCCATATCGTGGGACTCTAGTATCGTAGTCACCACATGGTCATACTTCATCGGCATGGTGCGAAGAATTTTCTCCACCACTTTGCTATCGGACATATCTTCTCCATAGGCTCTCATCTTATTGACAAGATCTGTAACACGAGTAAAATATTGCTCAACGGTTTCTGAGCTAGACATCTCGTACCTTTCATATTCTCTTCTTAAAGACTGTAGCTTTGCTTTCTGAACTTTATCTACGCCTTTGTATGACAGCTTCAACGTGTTCCATGCTTCCTTTTCACTTTGGCATTTGCTATTTTGCCAAACACCGTATAATCTACTCCTTGATGAATTTGAGATAGCGCCAATTGATCTCTCCTTTGTTGGGCAGCATCTGCTCCTTCTTGCAAACCTGGTTCAATGAAATTCCACAGGTTCTGGGCCTTCAAATGGGTGGACATCAAAGTCTCCCAATAACTATAATCAAGTTTTCCATCTAACTTAGGACCAGACCACACAATATTGAAAGTGTTTGCCATACTGACTCTATGAATAAACAACTATGTGAGAACTCTCTCACACCTCACAAACTCTCAAACACCAGGCGCTGGATTAACCAGCTCTGATACCAATTGTAAGTAAAATACCCACATTTAATTGACCCTAGGATCACTCACTCATATAAACAACGCTATTATATTTTCATCTCTCAAACTAACACTCGTAATAATAAGGAGATAATTTTTTTAAAACAAACACTAAGTATTTTGATTCATGAAGAGATAATTAACAACATACATATGAAGCCTTTATATAGGCAAACCTTCATAATAAAATAGTAATTTTTATAACAACTAAGCACTAGTTGTAATGATTCAAGAAACAAGTAGAAATTTTACTAGTCAAATTTCTTGTTCAATTTTGTTTCAAATTCTTAGTCATCAATCTTGAAGCTTCCAATTCATGATTCATCATTCTTCTAGTATGGAGGTGATGAGTACAACTTGTTCATGATTCTTCCAACTTGATTTGTAGCCTTCAATTTTGACTAGAAGATAAAGTTTGACTTGTGATTCTTCTAGCTTCTAGTTTCATCACTTATAATTCTTATAACTTCTAATTTCATGATAGTTCTAGTATGGTATAGTTGTACTACTCTCTTGAATATTCTTGATTTAATTATCTAACAAGTAGTTACTGGCAAGTGGCAAGTCTAACTTATAGTAATCTACTAATCTTATATTTTCTGCATGCATTTATTTTTTTTTTTTAATATACAAGAGTCTATTTTCAATTTTAAATATTTATTTAAATAAAAAAAAACCATATCAAACTCCCTATAAAATTTGTTTATTTCGAATTAATGTGCTTAATGTTACATTAAATTAAATTAGTATCGTAATTGTTCTTCAAGAAAACATGCAGCAGAGTTCCTGATGCTCTAGTTAGATTTGTTAAGGATAAGAAACTATTAATAACGCACATGATATGTTAATAAAATCTCTAATAACTCTGTCACCAAACTTGCTGTCAATTCATCTGCTGGATAGGTGCGTATTGTAGAGATTGCACTTCTCATCATACTCACTGTGGTAAACCGGTTGACTTTGGGTACCAATCGGGAGGCTTTCTATAAGACAATGTTTGGTACGCTGCATTTGCATAGAACTTTTTTTTTTCTTTTTGCTCATAATACTAAATTGAATAAAATTTTCACCTGTTTAGAGTTTATGTTTGATTGCGTTTTCTCTTATTTCTTTATTTTAAAACTCTATCTTTTAGTCCGGAGTTTAGGTCTTGGATTATGCTTATAAAGTGATAAGGATAACCTTTTTTTTATTATCTAATAAACTATAAGGAAATTAATTAATTTTCATGACCCACTCTTTGAACATTGAAGCGAGCCAAGCATCATATCAAATATAAACAATAGATATAATTTTACGATAACTGTATATTCCTAAATATATTTTGAATTATCAAAGTTTAGAAGCAATAGTTAAAATTTTGCCAGAACCACCACCCCTTGATCGCGGAGTATATGGATCCTGGTTACGCAGAAGCCCTGGACATGTTCCCTTGACAATATGGCGTTTAAGGTGGCTTGTCCCAGCAACTTTTGAACCATTAATGTATGTAAAACTTTTTTTGCATTGCTTGCAGCGGGCCCTTCTACATCCAGCACTGACTCTTTCTATGGTGAAGTGTTCCCAGACTATAGATTTCTTTTTCCTCCTCCTGCTTGGCTGTGTTTCCGGTGTATGTTCCTCTTGGTTCAGTGGAGTTTCAGCATTAACAATCTCATAGTGTGCTTGAGAACCGACTACCCGATTGTCATGCAGCGTTTCGTTATTTGTCAGCTCATAGTGAGGTATCATTTGGGAATTGTCTAGCTGATCATGGGACAGTGCTTCAGAGTTAGCTAGCTGGTGGTTGGACAGTTCCTCAGAATGGTGCAGATGATTGTTGGGCAGAGTATCATACTGGGCCAGGTGATCTTCAGGTATTGGTTTGATGTCTGCAAGATGACTGTCTGACAGTGGTTCAGAACTAGGAAGTTGTTCGGAATGTGGTAGTGGTTCAGGTTGAGGCAACTGGCCTTCTGGAATCACATGGAGATCAGTGAATTGATGATGATCAGGAAGATTTTCTGGAAGAGAGAGCTGATTGTTAGGATCAGTTGTGGAATTGGCCAACTCATGTTCAGATATAGCTTCTGACGTTACCACATCATGGCCAGCATGTGCTTCGTGAATGACTGCCTCATTGCTGGGCTGTGTCTCAGGCGCTACTAAGTCACTGCTAGGCTGCGTGTCAGACATAACAACCTCACTGCAGGGCTGAGTTTCAGAAATGACAACTTCATTGCTTTGCTGAGTCTCAAAAAAAATAACCTCCGTGTGCTGTGTTTCAGTGACATCATTACTGGTCTGTGTTTCAGAATGAGCCACGCCATTGCTTGCAATTGCCTCAGAATCAACCTGCTCGTTTGTGGTTGGTGTCTCAGGAGTAGCTTCAGAGTTGACTGATGTATTGTTAAGTGATACCTGGGTGTCTACTAGTTGATTAGTGTCCGGGGGCCCAGTATCACCCAATTGGTTGTTGGGTAGTGCTTCAGTTTTCTCAGGCTCATCGTTCAAAGGTTCTTTGGTGTTGTCCAATTCAGGGTTAGGCAATACTCCTGTATTTGCATCATCATTAGTGACCTGGCTTTCGGATGCAGGAAGTACTTTATCGGGCTCTGTTTCGGAATCCGAAAGATCCTTGTTGGGCTGAGGCTCGGAATCTTCCACATTGCTTTTAGGCTGAGTTTTAGATTTAGCCAGATCATTGGTAGGTTGAGGATCAGCATTGACGGACTCACTTTTCACATCAGGGGTCTCCGCCACTTTGTCTTTTTCAAGAGTTGTCATCTTGTCCTGACAGGTATCTCCCTGCATTACCAATAAGAAAGAATTGCTAATTAAAGGTGGGCATAGTTAATACTTTATGGTAGTGAAGAGATGAAGGCGGCATTATCATTATTTCACTCGGGCATCAGGGATCAAAACTCCGGCATATGAGTAATGAAATAAAAAGCACGCATGTTTGCACAGGAAAGTGTAAATCAACCCAAAAGCTAATTAGCACCACATGTACATCTTTAGCATAGAACCATGCATCACAATTTATGCAAGATGCTAACAACTCTGATGCAGATTGGAGGAAGATGAGGTTGAGGAAAAGGAAGAAAGACCAATTTTACATACATCCTATCCACTGAATTAACAATAAAAATGAATAGTAATTATGTATTCACCCATATCTTAAAAATACAAGGCATAATACAAACTGCTCAATATTATAAGTGATTTATAAAACCATTCCTGCATAGTGCAAACAAGTACTGGAAGTTTGCTCTCCTCTCTTCACTTCCATTTAGGTGGCATGTGCAGGTGTACTCGTGTAAGTCTATTTCAGAAAATGGACAAGTCCAAATGAGGTGTGCACAAACAAAAACCAAAAACAGGAATATCAAGATGGACAAAACGGCCTATTGGCAATGCACTTAGAGCATCATTACTTTGCTATCATGAACCACGAGGAAGGATAAAGATGCTTCCTCATATTATTCATGACATGTACTTCATCTTTACTTTGCCAAGAAGGCCCAACGGGTATTACTGAACTAAAAATCCGTGCCCTCCTCTATTCAAGTTTTAAGTTTATCTTCATGTTTGATAAAAGCTTAAAGTATGTCAAATGTGGTCAGAAACTAAATACCAGCTTCAAACATCAGAAGAGAACAACATTAAGCCTGGTATACACTGAAATTTGACCACTATCTACGAACCCAAGTATACTTGGGCCCATAGTTGGGTCGGCCCATAGAAACATTAAATAATATAACAATAAGAACAATACGAACACAAGACCAAAAAAAAGAAGAATAATCCGAACACAACAACCCCAGCAAACTTTACTGTAAGAGGTCCATTGCAGAGTATATATATATAATATACATATATAAAACAGTATGAACAAATTTTCAAATAAACGAAATCGTGGTCTCGAGCAACCAGATCCAAGAATTTAATCACAGAAACAAACAAATCCAGCTACTCACTGAAACTAGACGAGACAATAAAACAGAAAAGCTTCGATTTTCCGAAACCATACTAGACAGAGAAAAATGATTAACGAGGAAAACGAAACAACCGATTTCGTGGGAGAGTAACGAGCAAAAGAAGCGTCAGCTAAAGAAAAATACAAAATACGAACCAATAGAAAAGTTAGGGTTCGCGATCTACCAGCTGCGCGAAGGAAATCTGACAAAGAAAGCGCTGATCTGGAACGAAAAGAAGCTCGGAATCCGAGCTTCAGGGCGGTCGGAGTGAGATCTAGGGTTTTGCAGAAACAGAGATAGAGAGAGAGAGGGAGGGAGAGGGCTCACCGGAGAGAGATGAAGATTGGGCTTGTTGGAACGATCCCAAGAAGCTAATTGGACCTTGGAGTTTTCCTAACTTTTTTTCTAGGGTTATGTTGTGCCTTCTAGGTTTCTGAAAAATACTAATTTAAAATAGGGCAATACTTTTGGATTCCCAATTTGGACTCCTTCGGCCCATTATTACTCTCATTATTATTAATTTTTTTTTGTTCAGTATTTGTTTGGTTCAAAGATTCCTTATACAATGACCGTAAACTGTATGGGCCTCATTCTGTTGTTAACCAGAGCCCGAAACTTTATGATGAGAGCTGTTTGAGTCACGAACATGGTGAGCTTATTTTTTTACTTTTCAAGGGCTCACCACTCAAATACCCAATCCTTGTGATAAAAAAATCCTAATCTTTCCTAAAAGAGATGAATATTGTAATAAATTATATTTTTAGGAATATTATATTTGAGAGTATTGTAAAAAAAAATATTTATCTAGTATTATAAATAGTTAAAAATTAGTTTTTATGTTTTCAATTAGGATACATATATTTTAGTAAGAATAGATTTTTAATTTTCAAAATAACTCGAACATTAATAAAATGAAAAACTCTTTGAAAAG
>NC_029777.3:13163956-13201366 GCF_000817695.3 Arachis duranensis | reverse complement strand
TAAAATTTTAAAAATTCGCGTATCGATCCGTATCATATCGTGTTCCGTATCCGTGTCAGTGTCCGTGTATCATAGAAAAATACCCTTCCCACGTCTTTAAGATGATAATAACAGCAAACGAATATATGAACTGTGAACACATTACATATAGTGCAATACGATTTCTTTTTTAACTTATTTATAACTATTAAAAAAATAATATTAACACTAAGAATTAATATTATATAAAATAAGAAAGTTAGTGAAGTAAATTTGAGAGTCTAACTACTCTTGAATCAAGGTAGTGAGATTTTAAGAATTTTTTTAAATAAATAATTTAAATATTTTATTTATTAAAATACATAATTTAAAAATATTTTACCGATATATGCAGCCTAATAAGATTGTACATATCTCGTTTACACTATAAACGAGATAAGACATATTTATTATTGCACGTATCACGTTTATAGACGTATTGTGGAACATGCCTTATCTCGTTTATAGTGTAAACAATATATGCACAACTATATGTCGTTTACACTATAAACGAGATAAGGCTGTGACGCGCCTATATAAGGACCTCGTGCATAGCACTCCTTTTGTCACTTTCTTCCTTCATTACCTTCATTTCTCCCTTTCTCGTACATTTCTCTTGATATTTGTGAGATATTCGGATTTTATGACATACGCCGATGCACGGGATAGAGACATCAATCGGCTGAACGTGACTTAGCACATTGTGGGAGTAATTGACTTCGAAATTAGTTTTGATTTTTTTTCTTTTAAATGATTGAACATATAATTATAGTTAAAATACTTTTATAAATTCAGTGTTGTTATACATGTAAATTAGGTTGTCATGTTAATAAAATTTATTAAGTTGTGTGAAAGGTAGAAATTAGTAAAGGTTAATTAATTAATTTGATTGAGATTCTTAATTAATTTAATTGTAATTATTAGTTTTAATTTATTTATTAAATGTTTATTCTATTTTTACATGTATTTAAACCAAATTTTATATTATAAATTTTAATTTTGAATTTTAATTTTAACAAGATGTTGCATTGATGTTTGATAAATTATTTAATAATTAGATTTTTGTAATTAATTATTTTGAAATATAAAATAATTGTTTATTATTAATTTTTATCTTTTTATGTCGAAATAAAATTCTTGACAGGAAAGACAAATGAAGACCGACAACATTGTTTAGATCGAGAGAATTTAAAAGAAAAGAAAATTGATGAAAATTTTGTCTAACGAATGAAAAGAAAAAATAAAACGAAAAAAAATAGTGTAGAACTTACTAAAATATTTTTACTTTAAAAATGAGATGAAAATAAAAAAAAATATAGTATACATGAATAAAATTATATATTTATCTTTTATTATTAATAAGTTATAATTTACATATAATATAGATAAAGATATTAATATAATTTTATACTATTAAAATATTATTTGGTGTAAAAAATAAGGAGCATCGTTATTATTTGAAAAAATATATAAAAGTTTTTAAGCAAGCAGGACCGTTTTCTATTAAGCAAAAAGATTAGTCAAAAAGCATTATGTTATTGTTATTTATAAGTGAGGCTGTGAAGATATGAATGATATTTGGGACTTTCTGCTATTTATTTTTATCATCGAGTAAAATTTGATTTTTTTTAATGAAATATCAATAATGAAAAATAATTTTTAACAAAAAAAATGGTTTAAATATTACAATAATATTTGTGAAGTACTAATTCAAAGGTACTAATAATTAAAACGAAAATTTTTACCGTACAATACATATGGAAAGGACATAAATTTGATTCGATACAGTTATGAATGGATAGTAATGGAATTAGTGAAATGAGCAAGATAATTATTAAATTTTTGTGACAGTAAAATATTTTCTGTGGCAAAATGCAAAGCAAGATAATTATTAATCCTTTATGCCATTTTAAGTTTTTTGAGTTTATCCATTGTTATAACAACATTGGTTACAAAGTATTATTCCATATTTACAGTTGCTTTTTCTTTATAATCTACCAAATCAGATGGTGGTTTTGACGTTTTCTTTTTATTTGAATGCTCATATACCTATAAAAATTATATACACTTAAATGTTCAATTTCTTTGTACTTTTTATCTTAATGCTATCATAATTTTTAATTTGGGTCATTGAGATTAAAAGTGTCATTGTCATTTATATCAAGCAATCCAATTTAAGCACCTCTTTTTCTTGAGCACAACCTACACAATAATAGTATTAACCTAAAAAAGATTATTCTATTATTAAAATAATTCACTTAATAAACTATACGAACAATATTAGACATATAAGACAATTATCATTCAAATTCTTAAAATATAATGCACAAATTTTCAACAATTCACTACATTATTAAAATATAGTGGTGTACAATCTTATTCACCGATTAAAATAATAATAATTAACTTTTGATAATAAATATCTTTTTATTGCATACAATTGAATTGCTTCAATAGCTTAAATAATGCTTATTCTATATATGATAATTGGATTTTATTTATCTTGAAGAGCGAATTTTTAAACTGTTGATTAAATTATTTTTTTTCAACCAATATTCTCACACAACTTTATGGAGGTAACAAAGTAAGACATTTCTCTTTTGAAATAGAGAAAGATACAATGACAAATAAGTCATTAGAACACGTATAAGACAAGAGCAGCAAGAAGAATAAGGATGATTAAGTGCAGTTTATCTCCCATTATATTTTCATCCAAAGATAATAAGAAAATATAATTAGTACTTAAAGGGATTAATAGATTAATGAAATTGATTTAAGTCTAAATAAAGACCAACCTGATGCCACATACACCTCCAAATCTGAAAAATGGTTATGTAATCAACACACTTTTTTTTATAACAATTCAACAGTTAGGAAAAAAAATATTAACAAGCTTTAATTTGTCTACTTCACATTGTATTCAAAGCATGAAAAGTATATCTAACTGAAATGGAAACCATAGAATGCTGTTAATATTTATCTATTCGATTGAACATATTATACTCATTTAATTTTGTTATGACATTTGTCTTTATCGATAACTTTTTCAAATTTAACAGTGTAATTAATACTATCACATAGACTAACTTATGAATAGAAGAAATTTTTTATTTAACACAATTATCCAATCTATCAATTATTGAAAAAATGCTTCTCTTCTAAACTCAAAGTGTGACTAATAATTAATCAGTATTGTTCCGTCCAGAGTGTGCTTCCGAAGTGTTGTCGGTGTCACGGCTAGGAGTGGACTCAGAAGCTTGCTCCTGTGAACCGTTGACCTCGGCGTGGACCCTGTAAAAAGATTTCCGATGCCCAAGTTAGTTACTGGTATAAGAAGCTTAAAAACAAAACGTTAAGAAATAAAACTGAGAAACAAAGAGTGGGGACGATTGTTGGTATCTCTTATGAACCGCCGATTACTCGCTGCTCTCTTTTTCACTTGCCTTGACGAATTATGTTTGTCTGTTTAAATAAGTGGATATTCGAGTAATGCTCGGCTTTGTTGTTATTAGGATTGGGATTCTGAATTCTGTTATGCGAGGATATTGGCAAGGTTTGAATTGGTGGACTTAGTCTCGGTTTTGTGATTTGTTGGCCGAGGATATTGGGATATTTGGCCGAGGATATCGGGAAGATACATAGCCCCCAAACTCGGCATGAAGAACATGTTGAGCTTTCTATATCCTCGGCCTGTAGATGTTGGAGCTTTTGGTTGAGGTGGATTCGTTGCCTAGGAAGCCCCCAAGTTCAATGTGTTCCTCCTGCCAAGTTTATTTGTTTTGGGCTTTGTAAATTGGGCTTTATGTGGAATGGTTTTTTTTTTATGGCGGAAAGTGGGGTGACGCTAGGTGTAGTTAATGGGAAGCGGAGGGGGCTTCGTGGGGTAATGTGTCGAAGTAACTCCCTGTCCCCCTATCCGTTAGGCTTCTGCAAG
The DNA here is from genome assembly GCF_000817695.3 of Arachis duranensis. Classification (NCBI taxonomy): domain Eukaryota; kingdom Viridiplantae; phylum Streptophyta; class Magnoliopsida; order Fabales; family Fabaceae; genus Arachis; species Arachis duranensis. Next base: position 13,197,414 of record NC_029777.3, on the reverse strand, counting down.
TTTGGATCTTGTTTTTGAGTGGCATGATGAGTAAGAAAGGTAACTTTTTTAGTTTTCTTTGTCATTTTGTTAGTGTTTCTTACTGGTTTGCATGGGTAAGAAGGGGTTGTTGTAGATGAAAATGATCCTTATGGTTGGGTTGATAGCGACGTTAAGTCACGGGCTTCGGTGTTTAGTAGTTCTGATATGTTGATGCAGTTGAATAGCGCGAGGCGGGTCAGAGGTGGGGAAAGCTTGAGGGTTAGGTTCTTACCGTGCGAGAAAAGTGATATTTTTCTAACAATTGGTCCTTTACCTAAAAATTTTCGGTTACCTGTTGTACCACCAGTTGTGAGTCACAATATACTTGTAGGTGTGTTACATTTAAAGACTGTGCAAGTCGAAGGCCGGTGAGTAGAGCTTCATACTCGACTTGATTGTTACTTGTTTGGAATGAGAACCTGATTGACTGTTCCACTTGGAGGTCGGATTTGTCTGTTATGTATACGCCTGCACCTGATCCTTCTGAGTTTGAAGCCCCATCTACATAGAGCTCGCAAGTGTGTTCATGATCTGCTTGGTCTGTTAATTCGACTAGAAAATCTGCTAAGAACTGCACTTTTGTTGTTGTCCTCGGCTCATATGCTATATCAAATTCGGATAATTCTATCGACCATTTGGTGAGTCTTCCCGAGACCTCGGGTCGGGTGATCTGCCGCAGGGGCTGATTTGTCTTAACGATGACTTTATTGCTTTGGAAATAGTACCTTAATCTTCTTTCCGTCAGTATTAATGCGTATGCCAGCTTTTCCATTGGCGGGTATCTAAGTTCGGCATTTTGCAGTGTTTTGCTGACGAAGTAGACTGGCTCTTGTTTATCTTGTACCTCCGTGACGAGCGCCGAACTGATGGCCTTTGAGGATACTGATAAGTATAGTAACAGTGGTTTTTCTAAGTTCGGCTTCTGTAAGATCGGTGGTGACGAGATTATTGATTTCAATTTTTGAAAGGCTGTTTCACACTCCGTGTTCCAGTTGAACTTTGTTTGTCTTTTGAGTATGTTGAAAAAATGCTGAGAATGTGTTGATACACTTGGTAGGAATCGAGAGAGTGCAGCTAGCCTTCCATTTAGTCGTTGGACTTCCTTTATTGTTCGGGAACTTCTCATGTTAATGATTGCTTCACATTTTTCGGGATTGGCTTCGATGCCTCTTGATGTCAACATGAAGCCCAGGAACTTCCCTCCTCTAACTCCTCTTAACTGACCGAACACTTCTTCTAGGTCGACATCATGGGTGTGCTCTTGTTGAGTTTTGACGACCATGTCGTCAACGTATACTTCCAGATTTCTCCCTATTTGCTTGTTGAAGACCTTGTCCATGAGGCGTTGGTAGGTAGCCCCTGCATTCTTAAGTCCGAAGGGCATAACAGTATAACAGTAATTTCCCAATTCAGTTATGAAAGCTGTCTTGTCCTTATCCTTTGGATGCATTAATATCTGGTTGTAACCAGAATATGCGTCTAAAAAGCTTAAAACATTATATCCTGATGCATTATCTACTAATTTGTCTATGCATGGGAGTGGATAAGCATCTTTGGGGCACGCTTTATTCAAGTTAGTGAAATCAACGCACATTCGCCACTTACCTGAGGCTTTTCTTACCATAACTACGTTTGATAGCCATGTTGTGAATTGGAGCTCTTCTATGAACCCTGCTCGGAGGAGCTTCTCGGTTTCTTCGAGACATGCTGCACGTTTCTCGTCTCCCATGTTGCGCTTCTTTTGGGAAACAGGTCGTGCCCTTGGATCTATTTGTAATTTGTGGCATATGAGGCTCGGATCAATGCCGGGCATATCCGCCGGGGTCCATACAAAAAGGTCAGCATTCTGCCGAAGTAGGCTTGTTATCTTCTGTTTTGTTCCTGAAAGGAGAGAAGAGCTAATGTGAGTGTAGTGGTTAACGTTGTCATCTAATTGTACCTTTTTAAGTTCGTCGATTGGTGTTGGTTTGTCATGGAGGTCTCCTCTTGGATCGAGCTCGGCAATGCCCGAGATATTAGCAATGTTGTATGTTCCGTGAGTCGGTCCGGCTCCCTGTCGGATGTCTGCTCTGATTTTCAAGCTTTCATTGTAACACCTGCGAGCTTCAATGTGGTCGGAATGTATGGTGGCTATTTGGTCCTCTTGTACCTGAAATTTGATACATAAATGGAGCGTGGAAACAATGGCACCAAAGGAATTTAGGAAAGGCCTGCCCAGAATGATATTATATGGGCTAATGCAATCGACTACGAGGAACTGCACATCCTTTGTTTTGCTCATGGGATGTTCTCCTAAGGTCATTTTCAGCCAGATGCTGCATAGGATTGACACGCGCTCCCTTGAGAATCCAATTAGCTCCCCTGAGGATGGTAGCAAAGTTCGTTCACTGAGTTTCATCCTTTTGAAAGTTGAATAGAAAAGGACGTCAGCACTGCTGCTAGGGTCGAGGAGGGCTTTCTTTACTAGGAGGTCACCCGCCTGGATAGAAATTACTACAAGGTCATCCAGATTATCAGAGTTGGTTAGACAATCTAACTGTTTGAAAGATATGTTGGGTATTCTTGGTTTTATGGTTAACGCCTCGGCTGTCCGCTGAAGTGTTAACATGTCCCTCTATCGGCGCTTTTGTGCCGAGCTTGTTTGACCCCCGCTCGTGAATCCTCCTGAAATGCAATTGATAATTCCCCTGGCTGGTAGGGGTTGGGTTCTGGCTTTGTCCAAGGTGTGTGGAGTTCATTCTTGGCGTCGATCGTTAGGGTTGTCTAAGGTCGTCCTCGTTTTGTTACTGATGTATTTGTCCAGGTGCCCTTGTTGTATTAGTCTTTCCAAAAGGTCTTTTGCGACCACACATTCATCAGTGGTGTGGCCGAACTTCTGATGAAAAGTGCAGTGTTTGGATTTGTCCACATAACGCTGGTCTTAATATGAGCCGGCTCTACTTGGTGGCTTTATTAGTTTGTTATGTAGTATCTTCTTGATGATGTCTTCTCTTCTGGTGTTGAATATTGTGTACGAATCGTACTTAGGTATCAGCCTGAAAGGTTTCTTAGTGTCTTTGGCCGTTGGCTTATCCTCATCCCTTTTGTTTGGCTGCCTTTCACTCCGCCAATTTTCTCGCAACTCTTCTATTTCTATCTGACCGGTTGCCTTTTCTCGGAACTCCTCCAGCGTCTTCGGCTTCGTTACTGCTATGGCTTCTTGGAGTTTTCCTGGTCGCAAGCCACTTTTTATGGCATGCAGTTAGACTTCGGGATTAAGGTCAGGAATCTCCATGGCCGCCATTGTAAAGTGGGTCATATAGTCTTTCAGGCTCTTGTGCAGTCCTTGCTTAATAGTACTGAGGTAGTCTGAGTCCCGTACGTAAATCTTGGAGGCCGCAAACTGATTAATAAACAGCTTGGAGAAATCGTCGAAACTCATTATCAAACCAGCAGGCAAATTGGAAAACCACAACAGCGCAGCACCATCTAAAAAAGTAGGAAAGGAACGACATAATATGGGATCAGAGTCACTATTAAGGAACATCATGGATTCAAATTTAGTAACATGAATCTTAGGATCTCCGATCCCCTTATAAGGTACTAGCGTCATGGGGAGTGTAAAGTTCTGAGGCATCTTAAAGCTCATAATTTCGCAAGAAAAGGGATTAGCTTGCCGCCTCCCTGTTTTCGGGGTGTTCTCCTCTGTCTTGGCGTTGGACTCTGATTGGTGTTCGTCTTGTTGGTCAGTGTTCACTTCCTTACTGACATTTTTCCTTTCTCATTTATTCTGCAATGTGGCCAGTAACTCGGCCATTCGCTGATTTTCTGCGAGCAGCGCTGCGTTTACTACTACGAGGTCGGGACCCACATGTTGACGAGTGCCCGATTGATCCGTCATGCTTCAGCTCCTGAAAAAGTAAAAAAGAGCACAAGGTGTATGGGGTTAAACTCGAAAGTAAAAGAAAAATCGAGGCCCCACGGTGGGCGCCAATTGTTCTGTCCAGAGTGTGCTTCCGAAGTGTTGTCGGTGTCACGGCTAGGAGTGGACTTGGAAGCTTGCTCCTGTGAACCGTTGACCTCAGCGTGGACCGTGCAAAAAAGATTCCGATGCCCAAGTTAGTTAAGGGTATAAGAAGCTTAAAAACAAAACGTTAAGAAATAAAACTGAGAAACGAAGAGTGGGGACGATTGTTGGTATCTCTTATGAACCGCCGATTACTCACTGCTCTCTTTTTCACTTGCCTTGACGAATTATGTTCGTCTGTTTAAATAAGTGGATATTCGAGTAATGCTCCGCTTTGTTGTTATTAGGATTGGAATTCTGAATTCTGTTATGCGAGGATATCGGCAAGGTTTGAGTTGGTGGACTTAGTCTTGGTTTTGTGGTTTGTTGGCCGAGGATATTGGGATATTTGGCCGAGGATACCGGGAAGGTACAAGTATTATTGTAAATTTTTAGTTATTTTTTATAGTATTGTTCTACCCTTTTTTTCTTTTTTTTTCAGTCAAATTCTAAAAATAGATTTAAAAAATGAATCAGACATATAATTAAAAAATAAAGATTAAAAAAGTGTGATGACTATTAAAAGAAGGAATGTCAAGGAACTTCTATAAAAAGAAGGAATAAAATCACTATGAAAAGAAGGAATGTCAAGGTAGGGCTGCACATGGATAGGATAATATTCGCATATCCGCGGTAATTATCCGCATCCGATCCGAATTTTGCGGATATTATCCGATCCGCAGAGTCATCGAATCGGATCAGATCCGATCCGCACTATGTTTGGATCGGATTGCGGATTTGCCAGTGATATCCGCGGATTCGATCTGCAAATTCGTATATCCGCACATCTCATATAATTATGATATAAATAGCATAGTTTAAGAAAATAAACCTTAATGTCATATAAATTTTAGTGTGTTATTTTATGAATTTTATGATATCTTGTTTTTAATTTTTTATGTTGTACTTCAACTTAGAATAATAAAACTTAAATCTTGTGTTATTATTTTGTTTTTATTATTCAAGAGAACTTTTATTGATAATATTTTAGAAGTAAATAGGCTTAAACAGGTGAAAAATAAATTTTCTGGATATTTTTTTGTAAAAACAGTCAAACAAAATTTTAAAATAGTTTTTTTGAATTATGCGGATATATCCGATATCCGATCCGATCCGATCCACATGCAGATCAGATCGGATCCAGCTTGAAAAAATGCAGATATCGTATCCGATCCGATTCGATAAATGTAGTGTAGATCAGATAGAATTTTAGGCTATATCCGATCCGATCTGATCCATGTGCAGCCCTATGTCAAGGAACTTCTTGTTCTACACTCAATGCTTCATTATTTATTTTCCTTCATTCATAAGAGGACTTAGGATTAGTAAGTAAATTAAACCTTGTTCAGACATGTGTGTGTTAGTAGTTGTATGTTATTATTATTAACCTGTGTTGGCAAATTTTCACATTTATATGCATGGCTATGTGAGTTAGGACCTCTTTCATTGCTTCCTATTTAGGGATATATTAGATAAATGTAAAATAATATAAAATTTGAACGTTCTATTCAATTATGTAAAAGAATATTTTTAAAGGAATAAAAATGACGTATTGTATTAGTAGAAATTTTGAACTTAATGATAATAATAAGAAATTAAGAAAATTTAAAAATACAAGTTAAATTAAATTTGTCGGATAGCATTTTTCTAAAAAATAGGGAGGTAATTTTATTAAAAAAATATGATAGTTAATTAATTAGATTCAAAGGGTGATTAAAGGATGGTTTGTTAACAAATGAGTAGCATTTATGTTATTATTATTATTACTAGCATCAAACCGCGGGGAGAATTTGAATTTTTGTTTAATGTATAAATGTTTTATAATAATCACAATAATTTTAATATAATTGAGATTATAATTTAATTTTTGTATTATTAGAGATTGATACTAAAATTGAGCTACAATAATTATTTTTTTCAGTTATAATATACGATAATTAAATTTTGTGAAGATTCATTGATTTATTTTTTTATAGAATTTGGAGTGAAGACGACGAGTTTGGTAAAATAAAATTCTTAAATACTTTTTTATTAAGACAAACAATTTAGATAATAAATTGTTATTATAAATTTAGAATAATAAAAAATAAATATTAATTAAAGATATATTTTCTTGTAAATATGTTCATTTCACATAGCAATAGAAAGAAATAATTTTATTATATATATAAAAGAATGATATATTATGTCATCACAATGATATAAACATCTTAGTCTTATATCTTTAAAGTTCTATTTTATAGTATAAAAGTAGTTGAAGATCAACAATAATACCATCTAATGTCAGTTTAGGAACTTATTAACTTGTTAACCTTTATTATTATATATAAAGAAAAAATAAAAAGACATAAATAAAAACTTCACTAGTCACCAAATTTGTATATAAAGTTGTTACATGGTACATATAAAGTTATGATCTCATGACAGCAACTGCATGGCAAAATGAAATTGAAAGAAAAATATGGCAAATGCTAAATCCAGAATACTGAATTGTCTCTGTGTATAAATTTTTTAATAGCTACTAATAAAGAAGCATAATTATCATATCAATGGCTTAGTATTCTATAAACATGATTTTATAAAGAAAAAAATAAATGCTATAAGATTAGTAGTTCCTATAAATTAGAGTTGTCACACATATACCTCATTCAAACTCCAGTCTATCGAAGAATACATGTAAGCTCTTTTTTCATGATGTATCTTCTTTTTAAATTATTGATTGCATTGTTTTCTCTCTTTTTTAATTTATTTATTTATTTATTTGTTCATGTTAGATGTTTTTTTTTCTTTCTTCATATGAGTTTCTAATTCCATCATCACTATTCTGCATTGTCGTTCATATTAAACTTTTTTATAAGCGGTGGTGCTTTGTTTCTTAATGTATCTTCTTCTAGTTAGAAAATTGACTGCATTGTTTTCTTCTTTTTTTTCTATAAAAAAGTGTAGAACAATGGCTAAATTGTTAGTGGAGATTCCAGGAGACTTGACGTTAAATTATAAGGTCACAACCACTACCGAAGTACATGAGGTGAAATATGTCGTAGCAACAATACGCTCCTATAGACAAGAAGATTTAAGAGGTTGGTTGAAGGCTAAGAATGATTCACATTCTTTTACCCCAGCACTAGATGATCAGAGGCTGCTTCAGACTGCTTCACGGGGTCAACATATTTTGTATTTCGAGCTGATTGCTAGATAGCTATTCCGAGCCCCGAACTTAGGGTGATCACTCCAGATAACCACAATATACTTGTGGTGATAACAGAAATGATAAAGGATGTAGAATACCTGAGAAATATAGTGGGTATAGTCCGCAATTATAACATAGAGGTTTTGAGAGGATCGTTTGTAGACGTAAGTGATAACCATCATGTTGAGGAGGCACCAGATGATTTACCAAATACTTACCTATTGTAGATTGCTTCAGTAGTTGAATGGGCTCTGCATTTCGAATTTAACCCCTTCCCCCTCCCCATGACAACAACACAGGTTGTTGCATGGCAAAATAAAATTAAAAGGAAAATATGGCAAGTGCCAATACTAGTAAAAGGCCAAAATACTGAGTTGTCTCTGTGTATGAATTCTTTAATAGCTACCAGTAAAGGAGCATAATAGTCATATCAATAACTGAGTATTATATTCTATCAAAAAGTGCAGAACAATGGCTAATTTGTTGGTGGAGTATCCAGGGGACTTGACCTTAAATTATAAGGTAACATCCACTGCCGAAGTACACGAGGTTAAATATGTCGTAGCAACAATACGCTTCTATAGACAAGAAGATTTAAGAGGTTGGTTGAAGGCTAAGAATGATCCACATTCTTTTACCCTAGCACCAGATAATCAGAGGCTGCTTCAGACTTCTTCTCGGGGATTTTGAGCTGATTGCTAGACAGCCCATCCCGTGCCCCAAACTTAGGGTGATCACTCCAGATAACCATGATATATATATGTGGTGATAACAGAGATGATAAAGGATGTAGAATACTTGAAAAATATAGTAGGTATAGTCCGCAATTACAACATAGAGGTTCTGAAAGGATCGTTTGTGGACGTGAGTGATAACCATCATGTTGAGGAGACACCAGATGATTTACCATATACTTACCTGTTGTAGATTGCATCAGCAGTTGAATGGACTCTGCGTTTCAAATTTAACCCCTCCCTCTCCCCATGACAGCAATACAAGTTGTTGCATGACAAAATGAAATTAAAAGGAAAATATGGCAAGTGCCAACACTAGTAAAAGGCCAGAAGATTGAGTTGTCTCTGTGTATGAATTCTTTAATAGCTACTAATAAAGGAGCATAATAGTCATATCAATAACTGAGTATTCTTTTCTATAAAAAAAGTGCAGAACAATGACAAATTTGTTGGTGGAGATTCTAGGGGACTTGACCTTAAATTATAAGGTCACAACCACTGCCGAAGTACACGAGGTGAAATATGTCGTAGCAACAATACGCTTCTATAGGAAAGAAGATTTAAGAGGTTGGTTGAAGGCTAAGAATGATCCACATTCTTTTACCCCAGCACCAGATGATCAGAGGTTGCTTCAGACTGCATCACGAGGTTAATATATTTTACATTTTGAGCTGATTGCTAGACAGCCCATCCCAAGCTTCGAACTTAGGGTGATCACTCCAGATAACCACGATATATATATATATTTTGAGAGGATCATTTGTGGATATGAGTGATAACCATGTTGGGGAGGCACCAAATGATTTACCATATACTTACCTGTTGGAGATTGCTTCAGCGGGTGAAAGGGCTCTGCGTTTCAAAACTAACCCCCTCCCCTCCCCAGCTCTTCGGTAAACACTTCCTCCAGCTCTCGGGAGAACACACCCTAGCTCTCAGGGGAGAACACCCTCCCTAACTCTCCAGAGAACACCCCCAAGCTTTCGTGAGAACACCCCCCAGCTCTCTAGAGAACACCCCTCCCCAGCTCTCCAGATTACTATTAATGGTCAAGAAAGAAGCCCAGCTCTTCAGAGAACAATTAATGGTCAAGAAGGAAGCCCTCAAGAAAGTAGAATACCACTTTGTAAATTTACATATTATGTATTCATGGCATGCATCTCATATAGAATATGGAATTTAGTGAATATACATTGTATTCATGCATCTCATATAGAATATAGAATTTATCAAATTATGTATGCATTATTATTATCATATATTATATTAATGCAATGTGCTTTTTTTTCATTTATTTCGCTTCATCTCGTTTCTTTATTAAGTTATTCTAAAAAAGATAAAGTACACATTTAATAATAATAATAATAATAATAATAATAATAATAATAATAATAATAATAATAATTTGTTCATCAAAAAATAAGAATGATTCTAAATGAAACTATATTATTCTAAAAAAGTGTAGAACAATGGCTAATTTGTTGGTGGAGATTCTAGGGAACTTGACCTTAAATTATAAGGTCACAACCACTACCGAAGTACACGAGGTGAAATATGTCGTAGCAACAATACGCTCCTATAGACAAGAAGATTTAAGAGGTTGGTTGAAGGCTAGGAATGATTCACATTCTTTTACCCCATCACTAGATGATCAGAGGTTGTTTCAGACTGCTTCACGGGGTCAACATATTTTGTATTTCGAGCTTATTGCTAGACAGCCATTCCGAGCCCCGAACTTAGGGTGATCACTCCAGATAACCACAATATACTTGTGGTGATAACAGAGATGATAAAGGATGTAGAATACCTGAAAAATATAGTGGGTATAGTCCGCAATTATAACATAGAGGTTCTGAGAGGATCGTTTGTAGACGTAAGTGATAACCATCATGTTGAGGAGACACCAGATGATTTACCAAATACTTACCTATTGTAGATTGCTTCAGTAGTTGAATGGGCTCTGCATTTCGAATTTAACCCCTTCCTCCTCCCCATGACAACAACACAGGTTGTTGCATGGCAAAATAAAAATAAAAGGAAAATATGGCAAGTGCCAATACTAGTAAAAGGCCAAAATACTGAGTTGTCTCTGTGTATGAATTCTTTAATAGCTACTAGTAAAGGAGCATGATAGTCATATCAATAACTGAGTATTATATTCTATCAAAAAAGTGCAGAACAATGGCTAATTTGGTGGTGGAGATTTCAGGGGACTTGACCTTAAATTATAAGGTCACAACCACTGCCGAAGTACACGAGGTTAAATATGTCGTAGCAACAATACGCTTCTATAGACAAGAAGATTTAAGAGGTTGGTTGAAGGCTAAGAATGATCCACATTCTTTTACCCCAGCACCAGATAATCAGAGGCTGCTTCAGACTTCTTCTCGAGGATTTTGAGCTGATTGCTAGACAGCCCATCCCGTGCCCCAAACTTAGAGTGATCAATCCAGATAACAACGATATATATATGTGGTGATAACAGAGATGATAAAGGATGTAGAATACTTGAAAAATATAGTGGGTATAGTCCGTAATTGCAACATAGAGGTTCTGAAAGGATCGTTTGTGGACGTGAGTGATAACCATCATGTTGAGGAGACACTAGATGATTTACCATATACTTACCTGTTGTAGATTGCTTCAGCAGTTGAATGGACTCTGCGTTTCAAATTTAACCCCTCCCTCTCCCCATGACAGCAACACAGGTTGTTGCATGACAAAATGAAATTAAAAGGAAAATATGGCAAGTGCCAACACTAGTAAAAGGCCAGAATATTGAGTTGTCTCTGTGTATGAATTCTTTAATAGCTACTAGTAAAGGAGCATAATAGTCATATCAATAACTGAGTATTCTTTTCTATAAAAAAAGTGCAGAACAATGACAAATTTGTTGGTGGAGATTCTAGGGGACTTGACCTTAAATTATAAGGTCACAACCACTGCCGAAGTACAGGAGGTGAAATATGTCGTAGCAACAATACGCTTCTATAGAAACGAAGATTTAAGAGGTTGATTGAAGGCTAAGAATGATCCACATTCTTTTACCCCAGCACCAGATGATCAGAGGTTGCTTCAGACTACATCACGAGGTTAACATATTTTGCATTTTGAGCTGATTGCTAGACAGCCCATCCCAGGCTTCGAACATAGGGTGATCACTCCAGATAACCACGATATATATAAGTTGTGATAACAGAGATGATAAAAGATGTTGAATGCCTGAAAAATATAGTGGGTATAGTTCGCAATTATAACATAGAAGTTCTAAGAGGATCATTTGTGGATATGAGTGATAACCATGTTGGGGAGGCACCAGATGATTTACCATATACTTACCTGTTGGAGATTGCTTCAGCGGGTGAATGGGCTCTGCGTTTCGAAACTGACCCCCTCCCCTCCCCAACTCTTCGGTGAACACTTCCTGCAGCTCTCGGGAAAACACCCCCTAGCTCTCAGGGGGAGAACACCCTCCCTAACTCTCCAGAGAACACCCCCTAGCTTTCGGGAGAACACCCCCCAGCTCTCTAGAGAACACCCCTCCCCAGCTCTCCAGATTACTATTAATGGTCAAGAAAGAAGCCTAGCTCTTCAGAGAACAATTAATGGTCAAGAAAGAAGCCCTTAAGAAAGTAGAATACCACTTTGTAAATTTACATATTATGTATTCATGGCATGCATCTCATATAGAATATGGAATTTAGTGAATATACACTGTATTCATGCATCTCATATAGAATATAGAATTTATCAAATTATGTATGCATTATCATTATCATATATTATATTAATGCAATGTGTTTTTTTTCATTTATTTGACTTCATCTCGTTTCTTTATTAAGTTATTCTAAAAAAGATAAAGTACACATTTAATAATAATAATAATAATAATAATTTGTTCATCAAAAAATAAGAATGATTCTAAATGAAACAATGTTATTCTAAAAAAGTGTAGAACAATGGCTAATTTGTTAGTAGAGATTCTAGGAAACTTGACCTTAAATTATAAGGTAACAACCACTACCGAAGTACACGAGGTGAAATATGTCGTAGCAATAATACGCTCCTATAGACAAGAAGATTTAAGAGGATGGTTGAAGGCTAAGAATGATTTACATTCTTTTACCCCAGCACTAGATGATCATAGGCTGCTTCAGACTGCTTCACGGGGTCAACATATTCTGTATTTCGAGCTGATTGCTAGACAGCCATTTCGAGCCCCGAAGTTAGGGTGATCACTCTAGATAACCACAGTATACTTGTGGTGATAATGGAGATGATAAAGGATGTAGAATACTTGAAAAATATAGTGGGTATAGTCCGCCATTATAACATAGAGGTTCTGAGAGGATCGTTTGTAGACGTAAGTGATAACCATCCTGTTGAGGAGGCACCAGATGATTTACCAAATACTTACCTATTGTAGATTGCTTCAGTAGTTGAATGGGCTCTACATTTCGAATTTAACCCCTTCCCCCTCCCCATGACAACAACACAGGTTGTTGCATGGCAAAATAAAATTAAAAGAAAAATATGGCAAGTGACAATACTAGTAAAAGGCCAAAATATTGAGTTGTCTCTGTGTATGAATTCTTTAATAGCTACTAGTAAAGGAGCATAATAGTCATATCAATAACTGAGTATTATATTCTATCAAAAAAGTGCAGAACAATGGCTAATTTGTTGGTGGAGATTCCAGGGGACTTGACCTTAAATTATAAGGTCACAACCACTGCCGAAGTACACGAGATTAAATATGTCGTAGCAACAATACGCTTCTATAGACAAGAAGATTTAAGAGGTTGGTTGAAGGCTAAGAATGATCCACATTCTTTTACCCCAGCACCAGATAATCAGAGGCTGCTTCAGACTTCTTCTCGGGGATTTTGAGCTGATTGCTAGACAGCCCATCCCGTGTCCCAAACTTAGGGTGATCACTCTAGATAACCACGATATATATATGTGGTGATAACGGAGATGATAAAGGATGTAAAATACTTGAAAAATATAGTGGGTATAGTCCGCAATTACAACATAGAGATTCTGAAAGGATCGTTTGTGGACGTGAGTGATAACCATCATGTTGAGGAGACACCAGATGATTTACCATATACTTACCTGTTGTAGATTGCTTCAGCAGTTGAATAGGCTCTGCGTTTCAAATTTAACCCCTCCCTCTCCCCATGACAGCAACACAGGTTGTTGCATGACAAAATGAAATTAAAAGGAAAATATGGCAAGTGCCAACACTAGTAAAAGGCCAGAAGATTGAGTTGTCTCTGTGTATGAATTCTTTAATAGCTACTAGTAAAGGAGCATAATAGTCATATCAATAACTGAGTATTCTTTTCTATAAAAAAAGTGCAGAACAATGGCAAATTTGTTGGTGGAGATTCTAGGGGACTTGACCTTAAATTATAAGGTCACAACCACTGCCGAAGTACACGAGGTGAAATATGTCGTAGCAACAATACGCTTCTATAGAAAAGAAGATTTAAGAGGTTAGTTGAAGGCTAAGAATGATCCACATTCTTTTACCCCAACACCAGATGATCAGAGGTTGCTTCAGACTGCATCACGAGGTTAACATATTTTGCATTTTGAGCTGATTGCTAGACAGCCCATCCCAGGCTTCGAACTTAGGGTGATCACTCCAGATAACCACAATATATATAAGTTGTGATAACAGAGATGATAAAAGATGTAGAATGCCTGAAAAATATAGTGGGTACAGTCTGCAATTATAACATAGAAGTTCTGAGAGGATCATTTGTGGATATGAGTGATAACCATGTTGGGGAGGCACCAGATGATTTACCATATACTTACCTGTTGGAGATTGCTTCAGCGGGTGAATGGGCTCTGCGTTTCAAAACTGACCCCCTCCCCTCCACAACTCTTCGGTGAACACTTCCTCCAGCTCTCGGGAGAACACCCCCTAGCTCTCAGGGGGAGAACACCCTCCCTAACTCTCCAGAGAACACCCCCCAAGCTTTCGGGAGAACACCCCCCAGCTCTCCAGAGAATACCCCTCCCCAGCTCTCCAGATTACTATTAATTGTCAAGAAAGAAGCCCAGCTCTTCAGAGAACAATTAATGGTCAAGAAAGAAGCCCTCAAGAAAGTAGAATACCACTTTGTAAATTTACATATTATATATTCATGGCATGCATCTCATATAGAATATGGAATTTAGTGAATATACACTGTATTCATGCATCTCATATAGAATATAGAATTTATCAAATTATGTATGCATTATCATTATCATATATTATATTAATGCAATGTGCTTTTTTTTCATTTATTTCACTTCATCTCATTTCTTTATTAAGTTATTCTAAAAAAGATAAAGTACACATTTAATAATAATAATAATAATAATAATAATAATAATAATAATTTGTTCATCAAAAAATAAGAATGATTCTAAATGAAACTATATTATTCTAAAAAAGTGTAGAACAATGGCTAATTTGTTGGTGGAGATTCTAGGGAACTTGACCTTAAATTATAAGGTCACAACCATTGCCGAAGTACACAAAGTGAAATTTGTCTATAGAAAAGAAGATTTAAGAGGTTGGTTGAAGGCTAAGAATGATCCACATTCTTTTATCCCAGCACCAGATGATCAGAGGCTGCTTTAGACTACTTCACGGGGTCAACATACTTTGCATTTCAAGCTGACTGCTAGACAGTCCATCCAGGGCTCCAAAATTAGGGTGATCACTCCAGATAACTATGATATATATGTGGTGATAACAGAGATGATAAAGAATGTAGAATACCGGAAAAATATAGTGGGTATAGTCCGTAATTATAACATAGAAGTTCTGAGAGGATCGTTTGTGGGGCGTGAGTGATAACCATGTTGAGGAGGCACCAGATGATTTACCATATACTTACCTGTTGGAGATTGCTTCATCGAGTGAATGGGCTTTGCATTTTGATTTTAACCACCTCCCCCTGCCCATGATAGCAACACAGGTTGTTGCATGGCAAAATAAAATTAAAATGAAAATATGGCAAGCGCCAATACAAGTAAAATGCCAGAATACTGAGTTTTCTTTGTGTATGAATTCTTTAATAGCTACTAGTAAAGGAGCATAATTGTCAAATCAATGGCTGAGTATTCTATTCTATCAAAAAAGTGCAAAACAATGGCTAGTTTGTTGGTGGAGATTCCAGGGGACTTGATTTTAAATTATAAGATCACAACCACTACCGAAGTACACGAGGTGAAATATGTCGTAGCAACAATACGCTCCTATAAACAAGAAGATTTAAGAGATTGGTTGAAGGCTAAGAATGATTCACATTCTTTTACCCCAGCACCAGATGATAAGAGGCTGCTTCAGACTGCTTCACGGGGTCAACATGTTTTGCATTTCGAGCTAATTGCTAGACAGCCCATCCCGAGCCCCAAACTTAGAGCGATCACTCTAGATAACCACGATATACATCTGGTGATAACAGAGATGATAAAGGATGTAGAATATCTGAAAAATATAGTGGGTATAGTTCGCAATTATAACATAGAACTTCTAAGAGGATCGTTTGTGGACGTGAGTGATAACCATCATGTTGAGGAGGAACCAGATGATTTACCATATACTTACCTGTTGTAGATTGCTTCGGCAGTTGAATAGGCTCTGCGTTTCGAATTTAACCCCTTCCCCCTCCCCATGACAGCAACACAGGTTGTTGTATGGCAAAATAAAATTAAAAGGAAAATATGGCAAGCGCCAATACTAGTAAAATGCCAGAATATTGCGTTTTCTTTGTGTATGAATTCCTTAATAGCTACTAGTAAAGGAGAATAATTGTCAAATCAATGGCTGAGTATTCTATTATATAAAAAAAGTGCAGAACAATGGCTAATTTGTCGGTGGAGATTCCAAGGGACTTGACCTTAAATTATAAGGTCACAACCACTACCGAAGTACACGAGGTGAAATATGTCGTAGTAACAATACGCTCCTATAGACAATAAGGTTTAAGAGGTTGGTTGAAGGCTAAGAATGATTCACAATCTTTTACCCCAACACCATATGATCAGAGGCTGCTTCAGACTAGTTCACGAGGTTAACATATTTTGCATTTCAAGCTAATTGCTAGACAGCCCATCCCGTGCCCCGAACTTAGGGTGATCACTCCAGATAACCACGATATACATGTGGAGATAACAGAGATAATAAAGGATGTAGAATACCTAAAAAATATAGTGGGTATAGTCCGCAATTATAACATAGAGGTTCTGAGAGGATCGTTTGTCGACGTGAGTGATAACCATCATGTTGAGGAGGTACCAGATGATTAACCATATACTTACCTGTTATAGATTGCTTCAGCAGTTGAATGGGCTCTGCGTTTTGAATTTAACCCCTTTCCCCTCCCCATTAGAGCAACACAGGTTGTTGCATGGCAAAATGAAATTAAAAGGAAAATATGGAAAGTGCCAATACTAGTAAAAGGCCAGAATATTGAGTTGTCTCTATGTATGAATTCTTTAATAGCTACTAGTAAAGGAGCATAATAGTCATATCAATAACTGAGTATTCTATTTTATAAAAAAAGTGCAAAACAATGGCTAATTTGTTGCTGGAGATTCCAGGGGACTTTACCTTAAATTATAAGGTCACAACCACTGCCGAAGTACACAAGGTGAAATATTTCGTAGCAACAATATGCTTCTATAGACAAGAAGATTTAATTGGTTGGTTGAAGGCTAAGAATGATCCACATTCTTTACCCTAGTACCAGATAATCAGAGGCTGCTTCAGATTGCTTCTCGGGAATTTTGAGCTGATTGCTAGACAGCCCATCCCGAGCCCCGAACTTAGGGTGATCACTCCAGATAACCACGATATACATGTAGTGATAACTGGGATGATAAATGATGTAGAGTACCTGAAAAATATAGTGGGTATAGTCCACAATTATAACATAGAGGTTCTGAGAGGATTGTTTGTGGACGTGAGTGATAACCATCATGTTGAGGAGGCACCAGATGATTTACCATATACTTACCTGTTGTAGATTGCTTCAACAGTTGAATGGATTCTGCGTTTTGAATTTAACCTCTCCCTCTCCCCATGACAGCAACATAGGTTGTTGCATGACAAAATGAAATTAAAAAAAATTTGGCAATTGTTAATACTAGTAAAAGGTCAGAAGATTGAGTTGTCTCTGTGTATGAATTCTTTAATAGCTACTAGTAAAGGAGCATAATAGTCATATCAATAACTGAGTATTCTATTCTATAAAAAAAAGTGCAGAATAATGGCTAATTTGTTGGAAGAGATTATAGGGGACTTGACCTTAAATTATAAGGTCACAACCACTGCCAAAGTACACGAGGTGAAATATGTCGTAGCAACAATACGCTTCTATGGAAACGAAGATTTAAGAGGTTGGTTAAAGGCTAAGAATGATCCACATTCTTTTATCCCAGCACAAGATGATCAGAGGCTGCTTCTGACTGCATCACGAGGTTAACATATTTTGCATTTCGAGTTGATTGCTAGACAGCCCATCCCAGTCCCTGAACTTAGGGTGATCACTCCAGATAACCATGTTATATATGTGGTGATAACAGAGATGATAAAGAATGTAGAATACCTGAAAAATATAATAGGTATAGTCCGCAATTATAACATAGAAGTTCTGAGAGGATCGTTTGTGGGGTGTGAGTGATAACCATGTTGAGGAGGCACCAGATGATTTACCATATACTTACCTGTTGGAGATTGTGGGTGAATGGGTTTTGCGTTTCGAATTTAACCACCACCCGCTCCCCATGACAGCAACACAGGTTGTTGCATGACAAAATAAAATTAAAAGGAAAATATGGCAAGTGCCAATACTAGTAAAAGGGCAGAATACTGAGTTGTCTCTGTGTATGAATTCTTTAATAACTACTAATAAAGGAGCATAACTGTCAAATCAATAGCTGAGTATTCTATTCTATCAAAAAAGTGCAGAACAATGGCTAATTTGTTGGTGGAGATTCCAGGCGACTTGACCTTAAATTATAAGGTCACAACCACTACCGAAGTACACGAGGTGAAATATGTCGTAGCGACAATATGCTCCTATAGACAAGAAGATTTAAGGGGTTGGTTGAAGGCTAAGAATGATCCACATTCTTTTTCCCCAGCACCAGATGATCAGAGGTTGCTTTAAACTGCTTCACGTGGTCAATATATTTTACTTTTCGAGCTGATTGCTAGACAGCCCTTCCCGTGCCTCGAACTTAGGGTGATCACTCCAGATAACCATGATATACATGTGGTGATAATAGAGATGATAAAGGATGTAGAATAGCTGAAAATCATAGTGGGTATAGTTCGCAATTATAACATAGAGATTCTGAGAGGATCGTTTGGGGACGTGAGTGATAACCATGTTGAGGAGGCACTAGATGATTTACCATATACTTACCTGTTGTAGATTGCTTCGGCGGTTGAATGGGCTCTGTGTTTCGAATTTAATCCCCTCCCCCTCCTATGACAGCAACACAGGTTGTTGCATGGCAAAATAAAATTAAAAGTAAAATATGAAAAGTGCCAATACTAGTAAAAGGCCAGAATACTGTGTTGTCTCTGTGTATTAATTCTTTAATAGCTACTAGTAAAGGAGCATAATTGTCATATCAATAGCTGAGTATTCTATTCTATCAGAAAAGTGCAGAACAATGGCTAATTTGTTGGTGGAGATTCCAGGGGACTTGACCTTAAATTATAAGGTCACAACCACTACCAAAGTACACGGGGTGAAATATGTCGTAGCAACAATATGCTCCTATAGACAAGAAGATTTAAGAGGTTGGTTGAAGGCTAAGAATGATCCACATTCTTTTACCCCAGCACCAGATGATCAGAGGCTGCTTCAGACTGCTTCACGGAGTCAACATGTTTTGCATTTCGAGCTGATTGCTAGACAGGCCATCTCGGACCCCGAACTTAGGGTGATCACTCCATATAACCACGATATACATGTGGTGATAACAGAGATGATAATGGATGTAGAATATCTGAAAAATATAGTGGGTATAGTCTGCAATTATAACATAGAAGTTTTGAGAGGATCGTTTGTGGGCATAAGTGATAACCATGTTGAGGAAGCACCAGATAATTTACCATATACTTACCTGTTGTAGATTGCTTCAGCAGTTGAATGGGCTCTGCATTTCGAATTTAACCCCCTCCCCCTCCCCCTCCCCATGACAGCAACACAGGTTGTTGCATGGCAAAATGAAATTAAAAGAAAAATATGGCAATTGCCAATACTAATAAAAGGCTAGAATACTGAGTTGTCTCTGTGTATGAATTTTTTAATAGCTACTAATAATGGAGCATAATTGTCATATCAATAGCTGAGTATTCTATTCTATCAAAAAAGTGCAGAACAATGACTAATTTGTTGGTGGAGATTCTAGGAGACTTGACCTTAAATTATAAGGTCACAACCACTACCGAAGTACACGAGGTGAAATATGTCGTAGCAACAATACGATCATATAGACAAGAAGATTTAAGAGGTTGGTTGAAGCCTAAGAATGATCCACATTCTTTTAGCCCAGCACCAGATGATCAGAGGCTGCTTCAGACTACTTCACGGGGTCAACATATTTTGCATTTCGAGCTGATTGCTAGACAGCCCATCCCGGGCCCCGAACATAGAGTGATCACTCCAGATAATCACGATATGTGTGTGTGTGTGTGTGTGTGTGTGTGTGGTGATAACAAAGATGATAAAGGATGTAAAATACTTGAAAAATATAGTGGGTATAGTCCACAATTATAACATAGAAGTTCTGAGAGGATCGTTTGTGGACGTGAGTGATAACCTTGTTGAGGAGGCACCAGATGATTTACCATATACTTACATGTTGGAGATTGTTTTAGCGGGTGAATGGACTCTGCGTTTCGAATTTAACCCCCTGCCCCTCCCCAGCTCTCCAGAGAATACTTCCACCAGCTCTCCAGAGAACATCCCGTAGCTCTCTTGGGGAGAACACTCTCCCTAACTCTCCGGAGAACACCCCCCTCTCCTAGCTCTCCAGATTACATTTAATGGTCAAGAAAGAAACCTAACTCTTCAGAGAACAATTAATGGTAAAAAAAGAAGCCCTCAAAAAAGTACAATACCACTTAATGTATTTACATAATATATATTCATGGCATGTATCTCATATAGAATATAGAATTTAGTGAATTTACATTGTATTCATGCATCTCATATCGAATATAGAATTTAAAATTTATCAAATTATGTATGCGTTATCATTATCATATATTATATTAATGCAATGTGTTTTTTTTCATTTATTTTGCTTCATCTCATATCATAACATCGTTTCTTTATTAATTTGTTCTAAAAAAGATAAAGTACACATTTGATAATAATAATAATAAGGGAAACACTACGATACAGATGCTAGATACAGATATTCTTCTTAGTGCTTTTATTTAAGGACACGTGCCTCTGCTCTTTTCTGTAGCGATTAGAGTTTGTGATCATGATCATGGGTTATGAAAAAACTGGCTTGGCTGAAAGCCTAAAACATACACTGTAACGTGATTTTCATTTTCTTTTTGGGCAGTATATGTTGGGATGCCTAATTATTTTGTTTGGGATATACACTGTAACGTGATTTACATTTTCTTTTGATTGAGTTATAAATTGTGTATAAAACATTTTTAAAATAAAAAAGTTTTGACAATTTGTGCTCTATTTTAAAATCATTAGATCACATAAGTAATTATCAAAAAGACAATTTATGAACCTATTCGACCATTTAAATAAAATAAGTAATTATAATGATAATTGTGATTTAAAATTTTTTACTAATAATAAGTAATTATCATATAACATTTCTTTAAATGAGAATTATTTTGTTAGTGAAATTCTATGTGTTTTAAAATTGTGAATTAATATTTTTTATTGTTCACAAACTCATAAGTTTGATAACCTTTTTAACTTATTTGTGTCATATTTAATTTATTTCAATTCCTTCTATCTTTATCTCTTATTTAATTGTGTCATATTAAATTTATTTCATTTGTCTTATTTTAATATTAAAAAACTTATTAAAATTGTTCATCCTTATCAATTTACCTCTTCTTAAATATTTTGTACTTATGGAATAATAAATTTTAGATTTATTTTAATATTTTATACTTTCATACCTAACATTTATATGATTAATAAAAAATTTCAAATAAAAAGATTAACTATTCAATTTTATTTAATTTTTTCTTAATTACTTTAAATTTTTTACCAATTATAGAAAATATCATTCACAATGCACTGTATTAACTATAATTTTTAACAATAAATATTTCAGATCTACTACACGTACAATTCTTTTTGTCATACAAGTTTATACAAATTCACTGAAAATTCTTAAACAATATACATAAATGTCTTAGTTTTACACCAAAATTTGCTGCAATTACACAAAAATATTTTCTCTAATGTTATATTTTTTCTTATTTTTTCTTATTTCTTTCTTTTAATTGAATGAATGTAAGTTTATTCTCCTCCAAGTAATTTTGTAGCATTATGTGTTTCTTCTTCTTCTTTGTTTGATTTTTTTTGTTTTTATTCTTATTAAGAGAGTAAAACAAGAAAAAAATTCTAGAAGGTAAAAACAATTTAAAGAAAGATGAATAAGAGAAAAAAAGAAGAAGATGGTGATGACGATGAAAAGATGAAGAAAAAGCAGCAAAAGATGAGGAGGAGGAAGATGAAGAGTTTTGAATTATGCAGAATCTATCAGTATAAATCTACCGAAAATTCTTAAACAATATACATAAATGTCTTAGTTTTACACTGAAATTTGCTGCAAATACTAAAAATATTTTCTTTGATGCAGAATTCCTATGTTACATTCAATTCAAACCATCAACGATGAACAACAATTTTCACAAACAAAAACTATATCATTCACCTACCGAATCCTAAACTACTAACGAAAATATTAACTAAAATCGAACTATACCTCAGTCACTTGATTGGATTCAAAACAATAATCCACTTTACTCTGGTTCAATTGACAATCTGAACTTAAATCATTCATTATCTTCAACAATGAGATAACTATCAAAACTAATTTTAGAACTTGATTTCAAAAATGTAAAGAATGAAGAAAATTGCAAAAAAAAAAACACAGAAAACGAACCAAGAGAAACACAAATATAGAAGAGAACGTAGATCGAAAATGTTAAGGAAATTCGAAAAAAAAAACAAAATTCTTTTGAAAAAGGCAGTTATATATTCACGCATTTATTGAAATGTTGGTTAGATAGTAGCGCGTGAGATGAATTAAGTTAAAGAGACTTGTATGGACTTGTATATGTAAATGACTTGTATGTGGAGAATATTTGTAAATATTTTCTACCTTCAATAATGATTAATACTAAAGTAACAATTCAACTATTTAAAAATAAAGTCGTAATTCATCATTCTAAAATAAAGTCAAATTATCCGAAAAATTTATTATCTTTATAATAAACATTTAACTAGTAATTCAGTGCCAAATAAATGAAATTATGTATTCGAATACCACTTAAAATATTGATTTATGTGTTTTCATATAGATATATATTATAATTTTAACTTTTTTTACTATTATTATTCGCAAAAATCTTCTTTTATTGTAAATTTTATTTTTATTACAATAAAAAATTTAGTATTATAACAAAAAAATGTGTCATGCATATTTTATTGAAAAATATTAAAATTAAATTTTTTTAATTTTAAAAATAAAAATTAATATTTTTTATGATCTTTCAAGTAAAACATTTAAAAAAAATTCTTGGAATTAACTACATAATATACAATGTCAAAGTAATTTGATTTTAGTACAAGAAGTTCAATTTAATGTTTTTCATGGACTCACAACAACATTTTGTATTCTTTAGTTATTGTTGGTCGAAAATATTTTCGATTGAAGAGAGTTGTCAGATCGATGTGAATTAAGTTTGATTTTTCGAGGAGACGCGTACCTAAGTGCGAGTTTGGGAAGAAGTCAATGTCGACTTGGGTTTCGATTATATTGTTGAATCGATTGAGGATTAAATAGAGCAAGGAAATCGATTTAAAGAATCGAGCAAAGTCTTCGAAGAGTTGGTTGAATAAAAGTGAAAGCGAGAAGATTAGTAACTTTTATTACGTTAGGAAAAACATGGGGAATATCTACAATCACGCAGCGGAAACAGTTACCAAAAGTGATTGTATTTCAAAATTTATAATTTCTTATTTAATTGTAATTAATTGTAAATTTAATTAACCGTTATGTAAAATAGCCTATAAATACTGATAAGAATTATGTTGGGGTTTAAGGGTTTAATACATTCAAAGTAATAAAATCCTAATAAAAGGGGGACAAGATAAGAATGACATCAAGAAGAGGAATATATTGGCATAAGGAGACACAGCCGAAACATAAAAGATAAATTAAGGTTTTTTCTACTAGACCTCTAAGATACCTGTTCTTAGCAACCTATGCACCGGAAAGGATTCCCTACTAGACCTTCAAAGAACTTGTCCTTAACAACCTAGATCAGAGAGACGAAAACTGAAAGAAACCACCACGCATATCACCTTAGTGTTGGATCCTTCAATCTTTCTCATGCAACAAGCGAAGCAAATCACTCACCTCACTTCTCACACAATAAACGTGCTTAAAAGCAACTGAAATTTATTCATCAAAGTTATGTAAATTGTCTCACCAAAGGTGTTTAAATAGACACCTAACAACTAACTAAAAGATAAGATAACTATTTTAAATCATATTTGATCTTATTGGATTAGATCAGATTTGATTTAAATTTTAAAATCCTAAAGATATGATAACTAATTTAAATTAGATTTGATCTTATTAGATTAGATCAGATTTGATTTAAATTTAAAATCCCTAAAAATACTACTAAGCATAGCAAATTTAAAATAAGTCCTCTAACAAACTTTTGACCACATAACAAACTAAAATAAAAGTCTAGAATTTCAAAATTTAAAGATAAATTATGCCTCCCACTGAATTCGCAAAGTATTATTGGGCTTCTTACTGTCCTGACTTAACCCAATGGGCCTGCCCATTCTTCCTTGGTTAGAACTTGATATAACTCCATATGCACAAGCGCTGCGAGGTTCCCAAAACTCTCTTTGAACTTCTTTGTACGTGCTCTAGTGATGGGCCTTCTAGTCCTGGAAGTGTGAAATTCCCATTCTGTCCTTTTGTCTTAGAATGCCCCTGTTGTCTTTCCGAGCATGTATCAAATACTGTGAAGTGTTAGGAAATAAGGGTTGGAACTTTCACTTAGAAAAAACACTCTAAGCATTCTCACATCTCAGCGATTCCTTGAGTTTGCAATCGAGTTACACTTTCTGTAAGGTTCCTCCCACTTTCTTCTTTAATTTATTTTCTTTTCTATAAAACTTAACATTTCAATTAAGTTTATTTTTCAAGTGTTCTTTACCTTCTTTGTCTATTTTACCTTTCTACACTTTATTCTGTTTGATTAATCTTTCAATTTAATTTAAATTATCGTTATTGCTTTTCTTTTAATTTTCAAGTAAATCTTCCTTTTCATAATTTATTTAGTCTTTATTCAAGAATTTTAATTTTCGAATTGCATTTATTAATTTTACAAATTTATTTTTATTTTTCATTGTCAAAATGTGTCTAATCAAAAATGCTTTGATGCACTTCTAGAAAATTGGTACTCGCACAGAGGAATTGGTTTCATTCCCAAACTATTAGAATCGAACCACCATCGATTTGCTAAAAATCGACAAAACAGTTATATTCAAATTTCACCATTATTATTCCACCATTTCTATGAGGGAAAAAAAACTGACTTTCATTATACAGTGATAAGGAAAGTTCAAGCTCAGCTCATTATTCATATTGCCTCTTGAGCAAATTTTTTGAACCACTATTAGAATTCATTCTCAAGCTCTTTCTCAACTACACTTCATACCATGTGCCAGTATTTTTGTGATAGAAATAAAATATCTGCATATCTGTACATATTTAAATCTGTACGGTATAACTTTCCTAATAAGAATTTGTTCATCAAAAAATAAGAATGATTCTAAATGAAACTATATTATCTGCTTGTTTAAAATTTTTAGCCGCAGATCGATGGAAGATTGGAAACACTGAACAAGCTCAATTTACCAATATGTAACAATATCTAACAATAGCTACAAGATGATATCAGAGGCATTCAAATCGCTGCTTGGTGATGAATAAAAAGGAATATATTCATACATCAACCAACAAAATCACGAGGATAATATTTCATAAGAAGAGTTCTAGCATCAACAAACAAAGTTCCAACATCCAATTAAAAAAAAAAGTAAAGTTCATTTCTAAAGCTTGTTTAGTTTTTCTCAACGGGAATGTTAATGTTGTGTCTCCTGCAAGCTCATGTTCTCCAATGCCAAATTTGGTGCCTCCCAGGTTACATTGGCCACAAGATTTCCATCCTTAATCTTGACAGGGCTAACCTCAGAGAGAAGGTCCAAGCATGGTGCTTCACAAAACACTCCAAGCAGGGAGTGAGCCTTCCAATACCCTAAAAGAAACTGTTCGGTGACATCACTCGACGGATCATAAGTTGAAGCCTGCATCATTTCAATCGAACAACTTAACAAATCAAGATTGACATCAGTCAATCGTACAATGAAAAGATCAACTGAAAAGGTAGATGATTATACATACAGGGTATCCAGCTAATGATGATACATCAGATTGGGGATGACAAAACTTCAATTTCAACTTGTCAATCTCATTGTTTATCATACTGATGTATTGTTGGGACAAGTCAAACGTGCCAGATACATTGTTAGAATTCAACCACAGTCGAAAGATCCAAGTTAAAGGATCCTTTAAGGCGTCCATGGCAAGGCGATGGCCATGGTTGGTGGAGAGATCGCAGGAGAGAGCAATGTGGGTGCAGAGGGCTACCAGGTTGAAGAGAACAGAGGCCTTCTCCAAATGGATGTTATGTTGAGAAGAGTCCTGTTACGGGTCAATTGCATTGTACCAAACAAAGATATGTGGGTTGGGTGAGCCATTCATAGGAAAGAAAGGCTCAATCATGCAAAGGCATTTGAAATAACGGATGAGGCAGTCACGGCGAAAGGGCAAAGAAAGGTCATCACGCAGCATCTGATTGCGCAATTTGTGTACCATTGCGACAAGGCCTTCTACTCTCTTTGCCATGCTCTCAGAGTATTTGAGGACAAAGTAACTGCGCAGGGACTCATAGAGATTCAAGGGCTCACTCTTCTTCAAAGGAAGGAGTGCATGAATATGTGAGAACGGCGAAGAAGACACCGAAGATGAGAGAATTGCCTAATTTGTTGGATAAGGAGGAGGCATGTCCCATGGGTAAGCCACCAGCTTTCCATCCTACATAAGCTTGAAAGGGTTGTACTCTGAGAGGATCAGGTCAATGCATATTTGTTCATTTTTTTGGTAGCACGGGCATCATCGAGCCCCTGCAAAACCCTCTAACTAAAATCTCAGTGACACATTCTGCATCATCATCAGGAGCACAAGATGTGACCCATGAGTATACATCAGGTCCCTCGGATTCGGGTAGGAAGGATGATTTCCTCCTCTGACGAACCTCCGGCTGAAAGAATTTCATCTTCTGGCGAAGATGAGTTACCCAGGTTCGGTCAAAAGAGTAGACATGTTTCCGTACAGCGGCACCCGAAACCTTAGATATCACTAAACATGCACTCAAATAAAGCCCATAAACCTACATCATCATCATCATCATCAGAATTAAAAATAAATGAAAAATCAATCAAGCGTCAAGACTGACCGATACAAACTCCCCGGCACATTCGTGTTTTTGGAAAGCGTTACTGGCGTCGTTGTTGTTGAGTTGTTGCTGTAATTCGAGCTCGGAAGCCTGAGCGGGGAAGAGGTAGTGCAGAAACTGCGCGAAGAGTGGAGTCAAATCGAGGGTGGCGGAGACCACGTCCTTGGCAAAATCCTTCCAGAGTATGTCGAAGAAATTGGCGGCAACTCTAAAGGCGTCCATTGCAAGGTGACGGCCAAGGGCGGTGGTACGGTCGCAAGAGGCAGCAATCTGGCTGTGGATGGCTCCAATGTTGAAGAGAACAGCGGCCTTCTCCAATTGGATGGCGTTGCGCTGTGAGGAGACCCCATCCTTATGCTCAGGGTTGAAGAGTGGCTCAACCATGCAAAGGCATTTGAAGTAGTGGATGAGGCAGTCACGTTGCATGGGAAGGGAGAGGTCCCCTCTACGCTCCACCATGTCCCTGCGGCATTTGTTTAGGGTTTCCAGAACGCTTTCAACTTTTTCTGCATCGCTCTCCGAGTATTCTGAGGCTACCAACTTGCGTAACGGCAGGTACAGCTCCACCGGATTAGTCTTCTTCAGTGGGATTGACAGCACCATTTCCGTGTTCAACAACTTCCGATCATGGTTGCTCAAATGGTAATAAATTATATTTATTTTATGGTAATTAATTATATTTATTTTATCTTTTAAATTGATTCAACGTGTATTACAAAATTTTTTGTATTAAATGAAAAAAAAATTATAATTAATGTTGATATTCTAACTGGAAACATAAAGTAAAGTTCAATAAGAATAAAGGCTCACCCAAAAGAAATAGCCTCTATCATGTACACGACTTCTTTAAAGATGTTGGACACGATAAAAGGAATAGGGCTGGCAATTCATACCCGCAAGTACCCAACTCGACTCAACCTGTTCGAGTAGGCAATTCGACCTGCTACTGATAGGATGGAGATCGGTCCAGGTATGCTTGCCAATAGGATAGAGTACGGGTTTAGGGTGTAAAGACTTATAAGAAGTGAACAACCACTAAACTAGTTTGTTAATTTTAGTAATTTAAAGCATTAGTTTTTTATTTTTTATTTTATTAATATGTATAAAATTCGAAATGATTGAATTTTATATTTACTTTGAAAAAAATTGATATTTTTGTGGATAGGATAGAGTAGAATAAATTTTAATAAAATTTTCAACCAGCGCATAGAGTTAGGATAGGGTTTGCCCTACCCATTGTCAACCCTAGAAAAGGAACCCTCCCCAAATCTTTCCTACTATTTCTATCTCCACTAAAAAATTGACCCTAACAAATTTTCAAAGTGACGTTACTCCAAAGACACCCTTCAAGTATATACACGTTCTAATCTACTAAATTCACACGTTCTAATCTACTAAATTCCTGTTTAAATTCTTTTCTAACTTCAATATTGAAGTCTCTTGCAAGTATACGTTCAGACCTAAATCACAATTTTAGGTAATTTTTTCGAAATATTGACGTTATTCCCAAAAACTTGAAATTCAACTTTACGCCAATAACTTGAAATTCAACCCTTGATAAAGGAGGACCTTTAACTAATCACTTCTCCCATGTTTAACTAATGACTTTCCCCTTTGTGGGCGTTAACAACAATCTAAAGAAAGATGAGAACAAGTAACTTGGTCGCAACATATAGTTTTATAGGAACACAGAAGGCTGTTAAATACTATGTTACACAACAGTTTTATTTATATAAGATAAATCATTAGTTAAGCAACATAACAATCATGACACCACAAATACCGAGGGTATTGCAGTAAAGATGCTTGGCACGCATTGATACAGTTATACAATGGCTTTGATAATAAGGGAGGGGTACTGGAAACATATTTGCCAGAACCAGAAGACAAAAGAGGGAGAATGTCATCAGAAAATACCCTTCCCACGTCTTTAAGATGAAAACAGCAAACGAATACATGAATTGTGAACACACGCGGCACTTATCAGTGATCACTACTTTCAGACACGTTTCTTTCACAAGAAAGCGAAAATGAACTTAAGATATTACAGAAACTAGAGAGTCAAACGGAGCAGTAAGTAAAATCACAAATTACATTTACGTCTCATACACATGAATTAGCTAAGAAAATTAAAAATTGCCACTAAATCCTATAGAAGATTATCTCGCTATCCTTTTTAAAAAAGGGAGAGTGAAAGAGGACTCTACAGAAAGCAGTTTCAGTTCAGACAGTGTACACAGACTTATTAAAGCCTTTGCTTCACCCGCCTCCCATTTATGTCGCTGCCATCAAGGAGTACATCATTCCTGTGCTTGAACATCAAGTCCGAATGCTCAGTGAATCTAGCCACATACTCCAATAGCTCTGTCAGAACAGAAGGGCAGCTTTCCTTCAAGTAATCAAACCCATCAGTTTGCATCACGGCTGAAAATCCCAAACGGGGGAAATAATTAGTTGATGAAGAAATATAGGTGAATCAATATTTCTATTCAAACCAATCCAGATTAACTTAACATAATAATTCCAGCACTAGGCACTTACGATTTACAATCCCTAATAACCATATTTATCTATTCTAATATTTCGTGAGCAAAGAAGTAGAAATCCAGGGAAGAAAAGCACACCTCTGAGGTTTTCGGAGGTTGCAATAAACTTGAGACAGACTGCTTTTAGCTGAAAACAATGGTGCTGCTCCGCTAAAGCTAAGGTCGTAGCCACAGTGTTTATTGCAACATCTTCACATAGACTCGCTTCACACATCATCCTAAGCCTCTCTAAGGCATACCGATCGGCTGCTGCTAGAAGATGTTGAGCCATCAAGGTTGTTGCCCATTTTGTGTTCAACCCAGTGAGTTCGTGCAGATCAGGTAGAGTGTCCCAGTACATAAAATGAAGCAATGCCTGCAGAAAACGTTTCACAAATCACAACAATAAACAAACCCCGAGTCCCAGACAGCCAGACTATAACCCAAAAAAAAACACACACACACGCGCGCAACGCCAACAAAAAATATAAGAAAAATACTACTTGTCCTTTAAAATTCAGTCTTAGTCAGCCTTTTTAAGGATTTATTATTATTTAATTAATTTGAATACCCACTTTCACGTACTAATTTTATAAAAAAAAATCAGGTAAGTTACTTGTTTTTTATTTTCTCTCTCTTCTAAAGGATGAATAAAGGAGAATATTTAAAGGATACCTAGTTGCATTGAAAATATAAATATGCTAATGTCCAAAACCCCAAGCATTCGGAAACACAAAGCAAATTGAAAAAGAATCACAAAAAGCATTTAATCATACCTTAAAGACTGGAGCCTCCA
This sequence comes from Arachis duranensis, assembly GCF_000817695.3. Lineage (NCBI taxonomy): Eukaryota > Viridiplantae > Streptophyta > Magnoliopsida > Fabales > Fabaceae > Arachis > Arachis duranensis. The sequence continues at coordinate 13,167,253 of NC_029777.3, read as the reverse complement.
TATCTTCAACTTTTATACAATCGGTATTCTGATCTTTCATAGGACCAAAAAGTTGGGCTCTGAAAACGGGTGATCGTGCAGCTATTACCAATTTATGAGCTGCAAAAATTTCTCCATTCACTTCAAAACTCACATCAGTTCCTCTTCCGCTTTGCAGTAGTTGACCAAATTGCTCACCAATGTTAGATGGTGGAATTGCTATAGAATAGATTCTAGGGCCTTCTGTGCGTGATCTCACAACACCAACACTACAATTCACAGATAGACAATCGTCTTTAAGGTAGTCAGACGTCTCTAGAGCCATTCTCTTAAAGAACCGTTTGTAACCCCTGAAACACACAATACCAAACAATCAATCAGCATTTCCCAAACTCTTTCGACTGGCTTAGAACAAGCACTTGTGTGTGCATGGGTGCACATAAACCACAAATGAGACAAATAAGGATCTGTTTGTTTTTATTTCATTTTTAGTTTTGTCTATTTCAAAATTTTGTAAGCTAAACTGGAAGAACACAGTAAAAGAAATATAAAAAAAATGTTTTCACTGCCTCCTTCATAAAACACAAACCCCAAAAGCGGAGAAAATTTAAAAACATGAAATGAAAATAAAACCCAATTAGGCCACAAATGTTCCTATTACATCATGCCCACAAAAAATCATACTCAACATAATTGATTTAGTGACAAATTTGCACATTATTGAAGTAATTGTTTTGCATGCAATTACTCATAAACAACATGCGAATTACCTCTTCCTACCACCCCAAAACACCTCTTCCTCGAATTAGTATTCCATTAACCATTTCCATAACATCAACACATATAGCCCGGTCACACAGCTGAACCATCCCCATAAACATATGAAACGCATACCAAATGATCAGATTACGTAAAATGGTAATCCAACAGCATCATTCAAAACAAAATAGATGGGTGATTTCCCAAGGAAGAAGTACTCAAATTACTTAAAATCAACATAATTCACTTATTGTAAATAAACATAACAGCTATCAGTCACAGTTAAAAACCACAAGTTAACATACATGCACAGTGATCGAAACCAATTCAAACGCCACACATGCCGAAAATATACTTCTAAACAATAATTACAGGAACCACAGGTATACAATCGATATAAATCCACAACTATATAAATGAAAACAAAGGCTGAGGTAAATAAATCAAGACTAAAACCTTTTCTCTAAATCGCCAAACCCCAAACAAAAAAAGACAAAAAATTGAACATACCACATGCTCCCCCGGTACTTCAACGTGTACGGCCCGCTTTCGAGCGTCCTCTCGAAATGGCTATGGACCTTATGCCTCTCCTTCCCACTCTGATCCAAAAGGGTCAGCTCAAAGAGCGCCCTAACGTCGGTGCCGTCGCTGGCGAGAGCGATGAATAGAGAAACATAGGTGGCATTGTCCTCAACGCTCTTTCCATCAGGGTAAAAGTAGATCGCCCAATCGTATCCACCAACCGAGAACGTATCCGAGGCCACGTACTTCCCAATCCCAATCCCCTTCGAGAGAGAATACCCCGTGATCTTGAAATGATGAGACCCCCTAACTGTTTCGGTGACGGAAGTAGACGACGTCGTTACCGGAGCCGATGACGAAGACGGCGATGCGGACTTGGAGGACGGCTTCGCGGTTTCTCGGAAAATCTTACCCATGCGCGAGAGCCACCGTAGCTAAATCGATCGAATTGTTCGGAAATTGACGCCGATCGAGGGTTTTGGGACGAAATGGGAATGGGAAATTCGGGGCGCGGATTACAGTATGTGAGTTTGATTGAGTGAGTAATTGGACGAACTTGGTGAGAAAATCTCGGGTTCCAATAGAGGAATTGTCAGATTCTGGAAGCTGAATTTCTAGGGTTTCGAATTTGGGTTCACGGAACCGAAGAGAGGGGGAAGACAGAGAAGGAAAGAATAGAGAGAGAAACACGAAACTCAGAAATGAAATGACGAATAAAGGCCTCACTCAGCATGGCTTTAAATAATAATAGGTTTTTTTTTTTATTTCTTGCAGGGATAATAAAAATGAATTATTGGGAACTAGGAAGACGCGCATCTACACGACTCACGTGTTTATTTTAAACGTTATTAGTAGTAATCATTTCTTACGTAGTGAATACTGAATAGTGCATCTTTCTTTATAATGTTACAATTCCTTTTGTTTTTTCCTTTCTCTTATGTTTGCTCTATTTTCCCGTGGTAGGTTAACAAATTAGAAATTGTTAATATGGTATTAAACATATTTAATTTATATTTTAAAATTTAATATAATTGTCCATTCCAATATTTAATTAATTTTAATTATTACAAAGAAAAATTAATGTCATATAAGGTACAAAATAAAAATATAAATCAAAGTATATAAGAAATTTTTTTCCATACAAATAAGTTGAAATGTGTATATAGGGATTTAGAGTTAGTTTGGTAAAATTTTTAGTTTTTGAAAATAATTTATTTGAGTTATCTATTAAATATAGTGTTTTAAAAGTGATAGTATTATGTTGTAATTTAAACCAACTTTTAAAAGCTTGTAAATATAAACATATGATTTTTTATTTACTAAATACAAAATAAAATACTTGCATTTTTTAAAAATCATAAATATTTTTTGTAAAAATGTTATCAAATCAAGCCCTAATCTATAATATGGATTATATAATACTTTGTGTGATAGGATTATGAATTACTTCTTTCATTTTAAATTAATTGTCTTCTTAATTTAATTTAATTTTAAATTATTTTTTGTTTAAAATTTTAATATTTATTAATTAATTTATAATTATTTTACTCTTACATGTTTATTGAAAAATGAATACTAATATAAATTATAATCATAAAAGAGAAAATATATATTGATTAATAAACAAAGAATATTAATAGAAAATATACAATTATTAATAAAATATGCTTTTATCTTTGCATTTAAATTTGTAACTTTTAACAATTAATCAATTCGAAAAAAGATTTTTTAAAACTAGAAAATTAGTAAAGTGAGAGAAATAATTTTATTATATATGACTTATGAGTTATACAAAAAAATCTTTCGCAAAATTAAAAATGAGAATTTGATTACTATTAAACTTATATATATTCTCATTTTTTATATTTCATTTTCATTACTTTAGTGAAATTTAGTCCGTATCATATTACCTTTTGATTGAAGAATAATGAAAAAAATTTTACTTGCTTCTCATCTAACCAACCTTTCAATTTTAATTTATCTAACCCATTTTAATTATATCTTTGCTTAAGGAAAATATATAAATAATGAGCGGCA
>NC_029777.3:13151829-13163867 GCF_000817695.3 Arachis duranensis | reverse complement strand
TGGTTCTCTCGTTTTTGGAAGTTTCTGGAATAAATAAGTGGATCTCTCACCTTCATTTATTTTATTTTATTTTATTTATTACTGTTTATTTTGGTCAATACAATTTTTGTGCAGCTGATTGGTCTGATGTCACCAAAAAACGAACTTGCATAAAATCTCCGGAGATTTGAGGTGGAGGAAGCGATAGAGCAGATGGGGTTCTGACGGAAAAACCAAAGGAGGGAGCTTTTGGATTCTTAGACCACCAAATGCTTCAGAGACTCTGTTTGATGGCTTCTCATGGTTACCCTCCAGGCCTTGTATTGCACCCGGAATTTTCCTTCTCCTCCACTAATACCAAAGTAAACATCCATTTTATGATCTTAGAATTTCTTCAAGTTTTGAAATTTTGATGGTGGTTGTGAATTTTTTGAGCTGTTTTGTTTTAAAATCTCTGTAAACTTTGTATGAATTCTTTTGGTATGTTTGGTATTTTTGATGGAAGGGACAGATGGGAGGGTAATTATTTTAATTTCAAGTTTGGATAATTATAACAAGTTTTACTATGATGAATGATTGGATGATTGATTTGGAGGCTACATGATAAGTTTTCTCTAGGTTCATATGATTTTAAACAATTGTTTACTCAAAGCAAACAAATTTATGCTCCAAACTCCTCCATCCAAATATGGTTGTAGTTATGATTGTGTTAGAAGTTGTATACAGCTGTAGATAATGAATCATAACTGATGTATGGGATAAAAATTTGGCGTTGAAATTTCATGGATGACTCTAAGATGCCATTACTCCGGAAAATTGCATATGCATGACCATTTAGTTGTGTGCTTGTGTATAGTTATTCATCTGTTTATCTTCTTTTTATGGTAGGTTTGTCAAACATCCTTGCCTGCATTAGGAGCTGCACCCGACATTATCACATATCGATATCCTTGTCTTAAGTCGCATCCAAATGAGGAGTCACGGAAATCTAGAAGTGAGCTACTGGATTACAATCAGCTTATCAATGTTGAGTTCTCAGCTCAAAGGCCGATATTTATTGACATCCAACGTATGATATATCCAGCCATTTTTACTGTTTGCTGTTTCTTTGATGATGTATAGTTATTTGTGTGTTAGCAGGACTTTGTTCCCACCTTGTGTTGCAACTGCTCACTGCTGTTTAATCTTTTAATTTATTATTCTATCTCATTTTGTATAGACTAATTATGTGGCGAAGTCGACTGTTGGCTAGCCACAATACCTAAAGTTCTATTTGTTGATGTACTTGTCCAGTAAACACATCAAATTTCAACATCGCTGAGTGGTTCTTGTGATTTGATGACCTCCAATATTTGATTGAATGTGTCATTGACCATCAGGGATGGAGTGTATCATCTTTATTTCAATTTACCAATGAGATGTTAAATCCAATGATCAATAGATTAGACATGAGAGTGATAACTACAGATTAGATAGTCAGAGTTACAAGATTGGTTTGTTCTCTCAGATATTATGTATTTTGCACTATATTGCAGATGATAAAAATTCAGTTGATAACCATGCATGTACTCTTCAGATGCTTAAGATGATTTATGCTGCTAATTTTTCTTGTATTATCTTATTATTCTGACTTCTGAGTAAGATCATTTGTCAATGGTTGCAGAGAGCTGCCCAAATCCAGTACTTCTCAGCTCTGGCATTGTTGAACAATGCACAAAGCGAGATAAGATCTCAATTGCCAGGCATTGATAAAGCGCAACGATTGTCATCTCCTTTCTGGCCAAATAGTGAATTCTACATCCCAAAGCCTTTACTGGAATTTGTTCAAGATTCAGCTATTACTTCAAAGATTACAGTTCATCCAGATGGTCAAGTCACATTTATGGGTTCTGCGATTGAGATGAAAGATTTTCTTGCTGCAGTGGCTGAGTCATACATATTGGAAAATTCGCATAATGGGGAAAAGAAGTCTATGCTTGTTCCGTACTTTAGTAGGTATAAATTCAACTTGTTTAATCTTAAAATATTATCCTTTCAAATGTTGATAGGTACCGGTCTTTGCATGATGAAGTCATAATGTTGTTAACTCTATTGTGTATAAATTACAACCAGTTGAAAAATTATGTCCATTAATGTGTAAAATTGAGTGGCTTAATGATGAAGGATAAAAATCCTAGCATCAAATCCGTAGCACTCATATAAATTTATTATGGAGTATTGGTGTTTCATATCACTGCATGTTCGATAATCAATATTAATTAGTTTGAACCAATTTCTTTACTTTATGTTCAATCTCTGGATTTGATGGCCTATCATTGCTAGTTTCATACTGATAAGCTGACTTTTGCTGATATTCAATATTATCGACAGAGGCCAATTCTCCTTGAAGATTGAGTCTGCCTTAACTGCTCCATTAAAGAGGTATGTAAAATATACTTTTCCTAGCACCTGTTTTCTGACTTTGGAAGGGGTTTGATTTTTTCCAATAGGCAAACCATCAATCTCTACCATCCAACCTTGGAAGTTTAGCATTTAAATTTAAACTACTGAGATAGTTTGACTATTAAAAGTTAACTCAAGAAAACAGAAGTATGTTTCACACAATGATTAAATAATTTCTAAGGTTCTTCAACTTATGATTTAGCCATATGGTGAATTGTTGATGAAGAAATATTTACATTTAATGGTTGTCTTTTGCTTAGCAGTCCTGAGAAAGTCAAAATGAAGCCATCTCAAAAAAAGAAAAAGAAGCTTAGCACCGAGAGGGATCTCTACAAGAGGAACGGCATGCATGCATGCGAGAGCCTTCTGTCATTGATGGTAGACAAGAAGCAACGCCGGCAAACAGCAATGCTCTCTTTGAAGAAATCTGGCCCTGAGCTTTCCGAGCTGCTGACACAATTCTCTGCTGGTATTGCTGGGACCGGCCTCGCTGTCCTGCTATCTGTTATGTGTGAGCTTGCATGTGGAAGGATTCCCATTTCTGCATCTAAGATGTTCAATACAGTGTTTGGATTTGCATTGGTTTGGCTTTCTTGGGCAGTAAATAAGCTAAGGGCTACAGTAGTCAGCATTAGCAAGAATGCAGGGAAGTCAGGATCAAAAGAAGAGGACATGATTCAGAAACTAGACAAGAGCATACAGGGAATCTACTGGAGCGCCGCAGCATTGCTAGCGGTTGCAGTGCTGAGGCTTGCTTGAATTGACCAACTACCATTGCCAGATACATGGAAGAGTAGTTTGAACAAGTTTAACTCCCAAAATTTCTGGTTTGATGTTTATACCTAGCTGTGAAGGTTGAAGCTAATAAGCTAAAGCCTTAGCTCGGTTTTTAAGTTAGTTCTAGTAAGAGAGCTTCAAGGAACAATGTATATCAACACTTGGTTGTTATTGTTGATGTTATATGTAACATACAATTTTGGAATGTGATCAGTGTTAATAGAACCATGTTTGATGAATGCTTTGCACAGCCAATGAAAATCAAGTCTTTGAATCTACTTATGTTACATTGTTACTCCCTCTGGTATATCAATGCTCCAAATTTTCAATACAAAAGGAGCACGTCTTGTAATGGAATGACTTTTTTTGGTGACTTTTGTAATGGAATGACTTAAAAAGGAAAAAAATTTAACTTAGTATGACGAATTAAAGTTCCACGGTATAGTCTAACAAAAATGATTAACATAAAATGATGCTAAAATATATGCTAACAGATAATTTTTGTGCTGTATTATGCAAATCACCACATATAAATTGAGAATGATGGCACAAGCGAAAGCGATACTTTCTTAGTTTATGATAAATTTAGTCAATTAACCAAAATATAGGACATCAATATATTCATCCAGTTTTGTAAACAAAATCGGTTTACTAATGAGCATTATTGTAAAAGAGAGAAAGATGATTCACAAATTATTAATGGTCTGCAGCAACCAAGAGAACGTTGACAAAATTTAAACTACAAAAATGAATTAAGGTGAGCTTCTCTAAAATTTACTCAATTTCATCCAAAACAACTGCTAAATATTTTAATTGATTGCGACGTCGTCGTAATTTGAAGATAATAGTAAAGTCTCAGGGCTTCCAACCCTTTTTGAAGAATTGAAGAACGGCATGCATATTAAGTCAGTACTTTTGACACCACACCTGCACCAACTGTTCTGCCGCCTTCTCTCAAAGCAAATCTTTGTCCTGAAAAAACAAACAGCAATTGGCAAAGCAAAGTTTTAACGCTCCCACCATAAAAAGCATTAGATGATTCAATGGGGAAATAAACGAGCTACAAAGGCTAAAAGAAAAGGCAAGGATAACATTGTACAGCATGTGGATAATGTGGTTAGGTAGCAACAGGAACAGGTTGCGATGATAAATTCCTCTTGACCTACAGTTTTACCGACCTTGTTCAAGTGGAACAGCTGAAATCAATTCGAACACAGCAGTCACGTTGTCTCCAGGCATAACCATCTTGACATTTTCGGGCAATTCTACTTTTCCAGTGACATCAGCAGTTCTCAAGTAAAACTGAGGTCTGTAGTTAGAGAAGAAAGCAGTATGTCGCCCACCCTCATCTTTTGTGAGTACATATATCTCCGCCTCAAACTTTTTGTATGTTTTTACAGAACCAGGCTTGGCAATAACCTTTTTTTTAATACAAATACATTGTCAGATAAGTGGTTGAATGTGGGATTTCACGTTGCATACACAAGCACTAAGAAAGGGAAAAGTTTGATAATTGCAACTAACCTGACCACGTTGAATGTCCTCACGCTTCAGACCTCGAAGAAGAAGACCAACATTGTCACCAGCCTATGAAAATATAAAAAGACACATTGGTTTTGCAAACGCCATGTGAGAAGTCATTGTGGATAAATATGCAAATCACTCACCTGTCCTTGGTCTAAAATCTTCTTGAACATCTCAACTCCAGTAACTGTTGTTTTAAGAGGGCCACCCTGAACAGAAAAACTCAGTTTTAGAACCCACCACTACATATGCCCATCTAAGAAAAAACCATTACATCACTAAATTTGCAAATAAAGAATATTAAGACAAAAATTCAGCAATTGTCATTTTTAATAAAATGGAATGCATTAAAATTAAAAGAATGCCAAAACCCAGGAAAAGCCTCGGTGAACAAACCTGCATTAGACCCAAAACCTCCACTTCATCACCAACTTTTATGATTCCTTGCTCAACACGGCCGGTGGCAACTGTTCCTCGTCCCTTCATCAAAAAATAAATTATAAGGAAGCTGAAGTAACATTCTGGAAATCATAGCTTAAATCACAATGTGACTTTCGAATGTTCAAGAGCAAACCAAAGAAGGTTTTCATGAGCACTAAACAGCATTGATAAAAAATGTATAAGTAAATTTTGACACCGATTAAGAAAAGGGGGGGGGAGTGGGGGACAAAGAATCAACATTTAACTATCGGCCTATCGAGTTAGTGCTCAAAATGGTTCCTAAAAGATCACACAAAAATCAATTTGGTCCTTCAAAGATTCTAATTTGTACTCTCAAAGATATCCACAAGCATACTCGGTTTGTTCATTAACTTCTTGTTGATGTGTCACTAATAACTATTGACATGTAAGGTAAAGCTTGCCATGTATTACGTTCTTAACGTGCCACATGACAAGTCAGCAGCAAGTTAATCAAAGGACCAACCTGACTCACATTAGTATCTTTCAAAGATCAATTTGAAGCATTGAATCTCTTAGGAACCAAATTAACTCATCTATAATCTTTCAAGGACCAATTTGAACATTAACCCCTTAACTATCATATCCAATATTCCAATTGAAAAAAGATATATGCAAAAAGTGTTCCACCAACAAGAAGGTTAAACTAGCCATGACTAAAATATCAAAGAATCAAATATTGAAAGAATATTATTACATGTTCTTCCCATATTCAATTTATTCGGCTTAAAAAATCCATAGGAACTTTAAGTTCATTCCCATATACCTGAATTGAAAAAACATCTTCAATGGGCATAAGGAAAGGCTTGTCAAGTTGGCGAACTGGGTCAGGAATGTATTCATCTACAGCATCCATTAATTTTAGAATGGCCTTTCTTCCAATTTCGTCATTTGTACCCTGTAAAGCAGACAATGCTGAGCCTCTGATGATGGGGATTTCATCTCCAGGGAACTTGTAGAAGCTTAGAAGCTCTGCCAGATTCATAATTAACATAAGCAAACGTTCGAACACATGGAAAACAGAAATCTATGCACGCATACTATTTACAAATAAGGCAAAATCCTAGAAAATCACCCTACCCCGGAGCTCCATTTCTACAAGTTCTAACAACTCTGGATCATCGACAGCATCAACTTTATTCAAAAAGCACACCAGAGAAGGCACACCAACCTGCACATATCATGTCAAGATATTAATATGGCAGAAGGTAACTCAGGAGCTAAAAGTTTACTTGGATTATGTACAAACCACTTCAATAGGGTACCTACTTGGCGAGCAAGAAGAATGTGCTCCTTGGTTTGGGGCATTGGTCCATCAGGAGCAGATACAACAAGTATTCCACCATCCATTTGTGCAGCTCCTGTAATCATATTCTGCACGATGGCTAGTTGTTATATATGTGCATAGTCCCACATGCACAAAATTGCAGAAGCATAACTTATGCATTAAAAGTCAAGTCAGGATATAAATTATCTTGTGATCCACACTTAAATAAATAAATAAAAATCATCTCATTCCACCACCTTGTCATACTAGTAGAAGTGTGGAACAATCCTAGGTAACAACTCAATCACTCTTTTACAACTTAGTTGCGCAATTTCTGTTGGGCAATACTAATTATAATTAACATTTTTTCCATTAAGCAAACGTTTTAAGCTTACTTTGACATAATCAGCATGTCCAGGGCAGTCAACATGTGCATAGTGTCGTTTAGCAGTCTCATACTCAACGTGTGCCTGAAAATTTAAACATTGAGCAAGTACATATCATAAGGGCAGGAATTGTAAAATGAACTAAATTCACTGCATGGCCACAATGGCCTGCCAAAATGAACAACGTTATGTCCCAACCGTTGCAATTGTAATTCCTCTCTTCTTCTCTTCAGGAGCCTTATCAATTTCATCAAAGGCTATAGCCTTAGCTTTTCCCTCATCGGCTAAAACCTGATCAAAGGTAAGACGAAATAACTCCATAAGATAATCCTTTTTTTCAAATTTAAATTACTATAGCATCGTGGGAATGGAAAAGGACGAGCTAGACAAAAGTGGAGTAAGATGAACAACATGATGATAATGAAAATGTAGAGTAAGATGGAACTGAAACCTTGGTAATTGCTGCGGTGAGTGTAGTCTTCCCATGATCAACGTGCCCAATAGTTCCAACATTAACATGGGGTTTTCTGTCAGCAAAAGAAACCTCAGAGCAATAAGAGGAAATGTAAAAGGCAACAACTTGAGACTTCTGACATGAAGTAACCAAAAGGCTCCTTACAATCACAGAATCACATACTATCCAAACAAATCCAAGAACCCATTCATCTAAGTTCAAATCAACTTCCAAAAACAAATCACACCATAACTCTACTTTCACAGGTAAAAATCTAATTTTTCCTTTCATAAAGCATTAAGTTAGAAACCAAGCACAATGTTGGGAACACCATGAGAGGTGAAATTGAAGTATCAAAACTTACGTTCTGGTGAAGGTGGCCATGGATCTCCACCAAGGATTGGAAGAAGAAGAAGATGAAGAAGGAGAGAGCTTGTCATTTGGAAAGGGGGATTCAGAGAGAGGGGGGAAGGGTCTGCAACAAGAAGAGAAGATTTGAGAAGAAAATGGGAAGAGTCGCCTAGAACTTGAATTCCTGAGAGCAATAGTAGCCATTGGAGCTTGATGAGGATTTTGACTTGTGAGTGAGGAGAGGGAGAAGCCCTAAAAGAAGAAAGGGAAGAACAGAGAGGCGAGGGTTTTAGGAGAGAGAGTGAGTACTGAGTAGTGAGCAGAGAGGTGAAGTTGCAGGGTTTTAGTTTTTGATGGGCTTCCGACACCGGCCCGAAATTTTCGTATGGCCCAAATCTTGCAACTGTGTTTTTTTTCGGACATGGACAGAGAAAAACTACTAACAACCGTTTAGTTAGTTGGGTCACAGTTACTGTTTCTTTCTTTCCAAAGTCAAATTCAGACTCTCAGCATGGCCAATTAATGATTACAAGATACCAAAGTTGATGGCCCCTAGCATTACTCAAAAATAAATTCAGACTCTCACTAACTAAATTGCATTAGTCAATCATAAATTTACTAATCTACTTAAACAAGTATCAAGAATTCATCTTGGATATACAATAATTTATTAGTCAATATAAATTAATTCTTATTTTACTAGACTAGAAAATATCATAAAAATAAATAAATACATCAGAATCTCAACTGCATCATTCTATAAGAAACAATTTTCAAGAAAAGAAAAATTTGCGTGTTCTTATTAGAATAAATCAATATTTTTATTTTTATTTTATTAATATTTTAAAATTTAATTAAAAAAATATAATAATAAATTTATAATATTAATGTGAGAAACAGTTAATTTATCAAAATAAAAACACACATTTAATTTACTCTCTCAGCACTTACAAATTTCTCCAATTTCCATAGCTATAAAGTCGCCATTGACTATTATATTTGAGACTAATATATATTTAAAAAAAAATGAACAAATTGGTTTGCCTATGAAAATATAGATAGAGAAGCCTTTTTACCAAGTAGCAAATATAATATCACTGTTCATCAAATTGTATCATTTTCTAAAAGCTACTAAAATAAATAAACAAAACGTCTAATAATAAGGAGATTAGAAAATTTGTGCTTGAAATTCTAAACAATTATGTTTCGTCTACATAAATGTTTTAGTAGCTTCTGTGCCTTATACTTGGTCAAAATTCTCTCCGTTGGAGAATAATGAAGAAAATAATGATTATGATTATTAACAGCAATAATAGTCTCTAGAATTCGGAAAATACATCTATATATATTTTCTCTTAACTTATAATAAGTATGGTAATAAACATTATCAACGGTGGAAACTAAGACTGCAAAGTAGAACAGAATCTTTGGAAATTGGAAATGCTTTGTTATGTTTCTACGAAATGACTTCTTCTTTTCTTGAATTAGAGCTAGAGAAACATACATTTGCTTGTTACATTTATATATAATAATAACTTCATTTGATTTGAACATGTGGTAAAACATTTTTAGTCAATTAAACTCAGCATCTATTAGTGCTTATTACTGTATATACTACTACTCATGCACCAAGACAAAAATTAACTAGCTATAAACTTTATAACATCTATAAAAAAAAATTAGATCATTATTATATATGAGAATATATATGATGTTGACAAACAAGTATTTAAGAGACAACAAAGTTATAGAATTTTCGGGTGCTCTCCACACAACATCTATTATATACACATAAATAAAAATTAATTAAGAATCAAGGTTGGGCATATTTGCACAATCAAAAACCAAAACCTAAAAACAAACATAATATAATGTACATACATTATTAGCTGTTATAGGGAACAATAAAAATCAGGCCATTAATTTTTAATTATCATATTTGGTATAACTACGTTAAAAATTCACATAAAAATGTTTAGAATTATTTTTACATGAATATATAAATTTGAATACTAACACGCCAGGTGTCATCTAGTTAAATTCAATAAAAAGATATTCAAATAATTCTTTTTACAAACAATTTTTTATCGTTTTTTCCTTTTATTTTATATTATTTAGATTTAAACTAAACTAAATATTTTAGTTGAATCAAATGTATATATAACATGTATTAATATTTTACCTTGAATATTTATGTGAAAATTACTTTAAACATTTTAGGTTTTTTACAAATAAGTATAATCTCAAAATAAGAAAAATAGGATATGCAAAAAATCTTACGATATACAATAAAATAAAAAGAAAATAATTATATTTAACGAGTAATATATACTACACATTTAAGTCTTTTTATGAATTCAGTTTAATCAAATTAAATAATAAGACTTTGAGTAATTATATCCATAACTTACCTATTAACTCATTTTTATTGATATTAAACTAACCTAATTAGATTTAATTAACAAATATATTTAAATGTATAATATTATTTATTATAAGCAGAACTTAAACATTTTAATTTGATCTGTCCCTACTTTGTGATACCATCTTAAAACTTTTAATTAATAGTGAGTTGTTTTCCACCTGAAAGTCATTTGTATTTTTGTCTTCTATATATATACATGCATTTAGTTTGGTTGATGCAAGTGCAATGCAAGTGGAACCAAGCTTCCTAAACTTTCCCATTATGTGATTATTCTTTGCAACTAACCTTTGTTTATTTAATTTCTCCAATTAAATTTATATCAAACCCTCTCTTTTTCTTGGAATCAGATGCTATTAGCTGCCCCCTTTGAAAACCTTAACTAGTGTGTGTGTTTTTGTTTTTTCCATCTTAAGAACTTCGCCGCCAAAATTGCCTTTAACAATTCTTATCATACAAAAATAATAGGTAATAGTAGTTAAAGTAGTGTCTGTCAATTTCTACCACATCACATTCCATTGGAAAAGTTCTATATATAATTATATATGATTAGTCGCTGTTAGGAATCTTATAATTAATTAATATATATAATTAACGACAACATAGTTTCTGCTTATTACACGTTAGATTCCAAGGATCATCACAATTGAAAACGTGTTTTCTTTTCAAGTAATGTTAACGTGTATTCACTTTCCATATACACCAATTAAATTAACTTACATATTTAATTATTTGATTGATTAATATATTGATTTAAATACAGTTTTACTATTACAACAAATAGACTTATATGAGTGTGACTAATTGGTGTTGTGAGTAAGCTCGGTATATATTATATTAAATTAGTCAGGTAGACATTAACAACATTAATTGTACACACCAAATTATAAAAAATGGTGTCTACTTAGGTATACTTTAGATATTATTATTATAATTAATTATATCAGTAAAAATAATTCATTTTTTAAATTATTATTTAAAATTTCACATCTAAATAAACGAATATAATTGGATAATTTTATAAATTTTTTTATGCTCCGAACATATCCAAATTACACTCATATTTTATTTGGTTTTTAAAAGTGTCTAACCAGACACATTAACATAGTATTTTTTGCTTGACAACATTTGTATTTCCTCTTTATTTTTTGAAGCTCCTAGGATCTTTCCACCACCATCTTTAATTTCAAATATTATAGACCCCATCTAACACTATAAAAGCAGCTCATTATGCACCTTCTTGTATTACAATCAAGTCACACTACAATTAACCCATAATCATCACTAATTAAACACCTCCAAGCACCAAACACTACTACTACTACCATATAATACCATTAACCATTAACCATTATGGGTTGTGGAAACTCCAAAAGTTCATCAATGTCCAATAATAAGGTGCATGGCCATTGTAGTACTAGTACAACAAAATATGGTTATTCATCAACTCAAGCATATGATCCATCAATACCAACCACCAAAACCAAAGGTGATGAATATTATGTTCACAAACCAAGAGTGGTGTACTACTCTGAAGAACAAAATGATGACACTTTCAATGAGTACATTCAACGTGCTGGCCAAAAGATTAGAACTGGTGCCTCCAAGATTATTGATCCAGAATTTATTAGCAACACTTCTTCATCACCAACTACTACTACTGAACAAGATGTGGCTAATACCAATTATTATTATTTTGATAAGGAAAAGGAAAATGATCAGCAGTTTTCTGACTTCATTCAGATTGCTAAGAAAAAGCTGAGAACTACTTCAAGAGTTGGAAGGAATAATGGTTCGTTCAAAAGAGGCTAAAGATATTTTTGTCCAAGATATTATTATTATTTAGTGGAGTAATAATGTGGCCTAGCTACTAGGGCATATACAGTAGATACTTTAATTTATTCTTCTTCATTCTTCTTAGCTTCTTTTTAATAAATTGGTGAGTTGTGGGGAATATATATTTTGGATTTGATTTTT
>NC_029777.3:13122256-13151803 GCF_000817695.3 Arachis duranensis | reverse complement strand
TTGGGACTTCAATTTATATATTTTACCTTTGAACAATAATATAATCATATTATTTTAATAAAATTGAGTTAGTTTGTGATTTGGCTCACTAATTTATTTAAATAATAAATATTAGAAATTTAAATTTTATTTTGTATATATAATAATTTATTGCGACGAATTAACTTTTATTTTTAGACGGTGAGATATCATGGAAAACAAATCATGGTATTATTTCTACTTTTCTACATAATTGAAGCTGTCAATTGATTGTAAAGGTTTTGATGATGTTTGATGGAACGCTCGGAAAATGAATCTTATCTAAAAAATAAATAAATAAAAAAGAAAGAAAGGTTGCTTCGGGTAAAGATCTAAAAAGTTCGAAAAACTAATAATAATAATATAATAAGGTTTATATGCATGCATGCATGTTAGAGACTCGAGGGAATAGCTAATATAAAAAGTGAGAACTTTGTCTAACATTTTTCTCCGATGCTCCTTAATTTCACCGCCATATAACTAGCTAATGGGAATTATTGAGTTTTGTTAAAAAAAAATACGGAAAATAAAAGAAAATTAGTCCAAATTAAAGCAGTTTAAAAAATTTTATTTTGTTTTCAGTCATTTATTTTGCATTTTATTATTATTATTTGAATAATTAAATAATATTATTATATTAAATATAATAGATATATAATTATAAATATTATATGAATAAAATTATGAATGTAAATTAAATAAGACTTATGTCTTTTTTTTTTGCTTATTTTTTACGATATTCTGTTTTTAATTTGACAAGTTAAAAATTAATTTGTCATAGATCTAAATTATATTTAAGAATTTATTATTGGATAATGAGTTGTATGTACAAAGTGAATCGAAATTCGAACTTTTGATATTTACCTAAACGAATAAATCACTCGACCAATTTAAATTGATTTATGTTATATATTATTTTGTTACTGAAAATTTATATAACATAAGAGAACAAGAAGAAAATCCAAAAATTTTGTATCAATTACACATATACATATTGGAAGTGCTATATCATTTATTTAGAGCTCTAAGGAATGGATGTGAGCGAATATGTTAAGACAAAGAAAAAGTATGAGTAGACAATAATCTTATTGTACAATGTATATAATGTGGTTTAATTGTAATTAAAATTAAATTATGGATAATTATTTAATTTTAAATTCTTTTTAATTTGAAATTTGAATTAAATAGCTACTTATTTTAAATTCAAATATTAGAGTCAGTTTTTCTTTTTTAACATTAACCCTAATTCTAATCATCAATCGCGCCTCAGCGGGCGCGTCCTCCCTCATGTCGCCCTCTACCATACTGCCTGACACCAGCCATCGTAGACGCGGTCGTTGAAGTTCGCCACTAGGAAGCTATGCGAAGGCCTTCTCCCTGCTCGTCACCGAGATTGTTGCGATCCTGCTCTCTCCGACTGACGCCCACCAACACGGTAATCTCCTCTTTGTAATGATGTTTCAATTTTTATGTTCTTCGTGCCAATAACTTTCCAGGTTTAAATAAAAGTGTGCTGGATATTTTATATTTCTTTTTTAAATATGTTGGAGTTTCTTTTTCATGAGGTTGGATGTTTAATTTACTCATGCTGAATTTTTTTCATGGATGAGACTTACAGAAACTATTATTCTGTGACTTTCAAAAGACCAAAGCTTTTGGGATGTTATTGAAAAAGAGTCAAGGTCTTTGGGTCCTTTTTGGGTCCTCTTGTTCTACTCTATAGAGTATGTTTGTGTGACACCTAGGATTTAGATGTTCTTTCATTTTGGAAACTGAGCACCATGAAAACTGAGCTCAGCACTGCAAGAAGGGGTTTTGCAGCACAAATTTTTGGCTCTTCTGCTAAGCCTAGATCAATCAAGGCTCAAGCTTCTTCTGATTTTTCTTATATTGTTGATTCATGCCTTTGATTTACTTGGTTTATTAGATATATTATGAGATTTCTATAAAATTCATCAATGATATGTGAACTATGAGGTGGTTGATTTTGATTTGCATATACACATGTATATTAGATATACGTGATTTTCATTTTCATACCTAGACTGCTAACTTGATATCTGATTTTGTTGTTAAATTGCAGCAAAGATTTATATTGCAATACAAAAGATGATTTGTTAGATAAATGGGCATGTTTGACAATATAAAAACAAAAATTAATGCATCGTAATCATGGATTAATTTATGGCTTTGATTTTGATTCATTATTTTTATATAGTTTTTCACTATTTGAAGTTGCTATGTTGTCATAGACGGTAGGTTGTCTAACATCTTTAAATTGAGATACAATTCTGCATTTTATTGTGTTGCTTTTGTTGAGTATTTATATTCTACGTTGCAGGATGAAATATGTAAATCCATTTCTAAAATAGGTGATATTGATGCAATACTCAAATGTATAGAGGACAGTGGTGAGCAAGGCAATAAAGTTATGGCCAAAGTGTGTTGCTCATTACTTTCGAGGGTATAAGTCGAAACCATTTCTCCTCAAAGGCACTGGAGGGAAAAAAAGGAGAAAAAGAAGAGAGTGGGGGTGTTTCTATGAAAAATAATTGTTTTCCTATTGCCTATAATTCTTTTGAGCCAAAGTTTATTTTGGTATTTATATTTTTATTTGTTAAAAGGAAGCTATACCACTTGGAGCTGAGTCTGTTATAACCGTAATGTCCTTGCATATGTTACATGATTGTCATTTTTCACACTACACCCAACTTTAAAGATATTGTCAATTTTAGCAAAATATCTTTCTAAAGTTGAATGTAACATCATTCTTTTTTAATGTTGAAAGACTCACTTTGTATCTTAAATGTTTAATTAATCAGTTGGCAGGAAGTGATAAAAATAACAGTGAAATTGTTGAAAAAGGTGGGATGGATAAGCTAATTAAACTTTCAGTCAGATTTAATGATGATCTTTCGATTTTGCAATAGGTACAAACCTGTAATTTCTGTTGAGAGCTTGTGTAAAATTGTTCAAACTATTAATGACACTATTTTGTAAAGATTTAGTGAAAATTTTCTGGTTTAATGTAAATTGTGCTGCTCCAAATGGTTTTAATTATTTATTATGCTTAATTGTATGATTATGCTTCCGTAGCTTTATTAATCCAAACTCCAAAGGATGTGAATTAATTGATTCTACGGTTGCTTTTTAAATGTGGAAGGAAATACTGAAAATCAGATTTATTATGCAAATTTCTGTCTTCTGATAGATTTGATCCTTATGATTGTCAATATTTATAAGATCTAGTGCATGTCCTGCAGAAACTCTTACAAAAAAGATTTCCTGATATACTTGGATTTGTACTATATCTTGCATCTCAAAGCATAATGAAAGTGGCAGAGAGAACAGAAGCTACCAGTGAAAATGCAATCGTTTCTTTTTCAAGTCCAAGAGTTTTGAGAATTGGGGTGCTGTTTACTTTGAATTCCGTCATTGGAAGATCAGTAAAAGCCACAGCCACCTATTGAGAATCCTTTTTCGGAGACCCTTAAGAGAACAAGGTCTGAAAATACTATAGGATCAATAAGGGTGTTGAATGATGTGGGCAAGCTTAATAAAAAGTTGTATAGGAATTGAGATATATCATATACTATACTTTAAGCCATTTAAACGATTACGGATGTTCATTTTACTATAATTACAGATGGTTCTATCCATTCTAAAGTGGATGGTTATTTTTGTTATACTATTTGTAGTACAATTTATTATCCTGTTGTATTAATGTAAACAAAAAAATTAAAAAGAAAAAGAAAATAGGTTGGATGTTCATTTTACTAGGTAGGTTGATGGTTGTTTTCATTCTAATTTGGATATTTAATTGATTTGGATTGAATTTAACATAATTTGTCTGGTTAGAAGACTTTGTTAAAAATATTGTGAGTATAGAGTCTATTATAAACTGAAATTTTACTAACACGCTCAATTTTGTTTTAGTTAGTCATTTTTATTAAAATTTAAATTAAAAAATTATTAAATATATGTCATTATTAGATTAAGTGTCTAATAAATGAACAAATTAATCGGTGTATCTAATACAATAAGAATTCTTGCTGTTTATATTACTCTTATTTATTGATTTTTCTTTTTCGCATCAATGATCGAGATAAATCATGTACTATACTGTAAATCATTTAAACTAAGGCAGATGTTCATTTTTCTACGATTGCGAATGGTTATTTTGATTTTAAAGTGGATGATTATTTTGGGTATACCATTTGTAGTATAATTTATGACCCTATTATATTGATGTAAGCAAAAAGTTAAAAGAAAAACTAAAATAGACTAGATGTTTATTTTACTAAGTAGGCTTATGGTTATTTTCATTGTAATTTGGATGTTCTATTTATTATTATGTTTCTTTTAAAGGAAAAAATAAATTAATAAAGACGTTATAACTGTATTCATAAACGCATGATTAAGGATAAATTAGGATTAGTGGTCACTGAACATAGCACGTAACTTCCTATTTGAGATCTTATAAACAAATTGACTCTGCTCTTTAATTTCTTTAGCTATTTTTGGAACGCTGTGAATAGTTTCTCATGCAATAGGTCCTCTGAAATTCAACGCAAGATTCTTTTCAGTTTATAACCAACTAAGAAAAATTATAATGACATGAGCAAAAAATATTGTAATCCTTCCGGCTGCTAATATAAATAATTATAAGACTCATGCAGAGAAATGATGTCTTCAGCAAGAATTTAAGTGCTATGAGAGACTGACTCGACCAATCATAAACATAACAATCAGGAAGGTAAATCAGAATCACACAATGCACCAATATGGCACACCCACACATCAAAGTCATTAGTGAAATTCAACCATCCAAATATTTATTAAAATAACCATCTGTTCCATGTCAATCCAGGAATGGATATTCGAGTTCAGAGCCTGCTTTAAGGACCATATATACATTTTCTTACTAAAATACAAGACAATCCTCAAACATCACCGTATTCAAACAATATGAATGATGATCATATGTGATCTCAGCTTCAAACATTTATTAATATAAGACATCCTACTAACATGAAAAGTTCTTCAGCACCGTTAAAAAGAAAAATAATTGGGTGGCTGGGAGCCCAATCAAAATCCACAATTAATCTTGCAATATCTATCATTGATGCTAAAAAGGAGAAAATTAGATCAAGATTTATTATTCTCCAATGTAATATTTCAGATTCAATGAAGACTTCAAGCATAATCATTACCCACTAACACATGAACCACAATCATTAGCACCAGGGGAACTAAGGGAGCTATCAAAATGTCCATTCACTAAATCAACAAGTATATCAAGATCCTAAAGGCGTTTCCGATCACCGGCGTCGCACCCAGCTGCTACGTTGCAGAGACGGCAGGATGATCAGGATCAAGAGGGTGCCGTTCTTGATACCAACGATGAGGATTAATAGGTTGATGGGTGACTTTTTTTTGGTTGCAGAAGGGATTGGATGTGAGAAAAGATTGAGAGGATCTGGGTTATGTGCCGTTACTGCAGTGTTCAAAGATAGGAAAGATTTGGGTATGGAAGGTGGGAAAAAAGGACGAAACAAAAGGGTTGGGTGATTTGAAAAAAAAGTGTAATTACAAGAAATTGTGTGGTATGAAACTAAACAGTTAAAATAAAATTAGAATTATTAATAAATTAATTCTTTCTATTAATATTAATTGAACCTAATAAACAGTTTATTGTATACATTGTATATATATTTCATTGTTTCTAGCGGCGCTCTAGGACAAATTAAACTCAAGTTACTTTAATTTCGCTAAGATTCCTTCACCCATATATGCCTATGATAGCTACGATCACATATAATTTCGCTAAGATTCCTTTACATTATTACTACAGCTACAGTATATTCTGTACATCCTTGTTTTTTCATTAGCCACAACAAAATCATTATTACAACCTCGTTATTAAAGCTTGGGATATTTAATTTGCTATAATCCAAACCTTTTAAATATTTGATTTGTGGATGGCCGGCCTATTTAATTTCTGAACAATTCATACACTAATATATCCTCTTATAGCTAGGCCTCTCCTTTGATAAATGATAATAAACGTTATCCACTTTATAGTTTCCTTTTTCATATATACACTAATATATGGGTATATATGGTATAAATAACGTATCACTTTTCAACAAGTGCATCGTATAATATAAGAAATTATTAAATTAATGCAAGTACGCAACCTATAACGTATATTGAACGTGATGCTTGGAAAAAAGTTAAACTACTTATCCTCATAAACTACCAATTAGAACATAATTGTTACACAAAACATACGTTCTTTTTTCTTTATGCAAACATAGAAATTATTATTATTATAATTATGATTCCGTTTGTTTTCTCGCACGCAATATTATTAGAGCCAGATTAAAAAACTAAAAAAGAATAATATTTATAGATTCTTATGTTCTTTTTTGGTTGTATATGGGAGATTAATATTAATATAATCATAAAATTGTGGCCGTAATTTCAACACTAGTGAGTTGTTGTCCATACCAGAAAGTTGGTATTATTATTACTTGTTTGTGTGGAAACACGTTAACTACGTGGAAGACTCGCATAAATGTGATTCTTGCAACTAAGCTTTCTTTAATTTCTTGGTTTAAATAATTTTCCTCCAATACTGCGAGTCTTTGTTGAATTTGAATCTGATACCATCCAGGTGTCAATATGAAGAAATTAAAACACTAATTATATTTCCTCTTTAAGTTTCTTTTTCATATAGAGGACCAGACCAAAATAATTAACTAAACAAAAAATGGCAACAAGAACATGAGATGTATGGAAAATTTCACAAGGTGATAGTTGTACTTAGCTTGTTTAGTTAGGAGTGTAGTTAGGGACAAGAAGGAATTGATCCCTGCCATCCCATCTTTTTGAAATTTAAGATCAAAGAAAAGAAGAGCGTTCTCTCATTACTTAATTGAGAATCTTATTTCAAAAACATAATTATTTATGGTTGTTTGTTCTATGAACGAACTTAGTTTAATAGATAAAAAAAATAAAGCAATGAAAATGTTCAGTAAATATTATTATTATTTGTTAGTATTTGACAAGTAATAATTTATATTCATATTTATAGATATTTTATACACAAGAAGCATAATTAAATTTTCTACACATAAATTAATATAATTTATACTCATATTTTTTAGAATTTATACATATAAATTAATAAAATTTACTTCTTAAAAACAATTTAGTGTTTGTGTTGGTCAAATAATTACCAAAAAATATTAAAAGTTACTAACTCATAAGAATTTTTTTAAAAAATATATAATAAATAATTATATATTTAACTATCACATCTTTTTTGTGTAAGAATTTCTTTTTTATATTTACGTAAATTTTGCATTAGATCCTAAAGTTTATGATAATATATTATAAAATTATTTATCCTAAAAATTTAAATAGAAAAGAAAATATATAAATAATGTTATATATGTATATAAGATTCTTTCACAAAATATTATGAAAGAAGAATGGGAATTTGTGACAATTATTTAAAGTGTGATATGTTTGTTCATTAATAAACAAAATGTATATATAATCTCCTATCATGTAGTGGATTTGATTATTTTCCTTTTATTTTTGTAGAGTTGATTCAAAAGATGAGCATTATTCTTTCTATACTTAGCCCTTTAATAAAATCTATAAAACTGTGCTATAAAATAACACCTCAACCTCTTCCAATATCCACACACAAAAATCATTGCATACATTCACACACAAAAATCTTCTTCTTCTTCTTCCATGGAAAAGAACAACACCATTAACACCACCAAATCAAGCACTAGCACCATATGTAGCAAAATCAGGGAAGCACTTTCAAGCTACCCTGCTTTCAGAGCTATTCATCGCCTCAACAGTAAGCAGAATAATAAGCATCAACACAACCACCGTTCATCAGCACCAAACTCCATCACAATCACAAAAAAACATGCAACTAATAGTAGAAAGATGAACAAAGAAGGAGGAAGAGGAGATCAACAAGGTTCAGTAATCCCCATCAACTATGATTACTCTAATAATCATAACAAGGTTGTTGTTGAACCTCCAAAGCAAGTAGCAGCAGGGAAGAACCAACCTGCTTCATCAACAAACAACAACAACAAAGGAGTAATGAAGATTCAACAACATCAACAAGAGACACTCGATCTTAATGGTGCTTTCAAAGAGTTCATTGATCGTGTTAGGAACGGAATTAACGGAGCTGAGCACACTAATAACAATAATAATGCTGGTGGATCCGCATTATTATCAAATCATGAGGCTAATAAGAAGATGGAAAACCAGAAAGATCACCATTTTTCTGAGTTCATTCAGAGTTCTAGGAAGAAGCTCAGAACAACATCAAATATTGCTTCCTTCAAAAGAGGGTAACTATTATACCATGTTTCACTAGTGTATGTGCATGTAATAATTAATGTAATTAATGTTGAGTTTGGCATAAAAAAATATATAAGATTCGTTAGTTGTTGAGTGGATTCAAAATAAGCTAAGGGCCCTCTTGCTTGTAAGTTCTATTGGATTATATATATGTTTTCTATATGAAGTTTTCTATTTTTCTTACAATTTCCCATCCTCTTCATATTTCAAAGGATAATGCTCATTACATTTGGATTTAGTGTTTACATTCTCTATATGATTAACATCTATCATATTCGTTTTTCTTTCTTTTTCTCTTATATTTACCCTATAAAAAATATTACATGATGACCAATATTTTCCTACCATAATTCATAAGCTGATTTGAGTCTCTTCAAAATTTTAACCTATAGTGCGGATAAAAAATTTTATAATAGCATTATTTATTTATTGATTGTGAAAAGTAGTTATATTTATTGATGTCATAATATGGAATTAATTGTATGCACAATCATTTTTGAAATATTAGTGTCTTTAATTAAAATTTTTTAATTAATTAGTTTTATAGATAGCAATATTTTTTAAAACTACATTCATTATTAAACCGGTGTATTTAGAAGTTCAATGATTTTAGGCACCAAATTACATTAATTATTATTATTTTTTTTTTGGGCAGAGCATCACACACTTACACATATTATACACACTCACATACATTTAAGGATTTTATCTACTACTTAATCATATTGGATTTCAAATGTAATATATTAAAAGACATGATTAGTCACTCAACTAAAACCTTATAATATGTGGGTAGGAATCGCAAATGAGTCGAACCTGTTAGGCCGGTCCGCATAACTTACCAAAAAAAGTGGGTTAGGCTAAAAATTTAAAGTTGCCAAACTTAAAAAGCCCGCCTAACCTATACCGCCTAATATGTGGGCTTTGGCGGGGCGGAACGAATTTTCTCGACGGGCCTGGTATTTTTTGTCAGAACTATTTTTTTACAAATTTTTATGATGTTATTAATTCAACAAGAGGATAAAGATTATAGTTGAAGATGGTCTAAGTTATATTTTGAATTATGTTTTATGTTTGATTGATTATAAAGTTAAAGATGTTTAATTATATATTTTTGACAATATTTATTTTGCTTTGGACAATGTTAATTTTATTATTTTGTTTTAAAACACTTGGTTTATAAGTATGTTTATTATATATTTATAATTATAAAGACTTTAATATTTATGAATTTAAAAATTATAATTTTTTATGTCTTTAGAAATTATAAATTTATTGAAATGGTTGTGAAATTATATATATTGTTTAATATTTAATGTGTTATAAAAAAATAAAAAATTTTGACGGATTTCATCGATCGATCTACCAACCCACCGTTAGATGGAGCGGAAAAGAAATTCACGACCACCTCACCCGTTTGCCACCCCCATATGTGGGTGAGTGGATAAGCTTTCTGCCTAGGGCTGGCAATGGGTAGGGTAGGGTAGGGTTCAAACCCTACCCTAACCCTACCCGCGGGTTGAAAATTTCATTAAAATTTTATCCTACCCTACCTGCGGGTTGAGAATCTCTCAACCCTAACCCTACCCGCAACCTAAAATTCTAAACCCTACCCTATCCTACCCTACCCGCAGAAATATCAAATTTTTTCAAAGTAAATATAAAATTCAATTATTTTGAATTTTATACGTATTAATAACATAAAAAATAAAAAAACTAATGCTCTAAATTACTAAATTAACTAACTAGTTTAGTGGTTGTTCACTTATTATAAGTCATTACATAAAAAAGGTTGTGGGTTCAATTCTCACTTCCTTCACTATATAGAGAGATTTTTATAAAATATGTGTTATATATGAAGTGCGGGTACCCTAAACCCGCACCCTACCCTACCCGCAGGCATACCCGGACCGTACCCTATCCTACCCGCTGTGGGTAGGGTAGCCTACCCTACCCGAACGGATTGGACCAGGTTGGGTACCCGCGGGTAGGGTATGAATTGCCAGCCCTATTTCTGCCCCTTTTGTTTTTTGGTCTGGGTGGACTCTCCACTTGTATCCTAGATTTTTGTACAACCCGTTAAGCCCATTTCACTTGCGGATAATAAAGCCTTCAAATGACCTTCAATCCTGACCAAAAAATATGACCTCCAATGTAAGATCCAAAAAACCAAAAAAAAAATACATTTAATTTGATCCATGTCTATCTACGGTTTTGTTGCTATATTTAACAAAAATTATTTGGAGGGTCACATAATTTTTCAAACTTTTTTTTTGGTGACTTTTCAAACTTTTTGTTTATCAAGAATAAAATAATTTTTACATTCTCAAAAAAAGAAAAAAATTGCCCATATATCCGTGTAAGGCCTTCGATATTGATATATAATTTGGTAAAAATTAAAAATAAACACTCAGGCGACAAACAACTTTTAGCATTAATTAATGGCTTAATATTTTGGCCCCATTTATAAGAATATAGCTAAGGTGAAGAGTTGATTCCTCTAGAAATGTTAGATTTTTCCATAGTGAACTGAAAAGGGGAGAAAAAACTCATATTTGTCTTATAATGCCAACCACCCTTCGCTTCCTAATTATGATCATATGTTTTATGCATATTAAGAGCAGAAGTATGACTTTGGTCAGTGCTTCCAAGTTCCAACCTTCATGACAAAAAAATAAAAAATAAAAAATATTATTTAGTAGTTATTAATTTATATTTTAAATATTAAAATTTTAATTTTATTTATTTAGTTAATAAATTAAATTTTATATTAATAAATTTAGTGATTTTTTTTACTTTAATTCTATGCAAGATTATATATATCTCTTAAATTATTAGTCATTGTAAAGAGATTAAAAAAGTACTAAAATACTTTTTAGTCTGGTGATGAAATTTAATGAATTTCTCTTATTACATAAAAATTATTGGATTTAGATCCTCTAAAGTTTGAATTTCATTTTAGAGAGTAAAGTGTGATCTTCTACTCTTAAATAGTTTCTCTTTCATATTTATTCTTGGTCCCACCTATGAAATCAATGGTGAGAAATCACACTTTAATCTCTAAAGTAAAATTCAAACTTTAGAGAATCCAAATCCAAAATTATTACATCAAAAAATTAGATAAAAAATTGAATAACTTTTTTTATTTAATTTCTAAATTATGACATGAACAAATTAGATTAAATAATTTTTTTGTTATATAAAAAAATAAAATAAAAAATCAAATAATTTTCTTTATGTTTAATTTCAACATATTTTTTTATTTTAATTTATTTTCTATTCAATTTCAATACTTATCCATCTACGTATCCGTCGTTTCCTATTATAGTTTGGTGAGTTTTTTGGTGGCTAAATTTCTCATGGTTAACGGTGGCTAGATGTTGACCATCCAATCTAAATTTGACACTTTGGCATAGATATTTGAAAGAGAATTTTTTTAACCGACTCTGTAATTAATGATTATGTTACAGTAATGTGAGGTAAGTTTTATACAGTTACTCTGATCGCAAAATTGAAGAGTGCATCAGTTAGAGTTTTGGAGTTTCTCGCCGGCGATTTTCAATCCAAGCAGTGAATCGCAGAAACACAAGGCTTATTGTCACAGTTCGTGAAGCTTCTAAACGAAGGAATTGAGGGACTTCACTGGGCCATTTTGTGGCTTTTGGCTTCGATTTCGGTGAATCAATTGGCGAACCCCGAGCATGCCCATTCAAAAATTGCCAAAGCAGTTTCGAAGATACTGCAGATCATCGCCTCCAGCAGTTCCATGGTAGAGAAGTGCCTAAGATTTCTGGCGATAATGATGACATGTGCTGATGGTATAGGGAAGCGATGGGCGGAGATATTTTATGCGCTGCGAAAGTGATGGAGAGATTGGCGAAGGCAAGAAAGGTGATGCCGGAAGATGCGGTGGTGGTGCTGTGGAACATGTGCTGCCTTTTGTTTTTGTGGAGCATGTGCCTGGATTTGATTAAGCCTTGCTAAATGCTCATTCTTAATAAGTAACATAAAAAAGAAAAATATGCCGTTTTAATACTCGATTATAAATTAAATTCAATTTATTTTTTGGTATGGTATTTATTGAAAATTCATTTGTTC
This sequence comes from Arachis duranensis, assembly GCF_000817695.3. Taxonomy (NCBI): domain Eukaryota; kingdom Viridiplantae; phylum Streptophyta; class Magnoliopsida; order Fabales; family Fabaceae; genus Arachis; species Arachis duranensis. Next base: position 13,139,281 of record NC_029777.3, on the reverse strand, counting down.
TTCCCAAAAATTTTGAATAATCAGTTTTTTTTCTTTTTGGTAAACCCAATGTCCCAATTATAGCCCACATTAGGGGTGTTTTACGGTACGATTTGATTCGGTTTTTAAGTAAAAAATCATCCAATCCAATCATTTAATTAAACTGCGATTCAGTTTTTTTATCGAGATCATCCGAACCAAACCAAACTAATTAAAATCAGTTTGGTTTGGTTTGGTTTGTTCGATTTTTTCAATCAATTTAAAGAAAAACTTGCCATAATTTTTTACAAAGTCATATGATTGAGATCATAGAACATAAATGCGCAGTAACTAACAAAAGTCTTGAACTAATGAAATTTAACGACAAAAGAAATTAAAATACGATAATTAAAGAAGTTTAAAAATTCAATAGTCAACACAACAAAAAAAAATTTTCAACAACAAATAGCCACATTTTGGTGTCCTCTCCAACAAAATAACGAAACTTCTTTAAGCAAACAAACCTGAAATCAAAATGCAGTTACATAGTAAGAATAATAATAATATAGCACCAGTAGAAAAGTGAGATACTCCAAAGGGGAGTTTGTAACACCCTAATTACCCTAAGCCTTACCTCATGTCGTAAAGCAAAGTTTAATCAAAGGTTACGACAATTCTAAAGCTTATACATAAATATATATAGAAGGAATAATATATTCTAGAAGCCCGATGAAGAATTAAGCTCAAAAACAGGATTTGAAAATCGCAAAACGTACACTCGAAGTTACAAACTTAATGCACAATATATAGTATAATATAACAAAATATAAGAGTATAATAATCATAAGATACTAGTCTAAGCCTGCGGAGTTTAGGCCAACTAGTTAAATACTAACATACAGAGTTTTGAAAATAAAACAGCTTATACAAGTTTTTCTCTCAAAGTAAAGCTCTAGGCAAAAGTAACTACAAAAGTGAGAGTACTAATAAAAATAAATCAAAGAACTTCATAACATGATAAAGGTCCTCCGCTCAGTCACCATCAAACAACTCACCGAGGTGGGTTGCAACCTGCATCTGAAAAACAACAAAATATGGTATGAGAACCGAAGGTTCTCAGTATGATAACAGTACCCAGTAATGTAAGATATAAGACCCCAGGACTCTAGAGGCAATCCTAGAGCTTCATATCAACACAAGATTCAAGCTTAAAGCATAACTAAAGTTAAAACCATAACTTCAAAACTTAACATTTATAAAATTGGGTGAATTATCCTAAGGGATTTCTAACTATCAAATCACCGCTGTCCCACAGTCTTCACCATCCTAACCGCCATGCGATCCCATCGCCACCGCCTACCGAGCCTCGTCAATCCCAGTAGAAAGCACAATTAATTACAATGCAAGTAAAACACAAGTATAGGCATATTTGTCGAGTAATTCAAATAGGCAATTAGGCATGTTATACAATTAGGCAAGCAATTACAAGTCGGCAAAGCAAACAAACAGATAGAAGATGCACATGATGATACCTGTCCTATTGGCTGTGATATCACATTGTCGGTTCAACTGCCAACCCGACACATCTCCATGAAGATGTCGCCCTTCGGAATCATAATGGGAACCCTCGAGATATGGTGCTTGGAACACCGTCCAGGATTTTGTACCTGCACACTCTAGTGATTCGAAGGGAAGCGACCAGGATACTATTGGCACGGACCTCGCATCTCAACGTAAGCGGGATGAAACACCACCCTTACGCCGCCGCTACTACCTCGACAGTCGGGATCCAACCAAATTGTCCCTGCCAGGTGCATAGCGTCTCAACAATCTCAGTATAAAACAGTGATTCAGTGGTTTTAAAAAAATCATTTTTCAATATATCATGGATCCATCATTCCATTCCGAGTCCCAGACTCATCTCAACCACTGCCAATTCATAATTTCCATTCCGAACTCATTAGTTCACCACTTTCACAAATCCTGATCAATAATCACTAATATAATATTCTTCCTTCTTCCTCAACTAAACACATCCTCAGTACACTAGAAACCTAAGCCTTCGTCCTTTAACTTTTACCGGAATTACCGAAATAAATTCACCTAGGACCTTCTCTATATTTTGACATCCAAAAATAAGCCAAAAAGTCTTAGATAAGTGTCACAGAAGTTTACAAGCTTGCCGAGAAGGTGAAACAGTTAAAAACAATATTTTAGTTGAAAAACAAGACAATGTGCGTACGTATAGGGGTGTGCGAGCGCATGCCCAGGAGGATTTTCAAAATGTGTGCGTATGCATAGAGGTGTGCATACGCACAAGTGTAAAATTTTCCAATTCTGTTCGCTCGCACAAGGCGTGCGAACGCCCTCAATAGAATGCACCTTCCAACGTGTCCGTGCGCACAGCTTGCAGAGCTTCGCTGGTTATGTGTGCGCACGGAGCATGCTAGCGCTCCCATCAGTAGCCATGTCCCCGTGTGTGCGTACGCACAAGGTTGTGTGTGCGCACAGGTTCAAAAATTCACGGGTTGTGCGTGTGCACAGAGCTGTGCGTGCGCACACAAACCAGAAATCACAAATTCTGCAGCATTCACAGAATTCAGATTTCAACACCAAACTTTCAACGATCATATCTTTTTCTACAAAGTTCAGATTTCCATAAAATTTAAACCATTTTAAATTTTGTTAAATTATCTTTCATTTGATACAAAATGCATTAATTTTCAAAAATAGTAGCTCAAGATATGATCCGTTGAAGTTCATCAAAAATTGGTTTTTACCAAAAGTTCACTAAGTAATTAAACCTCCAAAATTCTCTACCAAACCAATTCGAAGCCTATTCAATTTCACCATAAAACACAATTAAATGCTATACTTTACCTTTCCATCATAATTCAACCAACTCAATACCTATACCAATCAATTCCTCCTTCACAAGCTCAATAACTCTACAATTTGCACATCAATATTCCACTATCACTAACTTTATAAAAATCTCATTACTCACAAGCATATTCCAACATCAACACACATAAAAATTTATTATCATCCCACACCATCATCATTATTCCACTAAATTTCATAATTCAACATCATTAGTTACCACACTTAACACAATCATCAAAATCACCATACATCACAATTATCAACAATCAATTTCAATCCTATCCTATGATCAACTAGCCTAAGAGTCCAGAAATATTATATATTACATAGAGAAAATCGAAACTATACCTTGACCGATTCCCAATATGTACAAAATCACCAAATTGGCCTCAACCAAACTTCCACAAGTTCTCAAACTCAATCAAGCCATCAATTAATCTCCAACAAGCATCAACAATCAATATTCCAAGCTATACATATTAATGTACAATATATTAGTACCTAGGGTTCTTAATTATTTAATTTTACAAGGGATAAGGGTGAGCTTACCTTACCCACAGTTGATTAAGACAAAACCCACTAAATACCTGGTGCTAGATTGTACCTAATTAATCAAAATCACAAGAACTACTCATTCACTATAGCCAAAATCGAATTTGTTATAGAAGGAAGAACTGGGCAAAAAATTGGAAGTTCCTTACAACTTTGTTTAGATGAAATCGAAGAGCTCGACAAGAGCTTCGCGTGGCAACTAACGGCACACGAATAGGAGCTCTGAAGAGTGAGATATGGCTCCAAGAAGAAGATGATGAATAATGAATTTTTGGAACCCTACTTCCCTTATCTCTCAATCACGTTTCAGGCTTTCAGCTGCTGGAAATGGGTGAAAATGGCTGAGTTTGCCACTTAAGTGGCTTTATATATGTTGGGCTTGGGTCCGATCCAACCCGTTAGCGTTTTTGGTCCGTTCAGCCCAAATTCGGGTCAAACATTTAAAATTAGGGTTCGGTTTTCCATTCTAAATATTTTTCTAAGGTTTTCTACTGTTTTTAATTATTCTTGCACAGAACCGAACAGACTTAAGCCGGTACTGCCGGTTAATTTACTGGTACACGTTTTTACGCAATTTTCCAAAAAAAAAAATTACATTTTCCAACTCAGAAAAATCTATTGAGTCCAAATATCATATTTATATTTTCTAATTAATATTCTAAAATTTTGAACATATTCCGGGCAATTAAATTATTATTATTTTACGTTAATTATTCGGTTAATTAATTCACGGTTCTTACAGAGTTAGTTTGAAAATGCATCCTGGGCTGACATCCGAATCCATACAAAACAAACTTTAATTACCAAACTTTTTGTATAGTATATAGCAAATAAACTATGCTCAAAGTAAATTCTAAATTAAATAAACATGTAAATTCCTAGCTACTCCATACTCCATGGATTTGGATCCTCTAAAGTTTGAATTTCACTTTAGAGAATAAAGTGTGATCTTATACCCTTGAATAGTTTCTCTCTCATATTTATTCTTGATCCCACCTATAAAATGAATGGTGAGAGATCACACTTTACTCTCAAAAGTAAAATTCAAACTTTAAATGATCCAAATCCATACTCCATAGTTTAATGATTAATAGTATTTTTTTCTAACATATCAATAGGTTCCCACAAAACACATGTTGCTCCTCTTGCTAACAAAATTCATTAAACAAATTACTGAAAACAACAGAATGATCAAGCAGACTAAATTCAAACAAAATAACTATCCTCTAATATAACCATCCTCTAGTAGTTACTGCCACTCTAATGCAAGAAATCTAACATACACATACACATTCATTTCAACAAACATAAAAAAAGCAAAACAACAAAACTAGATATTAGATAATTAGATAATTCATAAAATGCAGGCAACCATCTAAACACAAGGAATAGCTTTCTATGTTAATTGTTAAGGAAGAGCTTTTTATGTTAATTGTTAAGGACATCCTCTGAGCTTGAATATTGAACCATGAATAGTGAACAACATAACAACAATCAGAAGCAATTTCAGCAAATCAACAACAAGTAAAACCATGAACAACAATCAGAAGTAATTTTAGTAAATCAACAACAAATAAATTAAACCATGAACAAAAATCAGCAACAAATATATACTGAAATGGAAATTGAACAACTATATACAAAAATCAACAACAAATTAAACCAAAAAGAAAAATCAACAACAAATATACACTGAAACAGGAATTGAACAACAATGAATCAATGATTATTGAACAGAAATTGGATACCTGAGTTGGAGGCTCCATATCTGACTTGACTCAGTGGCTGGGTGGCGGGTGCTGTCTGCGTCTCCGCAAGGCCAGAAATGATGCTGTGGGTGGCTTGGTGGTGCTGTCTCCGCGAGGCCAGAAACGATGCTGTGGGTGACAGCGGAGGTGGTGCTGGCTGGTGTTGGCTCCGCGATGATGGTGTTGGCTGGTGCTGTTCGCGAGGAGGTGCTGGGAGGAAGAGTTCGACGGTGCTGTGTGAAAGACTGGAAGGGTTCGGCGGCGTTGGGAGGTGGTGAGAGGAAGGGGTTCGTCGGCGTTGGGAGGTGGTGGGAGGATGGGGTTCACGTAGGTTGGGAGTGGGAGGTGCTGGCTGTTGGGAGAATGGGAGTGGGTTTCGAGAGTAGAGAGCGCAGAGTTAGTGTGAGGGTTGGCAGCTAGGTTAGGTCACATTGTGGAGGGAGGGGGTGGAGTAGGGGGTGGCGGAAGGGTTGGTTTTATTTGAATTTTTTTTTTGAATTGGTTCAGTTTGATTTGGTTAGAATTTTTAGTGTTAAAACCGAAAATCAAACCAAACTGCAATAAAAACAGTAAAACACAATTTTTTTGATTTTTTCAGTTTTCAATTTATTCGATTTTTGATTTTAAACACCCCTAGCCCACATGATATCATCGTAGTAAGTTAGTAAGTCACTAAAACTTACTGCACATTATCATAACCTAACTATTATTAGAGAGTTGGTTAAAAAATTATTTTACAAACATCCATGCCAAATGTCAAACTTAAGTTGGATGGTCAATACCTAACTATCATTAATCACGGAAGACTTAGCCACCACAAAAGTGACCTTATATTTTACCGTTAACATTTTGTAGAATGAATGTCTATGATGCACTACTTTGTGGCCCAGTATAGTTTATTATTAGTAGCAGGCTTATTATTAGAAGTTCGTTAGGAAAATAAGTAGTGATTACCGATTAACAATATAAATAAGAAGAATATAAACACTTGTTTATTCCTTGCTCTATATAAAATTACTATATTCATACCTTCATGAGGGGCTCCAACTCCATTCAATTTTATTTTTTAATAATATATGTATGATTGCGAACTGTGTTAACTGTTAACTCAATACAGCTTCTAATGGTCTACGGATATATGTATTGGTGTAATGGTTTTTATTTTTTTGAATATCAAAAATAGTTGAACTGAAAATGATTAAACCAACTAAACCAACCGTTTTTTAATATAACATAAAATAGTTAATGATCCGGTCATTACAAATCCAACATCATAAATTGGTATTATGATTCATAACTCGGCATCATTCACATTATTATTCAGAAAGCTGGCGTTATAGTTCGGCATTACCGTCATTAATCGGCATTCAACGTCATTAATCGGCCACTTACGTTACAACTCAACCTAACGGGCTGGTTTATAAAAATGAAACGTCCAACCTAACGTTTCACCTTTATTATTGCTCTTAAATACAGGCAATAAAACAGAATCATAACGGACTGATTGACAAACCCCATTTTGAGGGTTTATCTTGTGCTTAATTTAGGGGATTTTATAACCTTTTACCCACATTTATTCAATGAAATAGCATGGTTTTATAACTTCTCCTTTAATTGTGCTTAAGAGTGAAAACATGCTTTTTAGGACTTAAAATAGCTAAATCTAATTCTCCTTGATTCCATTAGATGCCTTGATATGTTTGTTAAGTGATTTAAGGTTTAGGAGGCAAATATTGGATCAAGGGAATGAAGAAAGAAAGCATGAAAAGTTAGAGAACTCATGAAGAAATGAAAGAACCGGAAAGCTGTCAAGCCGACCTCTTCGCACTTAAATGACTATAACTTGAGCTACAGAGGTCCAAATGATGCGGTTTCAGTTGGGTTAGAAAGCTAACATCCAGGGCTTCGAAACGATATAAGATTTGCCATAGTTGCTACAAGTATGGTGGCGCGCACGCGCATAGTACGTGCACGCGCCGTTGCTGCCACCTGGTCCACTTAAAGCAATACGTGGCCAGCGAATTCTAAAGCCTTGTGGGCCCAATCCAACTCATTTCTGATGCTATTTAAGCCAAGGATTGAAGGGGGAATGAACATACTCTCATACTTTTGACCATTAGTCATAGTTTAGTTTTAGAAGTAGTTTCTAGAGAGAGAAGCTCTCACTTCTCTCTAGAATTAGGAATAGGATTAGGATTAGTTCTTAAATCTAGGTTTTAATCTTTGCTTTCTTCTACTTCTACATCTCAATTCCTTGTTGTTAGATTCATTCTTCTTCCATTCTTTGGTTGTAATTTCCTTTATGTTGTTCTTGTATTTTGTTGTAGATCTACTATTGTTCCTTCCATTTTCTTCCAATTCAATAAGAGGTAATTCATAATAATTGTTCTTCTTTGCTTTTCTATTGTTGATCTCTTGCCTTTGTAGTTAGATCTCTCTTCAATTCTTGCATTTAATAATGTTTACTTCTATTGCACTTTATGTGTTTGTTGAAATGCCTCTTCTAGATATAGTGTAGATTTTGTTCCTCTTGGCCTAGGTAGAGTAATTAGTGACACTTGAGTTATCTAATTCCTTTGTTGATTGATAATTGGAGAGATTGCTAATTGGTTTGGAGTGCACTAAAGCTAGTCTTTCCTTGGGAGTTGGCTAGGACTTGTGGCTCAAGTCAATTCATCCACTTGACTTTCCTTTCTTTAGTAAGGGTTAACTAAGTGGTAGCAATGAACAATACTCATCACAATTGAGAAGGATAACTAGGATAGAACTTCTAGTTCTCATATCTTGCCAAGAGCTTTATAGTTGTTAGTTTAATTTCATTGCCATTTACTTTCATGTCTCTTATCCAAAACCCCAAAACACATCACAACCAATAACAAGACACTTCATTACAATTCCTAGGGAGAACGACCCGAGGTTTCAATACTTCGGTTATTAATTTTAGGGGTTTGTTACTTGTGACAAACAATCTTTTGTATGAAAGGATTAGTGATTGGTTTAGAAACTATACTTGCAATGAGAATCCATTTGTGAAATTCTAAACCATCAAGAATCCAATCGTCACTGATACATTCTCACCTACAAAAAGGTATGATCTCCTATTCGAAAGGGACATATTTGAATTCTCAATACTAACTTAAACTTCAGAGTGCCTTTGCAGGTACACTCTCCCTGTTTCTTGCTAAAAGCTCTACGCTACTGGACAACCTCTTGGAGTAAAGCTCGGATTACCACAAAACTCAAAGGTCGGCACCGAAGATAACAACTCGGCGTCGATTCCCAGAGACCGAGCTCTCCCTTCAGGTATCCATACAAGAACAATTGGCGCCCACCGTGGGGCCGAGAATATAATCCCTTCCATATATCATCGGCCTCGAGTTTCTCGCCTGAGTCATGGTTGAACGACTTCCACCCACACCATCCGAACTCCTCCAGATGGTGACCGAGTTACAGCAAGCCAACCAGCGTATGACTGAGGAAAACCAAAGAATGGCACAGCAAATTGCCAACTTGAATAACACTCGAATCGAAAACAACAATGATCGGCAAGAACGAACAGAAGAAGCCGAGCAACAGTCAGGACCAACACACGTCTCAGACACTGCTCGGTAGGAAGAGGAGCAACCCGAGCATAATGAGGAAGCTTGGCAAGACAACAAGAATGACGATCAGGAAAGCTCCCTTGGACCATTCACGGCCGAGGTGATGAACTTCGTGCTACCTTGAAGGTTTACTCTGCCGACCACCCTAACTCCCTATGATGGGTTAGGTGATCCGAAGAAATACATCAAGAAATTCACCTCCATAATGATAGTAAACGGCGCATCTGATAAAGTTTTGTGTCGTTGTTTTCCATCTTACTTAGACGGTCCTGCACTTGATTGGTTTTGTTCTTTGCCTGCAGGTTCTATTTCTCGATTTCGAGACATATCAAAGCCCTTTGAGGAACACTTTGCTGGATCGACCATCTACTTACATGACTACGATTACCTGAACACAGTCAAGCAAGACCAGCACGAAAGCCTCAAGGACTACATGACGCGCTTCACAAATATAGCCATAAGCATACCCGACCTCCACCCCGAGGTGGAACTACACGCCATAAAAAGCGGATTTCTACCAGGAAAATTCCAGAAAACTATTGCTATAGCCAAACCTAAGACTATGGCCGAGTTCTGTGAAAAGGCAAAAGGTCAGATTGACATCGAAGAACTCCAGCAAGCTCGGAAAACAGAAAAGCCTCGTTACAGAGACAAAGACAGAACTAGAGACAAAAAGAAGAACTTCAAACTGGCTTCGCGATATGAGTCCTACACTCAATTCAAGACTAAGCGAGATGATATCATCAAGGAAATCTTGAATTCAAAATTAATCAAGACACCAAGAAAAGCCGGCAGTTACCCAGATTCAAAAGGCACAGACCAATTAAAATACTGCTCTTTCCACCAGAAGCACGGACACACTACCGACGACTATGTTATCGCCAAAGACCTACTGGAACGACTAACTCGGCAAGGCCACCTGGACAAATACATCGGTGGCCACATACAGCGGCGAGCACCCCCCTCAAGAGACCAAAAATTGGCCACACAACACGGCCGAGATAAAGATCGACCAAACAACAACCCTCCCGAACATCCAACACGTATAATTAACTGTATTTCCAGAGGTTTTGCAAGTGGAAGAGCTACAAGCTCGGCAAGAAAGAGATCTTACCGAGCTATGCTTTCCATCAACGCCGATCAAACACTACCACACCTCCCGCAGATAATATTCCACCAGGCTGAGCATAACAACAGTATAGCAAATCTCGATGACCCAGCCGTCATCTCCCTACAACTCGGAGATCTACTAGTAAAAAATGTGTTGCTGGATCCTGGGAGCAGTGCCGATGTCCTATTTTTCACCACATTCCAGAAGATGAAATTGAGCATCAACATCCTCCAACCTTCTACTGAAGACCTGGTAGGTTTCTCAGGTGAGAGAGTCCCGGTTATGGGCTCCGTGTGGTTACAAACCACACTTGGTGAGTTTCCCTCATCAAAAACTTTAGATATTCAATACTTGGTGGTTGACTGTTTTAGTCCTTACAATTTAATACTTGGCCGACCCTTCTTAAATAAGTTTGGCGCTATAGTATCTACAATTCATCTTTGTGTTTTTCCTTTGCAGGATAACACAATTGCAACCATTCACAGTGATGCCCGAGAAGCCAGAGAATGCTACAACAATAGTCTCAAAAGACCTAGCCGAAACACAAAAGCCCATGTTCACAACATCGGCAACATAAACGACCAACAAATGCTGGCCGACTTTAACCCCAGAGTAGGAACACTGGAAAGGCCAATCCCAATAGAAGACCTCCATAAAATCTATTTCACAGAAAGCACGGACAAATTCACATACGTCGGTTCAACATTATCCTCGGGCGAAAAATCCTTATTCCGAGCATTCTTACAACAAAATGCCGACCTATTTGCTAGGACCCCAACTGATATGCCAGGCATCGATCCATTCATCATATCACACAAGTTGGCATTAGACCTATCTGCCCGACCAGTAACACAGAAAAAGAGGAATCTCGGCCATGACCGAAAACAAGCCTCCCTGGAAGAAACCAAGAAGCTCATCAACGCGGGCTTCATCCGAGAAATTAGATTCACAACATGGCTGGCGAATGTTGTCATGGTTAAAACATATAATGGTAAATGGCGCATGTGTGTTGATTTCACCGATCTCAACAAAGCATGCCCCAAAGATTCTTATCATTTTCCTTTTATTGATTGCTAAGTTGATAATGCATTTGGTTTTGAAAAACTCAGCTTTATGGATGCATATTCTGGTTATAACCAGATCCAAATGCATCCATCCGATCAAAATAAGACAACCTTTATTACTGAATATGGAAACTATTGTTACAAAGTCATGCCATTTGGCCTTAAGAATACAGGTGCGACATATCAACGTCTCATGGACAAAGTCTTCGCCAAACAAATCGGCAGAAACATCGAGGTCTACGTTGACGACATGGTCGCTAAGACAAAGATCGGCAACAATCACCTTGATGACCTCGCAAAAATCTTCAGACAACTAAGAAAATACAACATGCGGCTAAACCCCAAGAAGTGCGCCTTTGGGGTCCATAGTGGTAAATTTCTCGGCTTCCTGCTCACTAGCCAAGGTATTGAGGCAAATCCAGAAAAATGCCGAGCTATTTTAGGCATGAAAAGTCCACACACCATCAAGGAAGTCCAACGGTTAACAGGGAGACTTGCTGCACTCTCTAGATTCTTACCTTGCTTAGCTTCTAAAACTTTATGTTTTTCCAAACTTTAAAAAAGAAAAAAGCTTTCCAATGGACTGATGACTGTGAACAAGCATTCACAATCATCAAAGTAACTCTTTCAAAACCACAAATTTTACAAACCCCCTTACAGGGGAAACCATTATTCTTATATTTATCTGTCACTAACTGGGCTATAAGCTCCGCTCTTGTTGCAGAAAGGGAAAAGAAACAGTTCCCAATCTATTTTACCAGCAAAATATTGCAGAATGCTGAGCTACGATATCCGAGCATTGAGAAACTCGCCTTAGCCCTTGTCTTCTCAGCCAGAAGACTCCGACCATATTTTCAGAGCCATGAAATCCATGTTCGGACAGATCATCCTTTGTGGCAAGTCCTTCAGAAACCTAAGCTAGCTGGCCGACTAGTAAAATGGTCGGTGGAGCTATCAGAATTTAACATCAAGTACGAAGGCCGAGCATCTATCAAGTCCCAATTCTTGGCCGACTTTATCGCCGAGTTCTCAGTACCAAACCAAATCGAAGATTACATTGAATGGTCCTTATACGTCGATGGATCCTCCAACCCGCAAGGATGTGGAGCAGGTATCATACTTGATGACAACCACGGCAACGTCATCGAACACTCTCTCAATTTTTCATTTAAAGCAAGCAACAATCAAAGTGAGTATGAAGCGCTAATTGCTGGCCTCAGACTTGCTACCGACCTAAACATCACCAAACTTAAGGTATATTGCGACTCCTTACTACTCGTCCAGCGGGTAAACAACTTATACCAAGTAAAGGACCCTTTCCTTTCTAAATACCTGGACATAGTACAAAATTTACTTTCAAAATTTACTAAATACGAAATACAACACATACCAAGGGAGAGTAATGCCCGAGCTGACATTCTGTCTAAACTCGCTAGCACTCAACTAAATGGGTCATCACTTTATCAGTCAACAATGCTCAAGCCAAGCATTGAACTAACACAAATATTAAGTGTAACACAGGAAGCAAATTGGAGATCTCCATACATACAGTATCTCCAGACAGGGATCTTGCCAGGCGACGTCGAAAATGCTCGACACTTCCACCGACAAGCCTCCTTTTTTACAATTTATAATAATAACCTATACAGACGAGGATTCTCTCGTCCATTACTTAAATGTCTTTGCAGAACAGAAGCCGAGCTCGCACTTGCCGAGGCGCACAAAGAGATTTGTGGTACACACCTCGGAGCCCGAAGTCTGTCTTTCAAAATTCTTAGAGCTGGATTATACTGGCCGACAATACGACAGGATTGCCATGCAAAAGTTAAAAGCTGTAACAACTGCCAAAAACACAGTCCGATCACACACCTCCCAGCCGAACTCCTACACTGTTCCAAGGTAAGTTGGCCGTTCCACCAATGGGGCATAAATATACTCGGCCCTTTCCCCACAGCAGCAGGGCAGGTAAAATTCCTAGTCATAGCAATTGACCACTTTTCCAAATGGATAAAGGCATAGCCCCTAGCCAAAATCACATCACAACAAATGATTTCTTTTGTCTGGAAATATATTATTTGTCAATTCGGCATTCTCAAACAACATTTCTCCTCAGTCTAGCACCCACAAACAAACGACTTAGGAGAAGCCGCAAATAAAGTAATACTACATGCTCTAAGAAAGAAACTAGATGATGCAAAAAGCCTATGGGCCGAACTTATCCCAGAGATCATATGGAGATACAACACCACAATTCACTCAACCACGAAGGAAACACCCTTCCGTTTAGTATACGGTTTAGGTGCAATGATACCAGTGGAGATCTCCCAATCCTCACTACGCACTGAATTGGCCGACCAAACTACACAAGACATAGCCCGGCAATCCGAGCTTGACCTCATAAAAGAACTCAGATCGTCCACAGCAATCAAACATTTAGCCATGCAGCAGCACATCGCCCGCAGATATAACCAAAAACTTAGCCCAAGATCTTTCCGTGTAAATGACCTTGTGCTCAGGAAAACAGAACAAGCAAGGAAACCATCAGCACATGGCAAACTAGCAGCTAATTGGGAAGGCCCTTACCGAGTCACAGAAGTAATCGGTAACGGAGCCTACTAACTACAAACCTTAGAGGGTAAAGATCTCCCTAACACTTGGAATGTATCTTCCTTAAAGTTATATTACAGCTAATACCAGGGATAGGCCAGTACTCTTTTTCCTACTACCAAAATTTTTCCCACAAGAGTTTGCTTGGAGAGATTTTAACGAGGCTAGCCTACTGATGAGCGGATAATTTATACGCTTTTTGGTATTGTTTTTAGTATGTTTTTAGTATATTTTAGTTAGTTTTTGTTATATTTTTATTAGTTTAGTTAAAATTCACTTTTCTGGGCTTTACTATGAGTTTGTGTGTTTTTCTATGATTTCAGGTATTTTCTGGCTGAAATTGAGGGACCTGAGCAAAAATCTGATTTAGAGGCTGAAAAGGACTGCAGATGCTGTTGGGTTCTGACCTCCCTGCACTCGAAGTGAATTTTCTGGAGCTATAGAAGCCCAATTAGCGCGCTCTCAATTGCGTTGGAAAGTAGACATCCTGGGCTTTCTAGCAATGTATAATAGTCTATACTTTGCCTGAGATTTGATGGCCCAAACTGACGTTGCAAATTAGCTTTAGAATTCCCGGCGTTTAATGCCGGAACTGGCACAAAAATTGGAGTTAAACGCCCAAACTGGCATAAAAGCTAGCGTTTAACTCCAGAAAATGTCTCTACACATGAAAGCTTCAATTCTCAGCCCAAGCACACGCCAAGTGGACCCCGGAAGTGGATTTTTACATCATTTACTCATTTCTGTATACCCTAGGTTACTAGTTCACTATTAATAGGACCTTTTGATATTGTATCTGTACCTTATGACACTTTACACGTTTCTGATTGTATCCTCTACAGCATGAGTCTCTAAACCCCATGGTTGGGGGTGAGGAGCTCTGCTGTGTCTTGAAGGATTAATGCAATTACTACTGTTTTTCATTCAATCACGCTTGCTTCTATTCTAAGATATCACTTGTTCCTAAACTTGATGAATATGATGATCTGTGACACTCATCATCATTCTCACCTATGAACGTGTGCCTGAAAACCACCTCCGTTCTACCTTAGATTGAGTAGATATCTCTTGGATTCTTTAATCAGAATCTTCGTGGTATAAGCTAGAACTGATGGCGGCATTCAAGAGAATCCGGAAGGTCTAAACCTTGTCTGTGGTATTCTGAGTAGGATTCAATGATTGAATGACTGTGACGAGCTTCAAACTCCTGAGGGCGGGGCATTAGTGACAGACGCAAAAGAATCATTGGATTCTATTCTGACATGATCGAGAACCGACAGATGAATAGCCGTGTTGTGACAGAGCGCGTTGAACATTTTCACTGAGAGGATGGGAGGTAGCCATTGACAACGGTGAAACCCTTGCATACAGCTTGCCTTGGAAGAAGCCTTGCGTGCATGAATAAGAAGACAGTAGGAAAGCAGAGATTCAGAAGATAGAGCATCTCCAAAACCTCAACCTATTCTCTATTACTGCAAAACAAGTAATTATTTCATGTTCTTTTACTTTTCACAATCAACCCTGATAATTATTGATATCCTGACTAAGATTTACAAGATAACCATAGCTTGCTTCAAGCCGACAATCTCCGTGGGATCGACCCTTACTCACGTAAGGTATTACTTGGACGACCCAGTGCACTTGCTGGTTAGTTGTGCGGAATTGCAAAAGTGTGATTGCAATTTCGTGCACCAAGTTTTTGGTGCCGTTGCCGGGGATTGTTCGAGTTTGGACAACTGACGATTTACCTTGTTGCTTAGATTAGGACTGTTTTATTTTTGTTGGTTTAGAGTCTTTTGATTTGAGTTTAGTTTCATATTTTAAGTTTGGTGTCAATTGCATGCTTTTGTTTTCTTTTATTTATCGAATTTGCATGTCCTTAGTCCTTTCTTGATCCTTAAAAATTTTAAGTTTGGTGTCATTTTGTTGTTTTTCTCTTTCCTCATCTCAAAAATTAAATCTTTTTCAAAATAATTTTCAATCATATCTTTTCAATTGCTAATTCCAAAATCTTTTTTTATTAACTAATTGAGTTAGTTTTCAGTCTGTTTTGATCTTATTTTTTTTAGTTTTCGAAATTTTATTTTATTTTATTTTAAATTTTTCGGTCACCTTTAATCAAAAAAAAAATTTACTTTACTTGTGAATCCATATCATATTCCCTTTCTCCATCATGGACCTAAGTGGAATTGAGCAGTTCAGAAGGACTCTGGGGTCATATGCTAACCCCATTACAGCTGCATATGGGAGTAGCATCTGTATACCTCCCATTAAAGCAAGCAGCTTTGAGCTAAATCCTCAACTCATTATCATGGTGCAGCAAAATTGCCAGTATTTTGGTCTTCCACAGGAAGAACTTACTGAGTTTCTGGCACAATTCTTTCAAATTGCTGACACAGTACGTGATAAAGAGGTAGATCAGGATGTCTACAGGTTATTACTGTTTCCATTTGCTGTAAAAGATCAAGCTAAGAGGTGGTTGAATAACCAACCCACAGCAAGTATAAAAATATGGAGACAGTTATCAGACAAATTCCTGAATCAATTTTACCCTCCAAAAAGGATGACACAGCTAAGGCTGGACATCCAAGGCTTTAAACAAGAGGATAATGAATCCCTTTATAATGCCTGGAAGAGGTATAGAGGTATTCTAAGAAAATGTCCCTCTGAAATATTTTCATAGTGGGTACAGTTAGACATCTTCTATTATGGGCTTTGATGAGCGGATAATTTATACGCTTTTTGGCACTGTTTTTAGTATGTTTTTGGTATGATCTAGTTAGTTTTTAGTATATTTTTATTAGTTTTTAGTTAAAATTCACTTTTCTGGACTTTACTATGAGTTTGTGTGTTTTTCTGTGATTTCAGGTATTTTCTGGCTGAAATTGAGGGTCCTGAGCAAAAATCTGATTCAGAGACTGAAAAGGACTGCAGATGCTGTTGGATTCTGACCTCCCTACACTCGAAGAGGATTTTCTGGAGCTACAGAAGCCCAATTGGCGCGCTCTCAACGGCATTGGAAAGTAGACATCCTGGGCTTTCCAGCAATGTATAATAGTCCATACTTTTCCCGAGATTTGATGGCCCAAACCGGCGTGGAAAATTAGCCTCAAAATTTCCAGCGTTTAACGCTGGAACTGGCATAAAACTTGGAGTTAAACGCCCAAACTGGCATGAGAACTGGCGTTTAACTCCAGAAAACGTCTCTACACATAAAAGCTTCAATGCTCAACCCAAGCACACACTAAGTGGACCCAGAAGTGGATTTTTACGTCATTTACTCATTTCTGTATACCCTAGGTTACTAGCTTACTATTAATAGGATCTTTTGACATTGTATCTGTACCTCATGACACTTTACACATTTCTTTGTGTACTTTCCACGGCATGAGTCTCTAAACCCCATGGTTGGGGGTGAGGAGCTCTGCTGTGTCTTGATGGATTAATGCAATTACTACTGTTTTTCATTCAATCATGCTTGCTTCCATTCTAAGATA
>NC_029777.3:13120717-13122116 GCF_000817695.3 Arachis duranensis | reverse complement strand
TGATATCCTGACTAAGAGTTACAAGATAACCATAGCTTGCTTCAAGCCGACAATTTCCGTGGGATCGACCCTTACTCACGTAAGGTATTACTTGGACGACCCAGTGCACTTGCTGGTTAGTTGTGCGGGATTGCAAAAGTGTGATTGCAATTTCGTGCACCAAGTTTTTGCCGCCGTTGCCAGGGATTGTTCAAGTTTGGACAACTGACGGCTTATCTTGTTGCTTAGATTAGGACTGTTTATTTTTGCTGGTTTAGAGTCTTTTAGTTGAGTCTAGTTCATATTTTAAGTTTGGTGTCAATTGCATGCTTTTGTTTTCTTTTAGTTTTTTTTCGAATTTGCCTGTTCTTAGTCCTTTCTTGTTCTTTAAAAATTCTAAGTTTGGTGTCTTCTTTGTGTTTTACCTTTAAAATTTTCGAAAATTTGTGTTTGATTTTCTAAAAATTTTAAGTTTGGTGTCATTTTGTTGTTTTTCTCTTTCCTCATTTCAAAAATAAACTCTGTTTCAAATAATTTTCAATCATATCTTTTCAATTGCTAATTCCAAAATCTTTTTAACTAATTAATTGATTTAGTTTTCAATCTTTTTAATTGCTCTTTTCAAAATCTTTTTAATTAACTAATTGATTCAGTTCTCAGTTTGCTTTGATCTTATTTTCTTTTTGATTTTCGAATTTTTATCTTAATTTCCTTTTATTATATTTTATTTTTTTCGTTTAATTCAAAAAAAAAATATTTTATCTATTTGCAATCCATATCATTTCCCTTTATCCATTGTGGACCTAAGTGGAATTGATCAGTCCAGAAGGACTCTGGGGTCATATGCTAACCCCATTACAGCTGCATATGGGAGTAGCATTTGTACACCTCCCATCAAAGCAAGCAACTTTGAGTTAAATCCTCAACTCATTATCATAGTGCAGCAAAATTGCCAGTATTCCGGTCTTCCACAGGAAGAGCCTACTGAGTTTCTGGCACAGTTCTTACAAATTGCTGACACAGTACATGATAAAGAGGTGGATCAGGATGTCTACAGACTATTACTGTTTCCATTTGCTGTAAAAGATCAAGCTAAAAGGTGGTTAAATAACCAACCTACAGCAAGCATAAAGACATGAAAACAGTTATCAGACAAATTCCTGAATCACTTTTACCCTCCAAAGAGGATGACACAGCTAAGGCTGGACATCCAAGGCTTTAAACAAGAGGATAATGAATCCCTTTATAATGCCTGGGAGAGGTATAGAGGTATGCTAAGGAAATGTCCCTCTGAAATGTTTTCAGAGTGGGTACAGTTAGACATCTTCTACTACGGGCTTACAGAAAAAGCTCAGATGTCTTTAAACCACTCAGCTGGTGGATCTATACACATGAGGAAAACAATTGAAGAAGCTCAAGA
>NC_029777.3:13118408-13118929 GCF_000817695.3 Arachis duranensis | reverse complement strand
TGGTGGCGTATGTGTATTGACTACAGAAGGCTCAATACAGCCACCAGAAAGGATCATTTTCCTTTACCCTTCATAGACCAAATGCTAGAAAGACTAGCTGGTGATGATTATTACTGCTTTTTGGATGGCTATTCAGGCTACAACCAAATTGCAGTAGATCCTCAGGACCAGGAGAAAACAACATTTACTTGTCCTTCTGGCGTGTTTGCCTACAGGAGGATGCCTTTTGGTCTGTGCAATGCACCTGCAACCTTTCAGAGGTGCATGCTCTCTATCTTCTCAGATATGGTAGAGAAATTTCTGGAAGTCTTCATGGATGACTTCTCAGTATATGGAGACTCATTCAGCTCCTGTCTTAATCACCTAGCGCTTGTCCTGAAAAGATGCCAAGAGACTAACCTGGTTTTAAACTGGGAGAAATGTCACTTTATGGTGACTGAAGGAATTGTCCTTGGGCACAAAATTTCAAGCAAGGGAATAGAGGTGGATAAGGCAAAGGTAGAGGTAATTGAAAAATTACC
>NC_029777.3:13116038-13116279 GCF_000817695.3 Arachis duranensis | reverse complement strand
TGGTGTTTAACGCCAGCCAGGGCACCTGGCTGGGTGTTAAACGCCCAAAAAGGGCAACAAATGGGCGTTAAACGCCAGAATGGGTGCCATTCTGGGCGTTTAACGCCAGAAAGGTGGGGGGAGTAAAATTTTGTTTTCAAATCAAATTTTTCAAACTTTTCTTTTCTTACCCATACTTTTCTACAAAAACACATTTCAATCTCTCATCATTCACTTTCAAATTTTCAAAAATCTAAAATCA
>NC_029777.3:13115153-13115904 GCF_000817695.3 Arachis duranensis | reverse complement strand
TTTTTTCAAACTTTCCTTTTCTTACCCATACTTTTCTACAAAAACACATTTCAATCTCTCATCATTCACTTTCAAATCTTCAAAAATCTAAAATCATTCTTCAAATCTCTCAAATCATTCCCAAATTTTGTTCAAAAAACTCACTATTTTCTCAATTTCTTTCCATATCTTCTCAAATCTCCTTTCAAATTTTTCTTTTTTTCGAAATCTTTCCTCCCCACTTTATAAATACACGTTTGACCCTCCCTCATTCCACCACACCATTCGAATTTACTCTTCCTCTCTCTCTCTTCTTTCCTTTCTTTTGCTTGAGGACAAGCAAACCTCTAAGTTTGGTGTGCTTTTCCGTGATCACTAAGCCAAGATTCATCAAGATCATGGCTCCTAAAGGAAAATAAACCAATTTAAGAGGAAAGAAAGAGAACAATCCAAAGAATCTTTGGAATCAAGAGAAGTTCTTAACCAAAGAACATGAAGACCATTATCACAAAATAATGGGTCTGAGGTCAGTGATCCCGGAAGTAAAATTTGATCTGAAAGAAGATGAGTATCCGGGGATCCAAGAGCAAATTCGAAACAGAGGATGGGAAGTTCTAACCAATCCTGAAATAAAGGTTGGAAGGAACATGGTTCAGGAATTCTACTATAATCTGTGGCTAACAGATAAGCAAAGAATGACTGGAACTGCTTACCATACCTACAGAACCATGGTCAGAGGGAAAGTTATGTACTTCCATCTGGACAAAATAAG
>NC_029777.3:13110107-13112018 GCF_000817695.3 Arachis duranensis | reverse complement strand
CAGAAAAAGCTCAGATGTCTCTAGACCACTCAGCTGGTGGATCTATACATATGAGGAAGACGATTGAAGAGGCTCAAGAACTCATAGATACTGTTGCTAGAAATCAACATTTGTACTCTAGCAGTGAGCCCTCTACAAAAGAAGAAGCTATGGCAGTAGCTACTGATCTTAATCCTCAAGAACAGATTGTTGAGCTTAATCAGCAATTACTCCTGATGACAAAACAGTTGGCAGAATTTAAAGAGATGCTCCAAGAAACAAAAATTGCCAACAAGAACATAGAATCACAGTTGAATCAAACAAAACATCAGTTATCTAAATAGATAACAGAAGAATGCCAAGCAGTTCAACTGAGGAGTGGGAAGACATTGAATAACACTGCCCAAAGTAGCAAAAAGCCAAGAAAGGAACAGTTGACAGAGGATAACCAAACCACTGCTCGAAATCCCTCTGAGGACAGTAAGAGCCCAGAGAGGAATACTCCTGGCGTTCAAACGCCAGAAAGAGGGGAAAAGCTGGCGTTAAACGCCCATTCCTTGCCCAGTTCTGGAGTTTAAACGCCAGAAAAGGGGGAAAAGTTGGCGTTAAACGCCCATTCCTCACCCAATCCTGGCGTTCAAATGCCAATGAAGAATCAGACACCTGAGAGTGCTGATAGTAACCCCTCTAAAAAGGCTTCTCCAACCACCTCTGTAAGGAATAAACCTGCAGCAACTAAGGTTAAGGAATATAAAGTCAAGATGCCTTATCCTCAGAAACTCCGCCAAGCGGAACAGGATAAGCAATTTTCCCACTTTGCAGACTATCTAAGGACTCTTGAAATAAAGATTCCGTTTGCAGAGGCACTTGAGCAAATACCTTCTTATGCTAAGTTCATGAAAGAGATCTTAAGTCATAAGAAGGATTGGAGAGAAACTGAAAAAGTGTTTCTCACTGAAGAATGCAGTGCAGTCATTCTGAAAGGCTTAGCAGAAAAGCTTCAAGATCCAGGAAGCTTTATGATACCATGCACATTAGAAGGTGCTTGCACTAAGACAGCACTGTGTGACCTTGGAGCAAGTATCAATCTAATACCTGCATCTACTATCAGAAAGCTTGGGTTGACTGATGAAGTCAAACCAACTCGGATATGTCTCCAACTTGCTGATGGCTCCATTAAATATCCATCAGGCATAATTGAGGACATGATTGTCAAGGTTGGGCCATTCGCCTTTCCAACTGACTTTGTAGTGCTGGAAATGGAGGAGCACAAGAGTGCAACTCTCATTCTAGGAAGACCTTTTGTAGCAACTAGACGAACTCTTATTGATGTACAAAAAAGGGAAGTAACCCTGAGAGTCAATGAGGATGAGTCAAGTTGAATGATGTAAAAGCTATGCAGCATCCAGACACACCAAATGACTGCATGAGCGCTGACATTTTTGACTCTTTAGTAGAAGAGATCAATATGACTGAAAGTCTAGAATCAGAGCTAGAGGACATCTTCAAGGATGTTCAGCCTGATCAAAAAGAACCAGAGGAAACAAAAGAATTTTTAAAAATTCCTCAGGAAGAGGATAAGCCTCCCAAACCTAAGCTCAAACCACTACCACCATCCCTGAAGTATGCATTTCTGGGAGAGGGTGACACTTTTCCAGTGATCATAACCTCTGCTTTAAATCCACATGAAGAGGAAGCACTGATTCAAGTGCTAAGGACACACAAGACAGCTCTTGGGTGGTCCATAAGTGATCTTAAGGGCATTAGCCCAACAAGATGCATGCACAAGATCCTATTGGAGGATAACGCCAAACCAGTGGTTCAACCACAAAGGCGGCTAAATCCAGCCATGAAGGAGGTGGTGCAGAAAGAGGTCACTAAATTACTAGAGGCTGGGATTATTTATCCCATTTCTGATAGCCCCTGGGTGAG
>NC_029777.3:13106787-13109490 GCF_000817695.3 Arachis duranensis | reverse complement strand
GAAAGCCAAGATGGTCACAGCACCAGTCATCTCTGCACCAGACTGGACATTGCCATTCGAACTAATGTGTGATGCCAGTGACCATGCCATTGGTGCAGTGTTGGGACAGAGGCATAACAAGCTTCTGCATGTCATTTATTATGCCAGCCGTGTTCTAAATGATGCACAGAAGAATTACAAAACCACAGAAAAAGAGTTACTTGCAGTGGTCTATGCCATTGACAAGTTTAGATCCTATTTAGTAGGGTCAAAAGTGATTGTGTACACTGACCATGCTGCTCTTAAATACTTACTCACAAAGCATGATTCAAATCCAGGCTCATAAGGTGGGTGCTGCTTCTTCAAGAGTTTGATATAGAAATAAGAGACAGAAAATGGACAGAGAACCAAGTAGCTGATCATCTGTCCCGAATAGAACCAGTAGATGGGGCGTCCCTCCCTTCTACTGAGATCTCTGAGACTTTCCCAGATGAGCAACTCTTTGCCATTCAGGATGCTCCATGGTTTGCAGATATTGCAAATTATAAAGCTGTGAGGTTCATACCCCAGGAGTACAGCAGGGTGCAAAGAAAGAAATTAATTTCAGATGCCAAGCACTACCTATGGGATGAGCCATATCTCTTTAAGAGATGTGCAAACGGAATGATCCGCAGATGTGTACCCAGAGAGGAAGCACAAAGGATCCTATGGCATTGCCATGCATCATAGTATGGGGGACATTTCGAAGGTGAGCGAACAACCACTAAGGTTCTCCAATGTGGCTTCTACTGGCCTACTATCTATAGAGATGCCCGAGAGTTTGTGCGTAACTGTGACAGTTGCCAAAGAGCTGGTAACTTGCCTCATGGATATGCCATGCCTCAACAAGGGATCTTAGAGATTGAATTGTTTGATGTATGGGGTATTGACTTCATGGGTCCGTTCCCACCATCATACTCAAACACTTACATTCTGGTGACAGTGGACTATGTATCTAAATGGGTAGAAGCAATTGCTACACCCACTAATGATACTAAGACTGTGCTGAAATTCCTCCAGAAACACATCTTCAGCAGATTTGGTGTTTCCAGAGTCCTAATCAGTGATGGAGGCACTCATTTCTGCAACAAACAGCTATACTCTGCTATGGTTCGATATGGAATTAGCCACAAAGTAGCAACTCCGTATCATCCACAGACAAATGGGCAAGCTGAAGTCTCTAACAGAGAGCTAAAAAGAATCCTAGAACAGACTGTAATTGTCCGTAGAAAGGATTGGGCAAAGAGCTTGGATGATGCTCTGTGGGCATACAGAACAGCATTCAAGACTCCTATAGGAACCTCTCCATACCAATTTGTGTATGGCAAGGCCTGTCATCTGCCCGTGGAACTGGAACATAAAGCCTATTGGGCAACCAAATTCCTAAACCTGGACGCTAATTTAGCTGGTGAAAAAAGATTACTCCAGCTAAATGAGCTAGATGAATTTAGATTCAGTGCCTTTGAAAATGCAAAAATTTATAAGGAAAAGGCAAAGAAGTGGCATGACAAGAAGTTATCATCCAGAGTCTTTGAGCCAGGACAAAAAATTTTGCTCTTCAACTCTAGGCTCAGACTGTTCCCAGGAAAACTTAAATCCCGGTGGAGGGGTCCGTATGTGATTACAGGAGTGTCACCATATGGATATGTTGAGCTTCAGGATACCGATTCTGACAAAAAGTTCATTGTTAATGGACAGAGGATCAAGCATTATCTTGACAGCAATTTTGAGCAAGAATACTCAAAACTGAGGCTTGAATGATTCTCAGTGAAGGTCCAGCTAAAGACAATAAAGAAGCGCTTGCTGGGAGGCAACCCAGTCATTAGCAGGTTATCTGTTTTGTTTAATCAAAGTTTGATACATATTCTCAAAGGGCAATAATCAAAATTGAAGGAATTCATAGAGTTACAGAAGGATTCAGTGCAAAAAGCAGAGAAAAGGAGCTTGCTAGCGAAAAAACACCAGTAAGGAGTACTTTGGGCGTTAAACGCCAGAATGGGCACCATTCTGGGCGTTTAACGCCAGTAAAGGTGCCATTTTGGGCGTTAAACGCCAGAATGGGCACCATTCTGGGCGTTTAACGCCAGGTGTGCAGCATCCCGGGCGTTTAGCAAAACGCACAGTGATAAAGGGGTTTCTGGCGTTTAAAAAGTGATTGTGTACCTGGGTCAAGCTGTCCGACCCGGGATGTTTAGCGACAAGCCGACCGACCTCTTCAGGTCAGACTATCCGACCTCTTCTCAAAGAGCTCGGCCAAATGCCCGACCTCTTCTCAAAGAGCTCGGCCAAATGCCCGACCTCTTCTCAAAGAGCTCGGCCAAATGCCCGACCTCTTCTCAAAGAGCTCGGCCAAATGCCCGACCTCTTCTCAAAGAGCTCGGCCAACTCGCCAAAGGAGCCCAAAGCAGGCCCAAAACGAAGGAACACAGCCCAATCTAAAGGCAGCTAAAGCCCAGAAAGATAAAGGTGGTTCCCTTGAAGATAAGATGACCTCACTTAAAGATAAGATAAATATAAGATAAGATAACTAACTTATCTTATCCACAGGAGGCCACATCTCACCATTATAAATACACTGGAGCACCTAGGTATAACTCATACTCTGATTCTACTCAATACCTGCTCAATACCCTTGCTAACTTAAGCATCGGAGTCCCTTGCAGGTACCCCCCACCCTCCGGGGAC
>NC_029777.3:13104620-13106352 GCF_000817695.3 Arachis duranensis | reverse complement strand
AAGCTATCATCTTGGCAATTTCAGAAGCAGGATGTATCTCACAGAGGCCTCAGATGCAATCCGTTATTCTCCTTTCAGAAGGACAAAGCCAAACACGCATTAAGCCTATTAGGGATCAAGCAAGGAGATCGAGAGAGCCTTCGCAACTACATGGAAAGATTCAACAAAACATGTCTGGACATACAAAGTCTGCCAACAGAAGCAGCTATCAGGGGTCTCATCAATGGTCTACGAGAAGGAACTTTTAGCCACTCAATATCCAAGAAGCACCCAAACATCTCGGAATGAGGTACAGGAACGGGCAGAGAAGTACATCAACATGGAGGAAAATTCTCGACTAGGAGAGATCTCAAAACCGAACATTCCTACTCCTCTCGGGATAAGGATAAAGAGTCCAAGAAAAAAGAAGATCAACATGGAGAGAAGCCTAGAAAATACCACAATTACACCCCCTTCAGGTGTCTGTTGTAGATATCTACCAAGAAATATGCAACACTGAGAAGATCCCATCAACTCGCCCAATCAAAAACAAAAGAGGTCGGACGCGTTGAAGGTCCACCTCACACCAAAGAGGTCGGACGCGTTGAAGGTCCACCTCACACCAAAGAGGTGGGACAAAGTTGAAGGTCCACCTCACACCAAAGAGGTTGGACGCGTTGAAGGTCCACCTCACACCAAAGTGGTCAGACGAGTTGGAGGTCCACCTCACACCAAAGAGGTCGGACGAGTTAGAGGTCCACCTCACACCAAAGAGGTCGGACGCATTTAAGGTCCACCTCACACCAAAGAGGTCGGACAAGTTGAAGGTCCACCTCACACCAAAGAGGTCGGACGAGTTAGAGGTCCACCTCACACCAAAGAGGTCAGACATGTTGAAGGTCCACCTCACACCAAAGAGGTCGGACGCGTTGAAGGTCCACCTCACACCAAAGAGGTCGGACAAGTTGAAGGTCAACCTCAAACCAAAGAGGTCGGACAAGTCGAACGTCTCACACCAAAGAGGTCGAACGAGTTGAACGTCCACCTCACACCCCTGAGAGACATGTTCATGGAAGATTTGCAGGAGGAGGGATCTCTAAATCATCTCGCAAAGGACACCTCAAAGAGGTATATTAAGGAAGGGAGAAAGGTTTGAATAGGACAACGGGGTGCAAACAAGCCTTCCGAGATTTCAAAAATTCTTGGGGAAACCACCCATTCTTACCTGACCAAAGGAAAGTGAAAAGCTCATATTATACCTCGTAGTGGGAAGTCGGGCAATAGCCTCAGCACTAGTCAGAGAAGACGAAAGTGGGAAACAACCAATTTACTTCATCAGCAAAGCTCTACAAGGGGCCGAACTAAACTATCAAAAGATAGAAAAGGTTTGCCTATGCCCCCATACTCACCTCTCGATGACTCCACCCATACTTTCAAGCTCACACTATCAGAGTTCGGACCAACCAGCCCATCAAAGGCATCCTACAAGAAAATAGACTTATCAGGAAGAATTCTACAGTGGGCAGTCAAAATCGATCTTCGACATAAAGCTCAGACAGCCATCAAATCATAGTACTTGGCCGACTTCATTACAGAGTATACTGACACCCCGGGAACTCCTACAAAATGGAAACTCTACATGGATGACTCTTCAAACAAAACCGGGAGTGGTATTATAGAAAAGCGATCAGGGAAGCCAAATCAAGCCAAATGACCAAGCTGAATACGAGGCACTACTGGCTGGTTTAAGGCT
>NC_029777.3:13099393-13104351 GCF_000817695.3 Arachis duranensis | reverse complement strand
GAGCTGATGCATTTTCAAAACTAGCCAATAACAAACTAGGGGACAATAACAGGAGCCTCATCCAGGCTACATCACAAGACCATAACAAGTCAATCTCAGGGATGTACTCAGGGTCAGCCATAGTAACACGCATTAAAAAACTATGGAATCCAGCCAATTAGACATGCCGTCCGGGATCTTAGTATACATCTCAAAGACATAGGTCAACTATGGGGTTACTACCAAACAACTCGGGCAACAACTCGAACAATAACAGCAAAATATCAGGTGTCAGATACAACAGTAAAAGGGAAATCCCAGGACTCACACGAAGGTCCAGGGGCACCCTTTGGAGGCAACAACGGAGCAAAAACCCAAATACAAAGTCAAAGCTTTACATCAAAAAGCATGCCAACTTCCACATTGCCCCACCAGAGGAGCTCATCAGTGTAACATCACCTTGGCCGTTCGCAAAGAGGGGACTCGACCTCCTCGGACTATTTCCCTAAGGATTGGGACAAGTCAAGTTCCTCATTGTAGGGGTGTTCATAAAATGGATTGAGGCAGAGCCCCTAACTAATGCCACTGCTCAAAGAAGTCAAAAAATTCTTGTACAGAAACATTATTACAAGCACCAATTCACATCCGTAGAACACCCACAAGCCCCACAAGTCTTATGGGCATATCAGACAATTCCACACTCCACCACAAGGGAATCACCTTTTCGATTGGCTTATGGAATGGAGGCAATGATCCTGGTAGAAATCGAAGAAGGATCCCCCAGAATAATCCACTACAACGAATAGGTCAACTCCCAAAACTAAAAGGAAGAGCTTGACCTACTTCCAGAAATCCGAGAGAGAGCTCGTATCAGGGAAGAGGCGTTAAAATGTCGAATGGCCTCAAGATACAATCAGAAGGTAGTACAGCGAAGCTTTGCCAACAACAACCTCATCCTAATCCGAAATGATATCGGAACAACTCGACCTGGAGAAGGAAAGCTAGCAGCCAACTGGAAAGGACCATACCAAGTTGTTTAGAAGAACTGGGGAAAGGTTGCTACAGACTGCCCGAACTCGAAGGGCAAGAGCTACCAAGGTCATGGCATGCCTGCAATCTAAAAAGGGCTCCAGGCCGAGATCCAAAAAGATTGCCCGACCTAGAAAGGTAAGTACTAACATGTACACACTCTTATCTTTATATTATTGTTTAAAAGATTGCAGGTTCCCTAAAAAGTTTCCTACCAAGACGCCCGACTACGGCAGGTCGGCAAGGTGAAACACCAAAATCACCGCCCGATCACGACAAAGTCGGCAAGATGAAAACCAAACTCATCGTCCGATTATAAAGCGACAAGTCGGCAAGGTGAAAACCAACTTCACCGCACGACCACGATGAAAACCGAATTCATCATTTGATTTCGACAAAGTGAAAACAAAATTCACTGCTATACCAAGACGCATTAATCTGAAACGCAAATTTCACTGCCGGATCACAACAAGGTCGGCGGGGTGAAAACCAAATTCACCGCCCGATCATGATAAAAGTCGGGAAAGATGAAACCAGAATTCATCGCCCGATTTCGACAAGGTCGGCAAAAAAGTGAAAGCAGAGTTCATCGCCGGATTATAAAGCAATAGATCGGCAGAAAGTGAAAAACAATTTCACTGCACGATCACGATAAAGACAACCGTCCGATAAAGGTGAAAACGCGATTCACCCAAAGGACGATCTAGAGATGACAACCACTTTCTACAAATCGGCAAAGATGTACACAGAATAATGTAAGAAGTTATCGAAAGTGATCTAAAAAAGAACCTGACGAGGTCTTACGGATCGCTAAAATAATAACTTAAGGACTGGTCGAACGTTAAGAAGTCGAACCAAGTCAACCCAAGTTATAAGTAAACCCTGGAAAGAGGTCTGGCCAAACCTATTAAAGAGGATTACTTTAACTTANNNCCTACAACGGACAAGTTATAAAAGTAATCCCTGAAAGAAACCTGACAAAGGTCCAAGAAAGAGGATTACAAAAATAACTTAGAAGGGCCCGACATGAAGAAGTCAGTCCGAGCCAATTAAAGTGACAGATTGGATCGACGAGAAGAAGTCGGACCAACAAAAGCTACCGCTTGGACCGACAAGAAGAAGTCGGACCAATGAAAGCTGCTGCTTGGACCGACAAGAAGAAGTCGGACCAACAAAAGCAACAGCTTGGACCGATAAGAAGAAGTCGGAACAACGAAAGCTACAACTTGGACCGATAAGAAGAAGTCGAACCAACGAAAGCTACAGCTTGGACCGACAAGAAGAAGTCGGACCAACAAAAAACGTGTGCCAAAACGGACATAGCTCCGCCCAAAAAGCCATGACTCCACGACAAGGCTATGAAAATTGTTCTGAATGACTAAAAAGTGTTCTACGAAAACACTAAAAGGTCGTCGGACAAATTATCCTCAAGGACCACCTCGACCAAGCAGAAAGTGGACAAAATCAGAAGTGATCAAAAGAGGTCGGACAATAAAGTACCGACACTCTACAAAGATCCACAAAAAAGGACAAAGACATCTCGCAACGGCCAGAGGAAGGCCATAAATGCTTTGCTAAAAAAAAAATACGAAGTCTTGGAAAAAGACACTTCTTAAAAGGCAAAAGCACAAATCAAAGACGGAGCTAAAAAGTCATCCAAAACAAACTATAAAGAGGTTCCCCATCGGAACACTACCTAAAAAGTTGTTGGATTATGACTAAAAAGCCCGAACAGCGAAGACAAACAAGTCGAAAGAAGGCTGAAAAGTTCCTTCAACAAAGTAAAAGGGGCAATACCAGACTCGCACAAGGAAAAACTACTCAAAGATCGACCAAAGTCAGGATGCTTGAGCATGACTTCTCCAAAGAGATCGAAACTCTGAAAGCACGGTCTCACGGAAAAGTCCGAACTCAACAGGGGCAAAGCCATACAGGTCGACGTCAGCTAAAGAAGAGGTGCAAGTATGATCTCAAAAAAAGAACAAGCCATAAAGGTTCGAAAACAACCCAAGGCTCAAATGTGCTCAGCCAAAAGGGATACAACTCCACTCAAAGAAGGCACAATCTCAAACAGGGCTACGAACGTCATCCAAGATTAAAAAAGGTTCTACATAAAAACACTAAAAAAGTCATTGGACAAATCACTAAAAGTCTGGATATTAAGCCACAAGGACAACTTTGCCAAAGCAGAGGGTTGTCAACACAAACTTAAAGCAAGGCGTGATCCAGAAGGCAAGGGTAGAAAACCCACGCTATCACTTAAAAGAGGTTGGACTGTGAAGTACCAAACCTCTAGAAAATCTACAAAGATCGCAAAGCAACGAAGAAACAAGCCAGACAGATGCTCGAGCACGACTTCCAAAGAGATCGAATCTCTGAAAAGCATGATCTCATGGAAAGATCGATCTCAAGCAGGGGCATTGTTCATACCCTGGGTCAAGCTGTCCGACCCGGGATGTTTAGCGACAAGCGGACCAACCTCTTCAGGTCAGACTATCCGACCTCTTCTCAAAGAGCTCGGCCAAATGCCCGACCTCTTCTCAAAGAGCTCGGCCAACTCGCCAAAGGAGCCCAAAGCAGACCCAAAACGAAGGAACACAGCCCAATCTAAAGGCAGCTAAAGCCCAGAAAGATAAAGGCGGTTCCCTTGAAGATAAGATGACCTCACTTAAAGATAAGACAAAGATAAGATAAGATAACTAACTTATCCACAGGAGGCCACATCTCACCATTATAAATACACTAGAGCACCCAGGTATAACTCATACTCTGATTCTACTCAATACCTGCTCAATACCCTTGCTAACTTAAGCATCGGAGTCCCTTGCAGGTACCCCCCACCCTCCGGGAATGAAGGATCAGCACCACCACCAAGTCCAACAAGTCGGACACACCAGCTCCGGCCGCCGTACACCTGCCGGACACGTCGGCTCCGACCAACACAGAATATCTCATCCGAGATCGACCTACAGTTTCAGGTAACCCTCGGAACAGGGTACTTTGGGCGTTAAACGGCAGTAAAGGTGCCATTTTGGGCGTTAAACGCCAGAATGGGCACCATTCTGGGCGTTTAACGCCAGGTGTGCAGCATCCTGGTCTTTTAGCAAAACGCACAGAGATAAAGGGGTTTCTGGCGTTTAACGCCAGCCAGGTACCCTGGCTGGCGTTAAACGCCCTAATTGGCCAACATTTGGGCATTAAACGCCAGAATGGATACCATTCTGGGCGTTTAACGCCAGAAAGGTGGGAGACAGAGATTTTACTTTCCACTTCAATTTTTTTTCAAACTTTCCTATTTTGATCCATAATTTTCTACATAAACACATTTCAAACTTTCATCATTCACCTTCAAATTTTCAAAATTAAAATCATTCTTCAAATCCCTTCCAAATCTTCTTTTAAAAAAAACTCAAATATCTCTTAAATTCTTTCCATATCTTCTCAAATCTCCTTCAAAATTTTCGAAATCTCTCCCCCTTCCTTATAAATATATGTTCAGCCACACCCCCCTTCCCCACCATTTGAATTTGCTCTCCTCCTCTCTCTCCTCTTTCCTTTTTTTTTGCTTGAGGACAAGCAAACCTCTAAGTTTGGTGTGTTTTTCCATGATCACTAAGTTAAGGCTCATCAAGATCATGGCTCCCAAAGGAAAACAAACCAATTCAAGAGGCAAGAAAGAGAATTCTCCAAAAGACCTTTGGAATCAAGAGAAGTTCTTAACCAAAGAACATGCAGACCATTACCACAAAATAATGGGTCTAAGGTCAGTGATCCCGGAAGTTAAATTTGATCTGAAAGAAGATGAATATCCAGAGATCCAAGAGCAAATTCGAAACAGAGGATGGGGAGTTCTAACCAACCCTGAGACAAAGGTTGGGAGAAATATGGTTCAGGAATTCTACTCAAATCTGTGGCTGACAGATAAGCAGAGAATGACTGGAACCGCTTTT
>NC_029777.3:13098245-13099223 GCF_000817695.3 Arachis duranensis | reverse complement strand
AAGTTCTAGAGGACATATGCCTCCCTGGAACCAAGTGGATTACCAATTCAAAAGGTGTCCCAAACCAACTCAAGAGGGGAGATCTCAAACCAGTTGCAAGAGGCTGGTTGGACTTCATAGGGCGTTCTATCTTTCCCACTAGTAACCGTTCTGAGGTTACTATCAAGAGAGCAGTGATGATTCATTGTATTATGCTAGGAAAAGAAGTGGAGATTTATCATCTGATTGCTTGTGAGATTTACACAATTGCAAACAAGAACTCCATTGAAGCCAAACTGGCTTACCCAAGCTTAATCTCTTTGCTATGTAAAGATGCTGCGGTGAGGATGGGAGTAGATGAATTCATCCCAATTGAGCACCCAATCACCAAGAGGTCAATGGAAGGACAAAGGCAAGATAACTCTATCAAAAGGAGGGCGCAGGAGTTCCTCCCTGAACTTCTTGAAATTGACTACTGGACTCGTCTAGAAGCATCTGTTGCCAAGCTGCAAGAAGCTATGGAACAAATTAAGGAAGAACAGCAGAATCAAAACTGCATGCTCTGCAAATTGCTGAAGGAACAAGAGAAGCAGGGGCGTGAGCTACAGGAGTTAAAGCGCCAAAAGCTCTCCCTTGAAGGATCAAATACCCCACAAGTTGAGGGAGCATCCACTTCTCAAGATCAAGGTTGTTGAGTTCTAACTCTGTGATAATTTCTATCATTAAGAGTCTATTTTAGAGTAATTTAAAATTCTGTTTTCTATTACTATTAGTCTTATCTTATACCTATTTTTAAGTCTTGTTCTTAATTCATGATTAATAAAATTTAAGGTTCATGTCTTAAAGCTATGAATGTCCTATGAATCCATCACCTCTCTTAAATGAAAAATGCTTTAATCACAGAAGAACAAGAAGTACAGGATTTCGAATTCATCTTTGAAACTAGTTGAATTAGTTTGATGTGGTGACAATACTTTTTATTTTCTGAATGAATGCTTG
>NC_029777.3:13070668-13098141 GCF_000817695.3 Arachis duranensis | reverse complement strand
GATGGAAAAGGAGAAATGTTATTGAGGATCTGAAAAATTATCAAATTGATTCTTGAAGCAAGAAAAAACAGTGAATACAAAAAAAAAGAGAAAAAGAAAAATATATAAAGTTGTGATCCAAGGCAAAAAGAGTGTGCTTAAGAACCCTGGACACCTCTGATTGGGGACTCTAGCAAAGCTGAGTCATAATCTGAAAAGGTTCACCCAGTCATGTGTCTGTGGCATGTATGTATCCGGTGGTAATACTGGAAGAGAGAGTGCTTTGGGCCACAGCCAAGACTCATAAAGTAGCTATGTTCAAGAATCATCATACTTAACTAGGAGAATCAATAACACTATCTGAGTTCTGAGTTCCTATAGTTGCCAATCATTCTAAACTTCAAAGGATAAAGTGAGATGCCAAAACTGTTCAGAAGCAAAAAAGCTACTAGTCCCGCTCATCTAATTAGAATCTGAGCTTCACTTAAAACTCTGAGATATTATTGCTTTTTGATTTCTTTTTATCCTATTTTATTTATCTAGTTGCTTGGGGACAAGCAACAATTTAAGTTTGGTGATGTGATGAGCGGATATTTTATACGCTTTTTGGCACTGCTTTTAGTATGTTTTTAGTACATTTTAGTTAGTTTTTAGTATGTTTTTATTAGTTTTTATTTAAAATTCACTTTTCTGGGCTTTACTATGAGTTTGTGTGTTTTTCTGTGATTTCAGGTATTTATTCACTTTTCTGGGCTTTACTATGAGTTTGTGTGTTTTTCTGTGATTTCAGGTATTTTCTGGCTGAAATTGAGGGACCTGAGCAAAAATTTGATTCAGAGGCTGAAAAGAACTGCGGATGCTGTTGGGTTCTGACCTCCCTGCACTCGAAGTGGATTTTCTGGAGCTACAGAAGCCCAATTGGCGCGCTCTTAATTGCGTTGGAAAGTAGACATCCTGGGCTTTCCAACAATATATAATAGTTCATACTTTTCCCAAGATTTTATGGCCCAAATCGGCGTTGCAAATCAGCTTCAGAATTCCCAGCGTTTAACGCCGGAACTGGCACAAAAATTGGAGTTAAACGCCCAAACTAGCATAAAAGCTGGCGTTTAACTCCAGAAAAAGTCTCTACACATGAAAGCTTCAATGCTCAGCCCAAGCACATGCCAAGTGGACCCCGGAAGTGGATTTTTACATCATTTACTCATTTCTGTATACCCTAGGTTACTAGTTCACTATTAATAGGACCTTTTGATATTGTATTTGTACCTTATGACACTTTACACGTTTCTGATTGTATCCTCTACAGCATGAGTCTCTAAACCCCATGGTTGGGGGTGAGGAGCTCTGCTGTGTCTTGATGGATTAATGCAATTACTACTGTTTTTCATTCAATCACGCTTGCTTCTATTCTAAGATATCACTTGTTCCTAAACTTGATGAATATGATGATCCGTGACACTCATCATCATTCTCACCTATGAACATGTGCCTGACAACCACCTCCGTTCTACCTTAGATTGAGTAGATATCTCTTGGATTCTTTAATTAGAATCTTCGTGGTATAAGCTAGAACTGATGGCGGCATTCAAGAGAATCCGGAAGGTCTAAACCTTGTCTGTGGTATTCTAAGTAGGATTCAAGGATTGAATGACTGTGACGAGCTTCAAACTCCTAAAGGCTGGGCATTAGTGACAGACGCAAAAGAATCACTGGATTCTATTCCAACCTGATTGAGAACCGACAGATGATTAGCCGTGCTGTGACAGAGCGCGTTGAACATTTTCACTGAGAGGATGGGAGGTAGCCATTGACAACAGTGAAACCCTATATACAGCTTGCCATGGAAGAAGCCTTGCGTGCATGAAGAAGAAGACAGTAGGAAAGCAGAGATTTAGAAGATAGAGCATCTCCAAAACCTCAACCTGTTCTCCATTACTGCAAAACAAGTACTTATTTCATGTTCTTTTACTTTTCACAATCAACCCTGATAATTATTGATATCCTGACTAAGAGTTACAAGATAACCATAGCTTGCTTCAAGCCGACAATCTCTGTGGGATCGACCCTTACTCACGTAAGGTATTACTTGGACAACCCAGTGCACTTGCTGGTTAGTTGTGCGGAATTGCAAAAGTGTGATTGCAATTTCGTGCACCACCTACCTGGGCCTTTGAAATCAAGGGTTCTTCTATAAACAAACTTCTTATTTTATCAAATCTTTATTTCCTCCATTTCATAGTTCTGTTTCATCAATAAACATATAATGCCGATCTATAATGTCAATCCGACCATTCAGATACTATCAATACCGATCATATGCCAAAATAGGTCATTCGGAATCAATCAGTCAATCCGACTGCCGACCTTAAAACGGAATCAGATCACTTGGATTCAATCACTTAATTCAATTGCCGACCTTAAAACGAAATTCGATCACTCGGATACAATCAGTCAATCTGACTGCCGACCTTAAAACGGAACCCGATCACTCGGATACAATCACTCGATCTGACTGCAGACCTTAAAACGGAATCCGGTAACTCGAATAATATGATTCAACCCAATAACCGATCTAAGTCGGAATACGCTCATTTAAATTTCATCACTTAATCCCTCAAATAAATTATCTTAATCTGACAACTCGGATACAATCAATAAATCCAAATACCAACTACAATCCGAATCCGATCATTCGGTACATTGCCGATCTTATATCAAATCATACCACTCAAAATAAATCACTCCAACAGATGCCAGAGCAATACTCAGAAAACAACTTTTCAAAATTTCATGCAAATTACTGCCAATCATTCATCAGAGTCCAGATATTATCAAACAAAACATATGCCAAATATGCTCAGCCTACTCAGCCTTTATATGCTTCTCCATCAAACAATGGCATTACACCATCAGCACCATTAACATGTTTACCCTCAGTGCCACAGTCACAAAACAGAAATACACCTACAAATCAGACAAACAACAAATATCATATTATAGTCAAAACATGCAAAAACAGCATATAAACAGAAACATCCAAGTTTGTTTTTCAAAAGACAGTAGCAAAGTATAAGTTACAAATCACAAAAGTCCAACACAGGAGCAACATAATTTTCAAACAAAAACAGAATTCCTATCAACCATTTTCAGCCTCCCCCTCAATATCACCATCATCTTACACCATGGCCCCATTTTGAACAATCTTCCCCGGATCCATCTGAGACAAATCAACATCAAGAGCAAGAAACTTAGCTTGCTGGCAAGCTCACTCAAAACCCTCCACGAATGAGTCAAGAATCTCAGTTCCCCTCTGTTTTTCAACATCTTTCAACTTCACTGTAACTTCAATTACTTTAGCACTCATGCTAGAAAGATCGGCCTCTTTCTTCCTAACATCTTCCACCTCTTTCGAATAATTTTTCCTAATTTCCTTCAGCTCCTTCTCCATTTCTGATAACTTGGACTCCAACTCAGCAACTCTCTTACCCTTCAACTCCAGCTCCTCCTTCAAAATTAAATCTTGTTTAAGCTCGGCAACCTTCCGATGCTTCTTCTCTCGGCTACGCCCCAAACTGGCAAGCCTAAAACCAATTACCTACAAACAAAGATAAAGAACACTATCTTTAGCCTACCAACTATATATAAAAAACAGGAACAAACACAAAAATATAAATACCTGCATATACTGATCTATGGCGACATCACCAACTTCCTCTGCCAACGTTACATCAGACAAATTTTGACAAACATCATCGGCAACAGCCATATAGGGGAAGTCTTTCCCCCACAAAGACGATCCATCACTTTGATCGGTAACATCATGCAATCTCTGCTGACTTTTGAAAAAGCTTTGAATTTCCTCAATAGGTACTTCACCCGCATCATCTTCAGAACATTCAGATAAATCAACAACACTTGTCTTCCTTTTCCTCAAAATAACTTTTCTTCTCCCCGGCTTTGGCTGATTAACTTCACCAACACCCATAGCCTTTTCTACTTTGGAAGTAGAACTCTCTTTATCAACATTTTTGCTCTTAACCCGAGCTCTCAGAGTAGAAGCCAACACCCCTAGATACTTTCCACCTGAAATAATAAAAACCAAAAATATTAAAGCTATACTCCAAATCCTATTAACACAACAATATTAACAAAACTCACATAAATATTCTACCACAACCTGCCTATCCTCCTCCCATTTTAGCAAATCAAACACCGACAACAACTCCTTCTGATCAATAACCTCCACCAAATACTCAAAGATACATTTGTTCCTTGTGCTAATAATTTCTGGCCCCAAAAATGTTCTGAGGCTCTGAACACCACGAAAGTGAAAATCTCTCCCCTAAATGCTCATCAACGTAAAATGGAAACTGCCCTTCAGCACTGGTAACCTTCAGATACATCTTCTTAAAATCCTTAAAGGATGACTTATACAGCTTAAAAATAGCAAATCTTGGGGAGCTATTCAAATTCACCCACCCCCCTTTCTAAACACTTTTTGCTTGAAATAAAGAAAAGAACAACTCCACAGAAGGAACCTCCTCCAAAAAATCCATCAAAATTTCAAAACCTCACAAAAATGCCCATCCATTAGGATGGAGTTGCGAGGGAGCACAGTTAAGTTGCCTCAAGACTTGACACTCAAACTCACTAAACGGCAACCTCACCTTCAATTCCTCCAACACACAGCTATACATATATAAGAACTAAAACCCTTCATTCCTATGAAAAATACGATCGCTAGGAACACAAGGACGCAACTCAAATAAAACACCAGAACCATCCCTCGCTATTTTACTCTTATCTATTTCCTTCACAGATTCTTCATCCAAGAACAGTGAGCATCATTTCCTCACATGATCACTCACCCAATCATATGACCAATCAACTTTATCCTTCTTCTCTTTCTCAAAACCCATTTGAAAAATAACACGAAAAGGAAGAATAGAAGTTACAGAGATGAAGAGAAGAAAAGCGCACCTCTTTTGCTCATTCTTTTTCTCCTAATGCAGCTGGCACACATACAAACCTTGAACAAAACACAAAAACCCCTTGGACTCCAAAAAACTATTAACTTCCCACTAAAAACGATTCTTGAAACCAACACAATCAGTCATATCAAAAGCCACCATAAGCATTGGGAACACGCACCCCTGCACCACGCATTCAATTTTTATCTCTCCTAATTATAACACTGCTTAGCATTAAAAAATGTTTAACAAAGCAGATTGAACTGGGAGCTACAAAGCATAACCATCTGCCGAATTATCCAATAGCCGACTTATACACCAACTCAAATGACCGATTTATGCTTCATTAAAAGCTCAACCTGCTTCTTTAAAACACTTTTTCAGGCTAAGCTTGGGGGCTGTGATCTGGCCATTACAAATCCAACATCATAAATCGGCATTATGATTTATAACTCGGCATCATTCACATTATTATTCAGAAAGCTGGCGTTATAGTTCGACATTACAGTCATTAATAGGCATTCAACGTCATTAATCAGTCACTTACGTTACAACTCAGCCTAACGGGCTGGTTTATAAAAATGAAACGTCCAACCTAACGTTTCACCTTTATTATTGCTCTTAAATACAGGCAATAAAACAGAATCATAATGGACTGATACATTCTCACCTACAAAAAGGTATGATCTCCTATTCGAAAGGGACATATTTGAATTCTCAATACTAACTTAAGTTTTGGAGTGCCTTTGCAGGTACACTCCCCCCTGTTTCTTGCTAAAAGCTCTACGCTACTGGACAACCTCTTGGAGTAAAGCTCGGATTACCACAAAGCTCAAAGGTCGACACCGAAGATAACAACTCGGCGTCGATTCCTAGAGACCAAGCTCTCCCTCCAGGTATCCATACAAGAACAGTTAAAATTGATGATGGGTATTTTGTTGTTAAATTATATTCTAATTTTACAGAAAAAGCCAAAACGGTCTCTGACAATTACCTCAAAAGACAATGAGGTCCTTAACAAAAAAAAATACCAACCCAACTCTTGAGATTTATTTTTATAGGACTGAATAACCTATGTGTCGAAAAAAAAGTTAATGTTATTTTTTTTGCACAGGGACTAATCAAACCCAAAAAAAAAAGATCAGAGGCCGAGTTGGGTATTTTTTTTTTCTTGAGGACCTCGTTGTCCTTTCGAGATAATTGTCAGGAGTCGGATGGAATATTCACTCTTTATTTTAATTAAAAAATTGTTTGCCCCGGTATGTTTAACCATTTTCGATTCAACTTTTTAAATTGTTTGTCCCAGTATGTTTAACCATTTTCGATTCAACTATGGCACATATGTTATGTTCTTGTTGCTTAATCATAATACCGAGGCCAAAAGTATATTTACGTAGTAAAACTTTGTATTTAATTATTTTTATATAAAGTTAATAGTTAAAAATTATATTAGATCATTTAATATATTTAATTAAATTATCATTTAATAAAAAATCAATATTTTTTTATTTTTGATTTTTTTTGGGACATATAACACGTTTTAATCATTTTTAAACTTCAGTCAAATCCTTATTAATAAAAAAAATAGATAAATCGAGATTTGCTATCGGATAATAAATAGTTGCATGTCTGACGTTTTAAGTTAAATTTAATGTCTCAATTGACAATAACAAATGTCAACTCCAAATAATTACAGGGATTAAAAATTTCTGAAAAAATTAAACAAAAACTCTCCTCTTTATCTTTTACTTATGCAGCTCACACCCTAGTCTCGTCTCTTCCTCACTCATAGCAGCCCTCTCTTCATCAACCAACATCAGTTTTCTTCATCACCATCCTCTGTTCGTTGCAATCACCACCGTCTGCGAGCCCATTTCTTTCCTCTTCTTATTCTTTTTCTTTATTCGCTTCTTCTCTTTTTATTCCACGATCAGTCATCATCATCTTTATCATTATTATTATCAAACTTTTACCTTCACCATTATCACCGCCACACCATCATCACCGAACCACCTTCTCTTTTCTTCCTCCTTTTTCTCCTTGTTGGAGATGATATTTAACTATAACTGATTATGGTTGAATAATTTGCTGATAATATTTGTTTTTGTAACTTTAGTTAGAATGATAGAAAAATTTGTTTTGGTTAGAGGTTAAAGCTAGTAATAGTAATTACCTCATAACTATAGTTAATTTATTTACCATATTGAGTTAGGTTTTAGTAAGGTTAATTTTCTAATAGATATAAATAGTGGATAACAATATGTACTCCATAGTACTCTGTGATTTTTCTTTCAATTTTAGGTTTTGTGTTTGTTCATATGACAAATTCACTTTCTCTGGGTCTTCTTCTTCCACTTCAATTTTATTTTCTTCAATAAAATCAGATCCAGATCACGATTTTATCATGGTGCGGTGAGTGTGGATAATCATGAAAGAGGTGAAGCTTTTGGATACAAGTAGAGCATTGAATTAGCATCAATGGCCAACACTCCTTCTGACCTAATGTCGAGGGACGGCTCACATGAGAGCTTTCAGCTTCGAAATCTAGGTCGCATTATGAGCCAACTATCGAGTTTGCAGTCATAATCGAGTACTAATTTACTTGCAGATCCAGCAAGTGTTTACTTCCTACACTCAACTTTGGGCAATTCAGTTCATAATTTCAACAATAATCCAAGCAGTGTTTTTAGAGAAAGAGGACGAGGAACTCGTGGAAGTAGAGGTAGAAGGAATTTAGCACCTAAGACCTGTTCTTATTGTCACAAGGCAGGGTATCTTGTAGATACTTGTTACCACAAATATGGATTTTTACCTAATCTACAAAGGCAGAAATGGCCACGAGAGACTAGCAATGGAGTTATGGTTAATCATATTGCTGCTGGAGTTAAAGACAACAGCACCCACAATGTCAAGCAGGACAATGAAGCTGATGGTCAATCCCAATTCAATCAGAGTTTGAGAGATGCACTGTTTACCTTTCTTCGGCAGGAGTGTGCATAGTTTTTTCAAGGAGCAAATGTGAGAGATGTCAGTCAATCAAATGCAGGGAGTGTAGGTACACCTTTAGAGACTTATAAACTTTGCATGAGCTCTCATATTGCGCGATTTTTGTCAGTAAAAATTTTTTTCTCAAATTCTTTGGTGCTTGATACAGGAGCTACTAATCATGTATCACACTCATTGTATTTTTTTACAAATTTTAGACATATTAGACTAATTCGGGTAAAATTACCAGATGGAACACACACAACTGCAATTATAAGTGGAACTGTGGTATTTTCAGCTACATTCTATCTCACAAATGTGCTGTACATACCAGGTTTTAACTTCAATCTTTTATCTATTTCCAAACTTACAGAAGGTCTGCATTGCAAATGTATTTTTACTGACAAACTTTGTGAGATATAAAATCGGACCTCTTTGAAGATGATTGGCACAACTAGAGCAAAGCATGGATTATACATGCTAGATTTTCCTATATTAGAGTTAGCACATAAGGACAACATGAAAAATACAACATATAATAGCAGTACTAGGATTCTAGACATGCAAAGTCATAGTGACAAGATTTTACTTTCTTCTAATCTTAGGATAGCAAATTTGGTTACACAAACTTCAAATTTTTCTATTGAGAATTTATGGCATTTTAGATTGGGTCATGTACCCCAAAGCAAATTTGATATTATCAAACAAATATATCCTTGTGTGCAGTTTTCAGTATTTACTTGCTCTAAACCATGTGATTTTTACCATTATGCCAAGCAGAAATAGTTACCATAACCCTTAGTGAAACAACAAGTCTAAACAGTTTTGATTTAATACATATCGATATCTGGGGGCCAATGTCACTTATTTCTCTACAAGGTTATAAATATTTTTTAAATGTAGTAGATGATAAAACCATATTTGTATGGATTTATTTCATGAAATTAAAGTTAGAAGCTAGCAGTTTGGTCCAGAATTTTGTTGCCTATGTGAAAACACATTTTAATTTTCAGGTAAAGATTATTCGAACTGACAATGGTCCTAAGTTTAAACTTGATGTTTTTTATAATTCACAGGGTATAGTGCATCAAACATCATGTGTTGAGACACCTCAACAAAATGGTATTGTTGAGCGGAAACACCAACATATTCTTAACATTGCAAGAGCATTAATGTTTCAATCGTCCTTGCCAAAAACTTTTTGGATTTTTGCTATTGGTTTAGCTGTTCATTTAATTAATAGACTTCCAACTCCGGTTTTAAAAATAAAACCCCTTAGGCTACCTTATTTGGTAAGGATGCGGACATTAGTCACCTTAAAGTGTTTGGATGCTTGGCTTTTGCTTCAACGTTAACTCCTGAAAGAAAAAAAATTGATAAACGAGCAAGAAAGAGTATTTTTCTTGGATACCCAGCTGGCACAAAAGGATATATTCTGTTTGATATTCACACTAAAGAATTATTTTTGTCTCGAAATGTGGATTTTTATGAACATTATTTTCCTTATAAATCTTTTCATGATGACATGCTCACAAAATCCATAAATGCCTCTTCTCTACCTATTACTGATTCTAATTTTAATGGATTTGATCTTTTTACTTATGATTCCTTAAATGCATTTCATCCATCTCATGCAACTACTGATTCTTTTCATGAGCCTAGTGACCAAACATCGCTCACTGATTCACATGCAGCTTCTACTAGTCCACCAAATAGTGCATCATCTAATCCTCATTTAAATGATAACATGCGTAATCAGGATCTTAGACGATCAACTCGTACACATAAACTACCTTCTTATCTTCAAGATTATCATTGTATGTTACTTAGAACAGAAAGTTCTAGTAACCAATCATGTTCCAAGCAGTACGGTCTATCTCATATGGTGGATTATGGAAAGCTATCCCCTGTCCATAGAGCCTTTTCCCTAGCAATAACCACAACAGTTGAGCCAAAGACTAATGAACAAGC
This sequence comes from Arachis duranensis, assembly GCF_000817695.3. Taxonomy (NCBI): domain Eukaryota; kingdom Viridiplantae; phylum Streptophyta; class Magnoliopsida; order Fabales; family Fabaceae; genus Arachis; species Arachis duranensis. Next base: position 13,088,233 of record NC_029777.3, on the reverse strand, counting down.
TGTGCAGCACGAATGCTTGAGAAATACAATTAGTGCGAAATTACTCACTTTTGAGAAGAATAAGACTTGGTCTATTACTTCTTTGCCTATTGGAAAGCGCATCATTGGATGCAAATGGGTTATTAAAGTGAAGTTTAATCCAGATCGCAGTGTTGAATGCCACAAAGCACGTCTGGTGGCTCAAGGTTTTCGTCAATGAGTTGGGTATGATTACTTTGATACATTCAGTCCTGTTGTAAAAATCACCACTTTAAGACTGATTCTTACTCTTGCTGCTGTCCATGGCTGGAAACATCACCAATTAGACATTAATACAGCATTCTTGCATGGTGAGTTACAAGAAGAGGTTTATATGAAACTTCTCCAAGGTCTCGATGTTCCAAATGGTGCTGTTTGTAAGTTGAATCGTTCTTTATACGGCTTGAAACAGGCAAGCCATCAATGGAATTTAAGATTAAGTGGTTTTCTTCAACAACATGGTTTTATCAAGTCTCCTCATGATCATTCTCTATTCATCAAGCACACTAAGCTTGGCTTGGCTATTATTATTGTTTATAATGAGTTTGGAAAACTCTAAACTAATATTTGTGATGACTAAACATTATTACTTTGATAAATAGCAAAAATATTAATTCACATATGTTAATAAATTAATTTTTGCTATGCAGGTATCTTTGGGCCAAAAATAAAAGAATTCTGGTGCAAGCCCAATTGTATCAAAAATATTCAGCCTTGGTATTAAGATGTTGTGATTATGGTGGCTAAAAACATGGTTACGATATTTGGGCCAGAAATTTTGATTTAAGCCCAATTGGTTAAATATTTCAGCATTGATGCAAGAATATATGATGAGTATGGCTGAATTGATTATTATGTTACTTGGGGAAAATTGATCTATTATTGCTACAAGCCCAAGTTAATCATGTTTTGCTATACAACCCAATGCATGATCCGAAAATAAATTAATCAGGAAAGCAAATGTTGTTATTACCTTATGCCTTCAGCGGATCTCACTCTTCACCATATGATGGAATTCAAATTTCATTAAAGTGAAGTTAATATATGCATTGGAAACATAAGAGAGAGTTGGTCATTGATTTGATGGGCATCATTAAGCTACATGTTGCTCAGTAAAAGGGAAGTGGACATTTATTTTGATTTATCAAAATCCATTAGTTAATGTTCAAATTTCTCTTTCTTCTCTCTTAACTTTCTTCATCTCTTTCGGTCATTACACAGCAGCCATGGAAGCTACATTGAGCTACCAAAAAGAAGGAAAGGCACGTCTGAAGACCATCACAATGATGGCAAGAAAACATAAAAAATGTGGTGGCTGAGATTCTTATCACTTATGGTAAGATATGGTGATGAGATCTTGGCTTCTCCATACCAAAAATGGTAGAAGGAGATTCGGCCAGCAAGGAGAAGATCCTTGGAGGGATGGCTTGTTTCTGATTCTGCTCAACCACCACAGGAAGTAGCTAGGGTGGCTATGTGATGGAAGAGGCAGAGTTTGGAGCAGATGAAGCCATCATCATCATGAAGCATCAAGGGCCAAAAATTCATCTTGGAGAGCAAGCCAAGGATGGAGTGCTCAGATTGATGAAGAGTGATGACCAAGGAAGGACTAGAGGTAATTGCATGTTGGATTTTGCATAGGTTATCTCTTCTCTCTCTCTGGCCAAACCGGTTTTGTTCTTGGAGAAGAAGAAGTTGGCTTGGTTTTTGGTTTCAACTGTGGAGGCTTCCCCCTTCTATAAAAAGGGAGAACAGCCACGGCTTGATTCAAGGAGAAAATGTGAGAGTGCAAGGCACAATGTTCTCAAAGCTACCAGAGCTAACAGATTTCTCTTCTCCTTCAATGTATTCTGTTTTGTATTTTTCTGTTTAATTTTGTCATGTCTTGAGTCTCATGGAAAAAGGCAAACAGTGAGGTTTGTATGAAAAAGCCATAGAGCGAAAAAAGGCAGAGAGTGCAAAATTAAAAGAAAAAGCCATAGATGTCCTTAGAGTTCCTTTGTACATCTGTGTTGTGTTTCATGATTCTGTAGAAATCCCCTTGTAAGTTGGGTTAGCACTTTACAGTCTGTAATCAAGAAGATTATAGTGAAATTCCATCATTGTTGTGATGGAGACTGGATGTAGGCTGCACTGCACTTAGCAGCTGAACCAGGATATATCCGGGTGTAATTTTCTCTCTCTTCTACTGCATAGGAGCTAAAACTGAAAATATCTCGTGCCAAGTGACGAGACAAAAATAAAAGTCTCGTGACTAGAGACGAGACAAAATTAAAAAGTCTCCTCAAAGACCAGCAAGTGTAATCAAGCAAAAAAGGGGCTAAGATTCAACCCCCTTTCTCTTAGCCACTGAAAACCATCAATTGGTATCAGAGCTTAGTCTCAAAGAGATCAAGCTTTGCAGCTTGGAGAAAAGTTCCATATGACAAAAAGCAGTAGCTCAAATCTGGTGTCCTACAACCTTACAGAAGGACAGTCAAGCAAGAGACCGCCTCTTTTCAATGGGAAAAACTATACCTATTGGAAGGAGAGAATGAAAATCTTTGTGCAAGCAGTAGAGTACAGGCTTTGGAAGATCATCCTAGAGGGTCCTCAGTTTCTAACTAACACAAGTGCTGAAGGAGTAGTCACTCTTAAACTAGAAGCAAGCTGGACCGAGAAAGATAGAAATAAGGTAGAGCTAAATGCCAAGGCTGTAAATATACTCAATTGTGCTATCAGCTTCGAGGAATACCGACGGGTATCACGATGCACAACGACAAAGGAAATCTGGGATAAATTGCAAATCACTCATGAAGGAACCACCATTATGAAGAAGACTCGGATAGACATATTAAACAGAGAGTATGAAATGTTTGCAATGAAGAAAGGAGAACCTATTGATGAACTGTTCGAACGGTTCAACAACATCATTGTTGGCTTGGATGCTATGGGAATAACACATTCTGATTCTGTGCTTGTGAGAAGAGTGTTGAGATGTCTCACTAAAGAGTGTGAAACAAAAGCTTTAATTATTTATGAGAGCAGTAGCCTTGATTCCATGACATGTGATGATTTGAGAGGAAACCTTCTTGCTTTTGAAAACACTTATTTGAAAAAAGAGTCAAAAAAGAAAGGAATTGCTTTTTCTTCTGTAACTAACCCCCTAGATGACGAATTTAGTGATAACTCCTCTGAAAATAAATTTGTGTTGTTTGCCAAAAAATTCAGAAAAATGGTAAAATTCAAAGGCAAAGGCAGCAGCTCAAGGAAAATCAAGAAAGACTTTAGCAAAGTAACTTGTTACAACTGCAAGGAAATGGGGCACTTCAAATCTGATTGTCCCAAGTTAAAGAAGGAGGAGAATCCAAAAAGAGGAAAGAAGAAGGGACTGATGGCTTCATGGGAAGATTTGGAAAATGACTCAGATAATGATGATGAGGAATCCGAGACCAAGTCATAACCATGTCTCATGGCAGATTACATAGATCAGATAGTCTTTCACAATCCTAACACTGAAGATCTTCATCTTATGATAGACCACCTTTCTGAAAAAATAAGATATCTTTTGCTTGATAACTAAGATCTTGAACAACAAATCACCAACCTTAAAGATGAAAATGATTTTCTCAAAGAGAAGCTAAGGGAGGCCGAAACTGCTACTAAACTTGTTGAAGAAAATAAGCAGTTAAAAGCTCAACTTAAAAGCTGTGAAAGTAACCATTCTGTTATTGCATATGTAAACTTTAAAGAGAATGAAGAGTTACTGAAAAAGATCAAAAACCTTGAAAATGACCTAGCCAAGTTCACTCAAAGTTCTGAAAATTTAAATCAAATTTTGGCTAGTCAAAACCACTTTTTGATAAAGCTGGCTTGGGGTTTCAAAAGACTTTCAAATCTATTGAAAAACCTTGTTTTGGAAATATTGCTTCATCTTCTAATGACATAAGGTTTCAAAACCCAACCTACTTTAACAAAACAGCAACTCCAAGATTTTGTAGACTATGCAACCGAAATGAACACTTTCCCATTCAATGTTTTTTTGGTGAAAGAATGATTGGTGATAAAGTTTACAAAGTTGTTTTTTATTACAATGGTTTGGGTCATAGGAGATGGTTTAACGTGAAAGGATCCAAGAAAATTTGGATACCTAAGGTCACTTGAGCTTATTTTGTAGGTATGCCTAGCATCCAAACAGAAGGAAAATATGTGGTACATGGACAGCGGATGCTCTAGGCACATGACTGGAAAGACAACATTCTTCATAAAGCTTGATGAATATGATGGAGGACTTGTCACTTTCGGTGATGATGGTAAAGGAAAGATAGTGGCCGTTGGAAAAGTTGGTAAAAGCTTTTCATCTTGTATAAATGATGTTCTTCTTGTAAATGGTTTGAAACATAATTTACTTAGTGTAAGCCAATTGTATGATTTAGGATTTGAAGTTATTTTTAGAAAGTTTGTGTGTTTGGTTGTTTGTGAAAAAATTGGAGATATTCTTTTTGAAGCTAAAAGATGCAACAACGTGTACGGAATAACTCTTGAGGACTTGAAAGAACAAAATGTAACATGCTTTACTTCTCTTGAATCTGAAAAATGGCTATGGCATAGAAAGTTGGGTCATGCTAGCATGTACCAAATTTCTAAGGTAGTAAAGAAAAATCTAGTTAGAGGAATTCCTAAAATCAAATTTGATAAGGATCTTGCTTGTGATGCTTGTCAACTAGGCAAACAAGTTAAATCCTCTTTTAAACCAAAAGATGGAATTTCAACCAAAAGGCCATTAGATATGTTACACATTGATCTTTTTGGTCCAACAAGAACTCAAAGTCTAGGAGGTAAACACTATGGTTTGGTTGTGGTAGATGATTACTCTAGATTTGGTTGGGTACTTTTTCTTGCTCATAAATATGATATCTTTCATGCTTTCACAACCCTTTGTAAGAAAATTCAAAATGAAAAAGATTTAAAAGTGGCCCATTTGAGAAGTGATCATGGAAAAGAATTTGAAACCAAGACTTTGAAAAATTCTGTGATGACTTTGGAATTACTCATAATTTTTCATGCCCTAGAACACCTCAACAAAATGGGATTGTTGAAAGAAGGAATAGAAGCCTTCAAGAAATGACTAGAGCTATGTTATGTGAGAATGAGGTTCCAAAATTTCTATGGGCTGAAGCTGTAAATACAGCATGTTATATTTTGAATAGGACCATTATTAGAAAATGGTTAAAGAAAACTTCTTATGAGCTATGGAAAGGAACCCCTCCAAATCTTAAGTGTTTCCATATTTTTGGATGCAAGTGTTTTGTGCTTAATAACAAAGAAAATCTTGGCAAATTTCATCCAAAATCATATGAGGGCATGTTTGTTGGATACTCCACTACTAGCAAAGCCTATAGAATTTACCTCAAAGATCATAGAACTATAGAGGAATCCATACATATTACTTTTTGTGATTCTAATTTAATTCCCAGTACTGTGATAGATAATAATTCAGATTGTGAAGAAGCTGGAACAAGCAAAGAAAATCCCAAGTCTGCTCAAAATGAAGAATCTGCCAGTCTAGTTTTGTCTCGTCAGAATTGAGGAGACATTTCCATTTTGTCTCCTGAGCCAGCAAGAGAAACTGAAATAGTAAGACCCACAGAAGTTCATCAAAGCTCAACATAACAAAGGAAGCCTAGAGAATGGAAGTCTATGAGGGGTTACCCTCATGACTTTATCATTGGAGATCCTTCTCAAGGTGTGACCACAAGATCCTCAACCAAAAGGCAATCCGAACCAAGCAATTTTGCGCTCTTGTCACAATTGGAGCCCAAAAATGTCAAACAAGCTCTTGAAGATCCATCATGGGTGAAAGCCATGCAAGAGGAGCTTGCTCAATTTGACAAGAATGAGGTTTGGACACTAGTACCTCATCTGGATGGTAAGAAAGTTACGGGTACTAAGTGGGTGTTTAAAAATAAACTTGGTGAGGATGGACAAGTGGTTCGTAACAAGGCTAGATTAGTGGCCCAAGGTTACGACCAAGAAGAGGGTATAGATTTTGATGAATCTTTTGCTCCGGTAGCTAGAATGGAAGCAATTAGGTTGCTTCTTGCCTATGCTGTCCATAAGGGTTTTAAAGTGTTTCAAATGGATGTTAAATGTGCTTTCCTTAATGGCTTTATTGATAGAGAAGTGTATGTGGCTCAACCCCCTGGTTTTGAACATAAGGATTTTCCAAATCATGTTTTCAAACTTTCAAAGGCTCTTTATGGCCTTAGGCAAGCTCTAAGGGCTTGGTATGAAAGGCTTAGTGCCTTCCTATTAGAAAATCAATTTCAAAGGGGTGCCACGGACACAAATTTATTCATTAAAGCATCTAATGATGATATTCTCCTAGTTCAAGTTTATGTGGATGACATTGTGTTTGGATCGGCCAATGAGTCCTTGTGTGAAGAGTTTGGAAAACTCATGACTAGTGAGTTTAAGATGAGTTTAATGGGAGAGCTTACTTTCTTTCTTGGCATCCAAATTAAACAAACTCTTAGTGGTACTTTTATTCACCAAGGAAAGTATGCAAAAGAACTTATCAAAAAGTTTGGCCTAGAAAACTCTAAACCAATGGGAACACCAATGCATCCAAACAACAAACTTGAAAAAGATGATAATGGCAAAGCCATCTTTCGGCTGCTAAGCGCATCATTAGATATATTAAGGGAACTAGTGATTATGGCTTATGGTATCCAAAATCTGATGATTTTTGTGCAGTAGGATTTTGTGATGCAGATTATGCGAGAGATAGGGTGGATAGAAGGAGCACATCCGGCATGTGTTGCTTCCTTGGGAGATCACTCAACATGTGGTCAAGCAAAAAACAAGCAACCGTAGCCTTATCCATAGCTGAAGCTGAATATATTTCTACATCTGCATGTTGCTCACAATTAATTTGGTTAAAAATGCAGTTGGAAGATTACAAATTAAAGATCAATAGTATACCATTATTTTGTGATAACATGAGTGCTATAAATATTTCAAAAAATCATGTTTTGCACTCAAGAACAAAGCACATTGAGATCAAATATCATTTTATTAGAGAACATGTGCAAAAGGGTACTATTGATATTCAATTTGTAAAATCTGAAGACCAACTTACTGACATTTTTACAAAATCCCTCTGTGAAGACAGATTCTGTTCACTAAGAAAAAAGTTTGGGAATGATTGATCTTGTTTCTGTTGATAATTTGTGAAATTTTGATTTTGTTCAGTTTTGTCTCGTAGGAATGGATGAGATAAAAATAAAAGTGTTGGAAGGGATGTGATCAAGGGGTAGGCTGCGCAGAATTTAATTTTCGTGGGCCCTACTAAATATCTTTGACCCCACCATGACCGTTTTGTTAGTTCCTCATTTTTTTGAAAATCACAATCTCTTTGTGGTCTTATCAAATCTTGTTGAAAGAAGCATAGTGTCAAATCAAATCTTTCCTTTCAACTAATCCCTTGATTCAAGGAAACCACTTTTTCAAATTCTTGGAAACCACCCTAGTTAATAACCGCTCCCTTGATGGTCATTAACTTCCTCCACTATCTCTTTCCAATCAGCATTTAATGCCTCTCTAATCTTCCTTCACTCACCTCACCCTTCGGCCTTCTCTTCAACTTCCATCTCCATTCATCTTCTTCACATAATGAAAAAGAAAAATGCACCGAGAAAGAGTGAAAGAATTCCGTCTCTCTCAAAAACCTTCCACTCCCCAAACTCACACCCACATACATATCCACTCCACTTCTTCATCTTCTCCCTCACCTCCCACCAAGCAAACCGAATCCATGAGGCGCAAAGTAATAGCCCAAAAATCCTCTAAAAGGAGGAAAAGTGAAAAGAACAAGGAACCCAACCTTGAACAAGAGGAAGAATCGTACACCTCACCAATTCCATCACCACCACCTTCTCCACCGAAGAAAGCCACTTCCGGAAGGAGCTCTCAGAAGACCAAAGGTTTCGTGTTGCATGAGACCAGGGAACCCACAAATCTTGGATCATTGGAATTCAAGAACAGATTTCACAAGCCACATTCTCACTATGATCCTTCAAGGTTCTCTACATGTGCATTCTATGAATTCCACCAGGAGGTATTGGAAAAGAGGCATCTGTGTCTCTCATACTTGGTGAATCTTGATTCTCTGGCTGCCAAAGGTATCAACTTACATCCTCTGTTTGACAATCTCAAATGGTTTCCATTGCTCCTCATTCACAAACTGGTTTATCCAGGGTTGGTGAGACAATTTTATGCTAATCTGAGATTGATTGATGGTAGTCTTCACTCCTATGTGAAGCATGTGCATATCACTCTGAACGTTGAGACCATCGGCTCTGCCCTTGGCTACACGGATGAAGGACCGAGGGTATATATGACTGACAAATGGGATGCACACGTTGGGGTTACATACAAGCAAGCTCTTCCACATATGTGTGAAAATCTATCTGGATTAGACGGCACTGTTCTTACTCACAAAGCTCTTGGACCAACCAACTCACTGCTGCATCGTATCATAACTCACATTTTGACCCCACGGAATGGTTCTCAAAACAGGGTAACAGTATCTGATTCTCTCATAATATTTGTTCTTGTTACTTCATCTCCTATTTCATTTAGCTACCTCATGATTAGACATACGTGGGAGTTTGTAAAAAGTACCAAGAAGGCTAATTTACCTTATGGAATGTTTCTCACGTGTATTTTTTAGTACTTTAAGGTGGATTTAACAAATGAGAATGTAGAAAACAAAGTTTCTATGATCAAAGGAGGTAGAGCTGTTAAAGGAACCAAGGGTAAGAAATCTATGCCTTCAGATAGCGACTTTGAGAGTCAGCCTGAATCCTCCAAAGCAACCGAATCAATAAAGAAAATTCTCACTGAATTCTCAAATATGTCTGAGCTAATGGTGTAATATCATAGGGCGGCTCGCAAGCTAGCCTATGAAAATGAAAGGGTTTGGGGGAGATGGAAAGATAGAGTGCGTCTGATGCTGGAAAATTTGGAGAAGGATCTGGGAGTTGGTAGTGAAGAAGGCGCTGAAGAATCTGATTTTAATCTCTCTGATGATTAATTACTGTTTTCTTTATTTTAATATTGGCATACTTAGGCTCAATTTGATACTTTGTTGTGTTGGGTTGGATATCATTAGTACTATAACTCTGTGATATTTTGTGAATACTTTTGAGTTATATTGTGCATATTCTGTTTTCTATGTCAAAATCTTTTTGCAGGTGCCCCTTTGATGACAAAAGGGGGAGAAAGTGTGCTGAAAATTGAAACTGAAAAACAGGGGATGAAATTCTCTTTTGAGAGTTCATGATCACCCTTGTTAAAAGGATACACCTAATACTTGATAATGCATACTAATAATGCATGGTTGATTATAATTGTGATGCATTTGTTTTGATATTAAGGCTGCCTGGTTGTTAATTGGTTATTAACATGTATTCTTGTGATAGTTTTATCTTGATGAATATGCTTGCTACTAGTGGAATAGGAATATTCTAATTCATCTTGGTAAATATGTTTGCTGAATACTTTATTTTTGGCAGTTCCTTTAAGCATTGGGTATGAAAATAAATGTTGAAAATTGCTGTGATCATGCTGTGATTAAAAATATTTTCTTACCATAAGTATGTTGCTCTGATTTAAATGAAAAATATTTTAAACAGCAATTTATTTTCAAAAGATTTTTTGGTTAATCATAGATTGAGCAGAAAATCAAATCATTGATAACAAATGAGTTTTGATTATCATCCAATTCTGCTCATAAATCAAGCATTCAACATTTCAAAATTTTTATATATTGAATAACATAGTTGCCTCAAGCTTGATTTTAAAAGTTACAGGTATAAAGCTTCCCTTGGTAAAATAGCATATATTAAGGGGGAGCCAAGTAACAATTTGAAAGGGGGAGAAATACAAATCTTCAAAGGGAGTACTCTTTACTCAATCTTAAATTTCTTTCCATTTCAAATTTAATAATGTTTGTCATCAAGAGGGAGATTGATGAGTTTGAAAAACTCTAAGCTAATATTTGTGATGACTAAACATTATTACTTTGATAAATAGCAAAAATATTAATTCACATATGTTAATAAATTAATTTTTGCTATGCAGGTATGTTTGGGCCGAAAATAAAAGAATTCTGGTGCAAGCCCAATTGTATCAAAAATATTTAGCTTTGGTATTAAGATGTTGTGATTATGGTGGCTAAAAACATGGTTATGATATTTGGGCCAAAAATTTTGATTTAAGCCCAATTGGTTAAATCTTTCAGCATTGATGCAAGAATATATGATGAGTATAGCTGAATTGATTATTATGTTACTTGGGCCAAATTGATCTATTATTGCTACAAGCCCAAGTTAATCATGTTTTGCTATACAACCCAATGCATGATCCGAAAATAAAGTAATCAGGAAAGCAAATGTTGTTATTTCCTTATGCCTTCAACGGATCTCACTCTTCACCATATGATGGAATTCAAATTTCATTAAAGTGAAGTTAATATATGCATTGGAAACATAAGAGAGAGTTGGTCATTGATTTGATGGGCATCATTAAGCTACATGTTGCTCAGTAAAAGGGAAGTGGACATTTATTTTGCTTTATCAAAATCCATTAGTTAATGTTCAAATTTCTCTTTCTTCTCTCTTAACTTTCTTCATCTCTTTCGGTCATTACATAGCAGCCATGGAAGCTACATTGAGCTACCAAAAAGAAGGAAAGGCACGTCTGAAGACCATCACAATGATGGCAAGAAAATATAAAAAATGTGGTGGCTGAGATTCTTATCACTTATGGTAAGATATGGTGATGAGATCTTGGCTTCTCCATACCAAAAATGGTAGAAGGAGATTCGGCTAGTAAGGAAAAGATCTTTGGAGTGATGGCTTGTCTCTGATTCTGCTCAACCACCACAGGAAGTAGCTAGGGTGGCTACGTGATGGAAGAGGCAGAGATTGGAGCAGATGAAGCCATCATCATCATGAAGCATCAAGGGCCAGAAATTCATCTTGGAGAGCAAGCCAAGGATGGAGTGCTCAGATTGATGAAGAGTGATGACCAAGGAAGGACTAGAGGTAATTGCATGTTGGGTTTTGCATGGGTTATCTCTTCTCGCTTTCTGGCCGAACTGGTTTTGTTCTTGGAGAAGAAGAAGTTGGCTTGGTTTTGGTTTCAACTGTGGAGGCTTCCCCCTTCTATAAAAAGGGAGAACAGCCACGACTTGATTCAAGGAGAAAGTGTGAGAGTGCGAGGCACAGTGTTCTCAGAGCTACTTGAGCTAACAGATTTCTCTTCTCCTTCAATGTATTCTGTTTTGTATTTTTCTGTTTAATTTTGTCATGTCTTGAGTCTCATGGAAAAAGGCAAACAGTGAGGTTTGTATGAAAAAGCCATAGAGCGGAAAAAGGTAGAGAGTGCAAAATTAAAAAAAAGCCATAGATGTCCTTAGAGTTCCTTTGTACATCTGTGTTGTGTTTCATGATTCTGTGGGAATTCTCTTGTAAATTGGGTTAGCACTTTACAGTCTGTAATCAAGAAAATTATAGTGAAATTCCATCATTGTTGTGATGGAGACTGGATGTAGGCTGCATTGCACTTAGCAGCTGAACCAGGATATATCTGGGTGTAATTTTCTCTCTCTTCTACTCCATTTCTGTTTCTACTGCATAGGAGCTAAAACTGAAAATATCTCGTGCCAAGTGACGAGACAAAAATAAAAGTCTCGTGGCTAGGGACGAGACAAAATTAAAAAGTCTCCTCAAAGACCAGCAAGTGTAATCAAGCAAAAAAGGGGGCTAAGATTCAACCCCCCTTCTCTTAGCCACTGAAAACCATAAGTTTATGTTGATGATCTTGTTTTATTTGGAGATAATCTATTTGAAATTGAAGCTATTAAGAGGATTCTTGATGCTGAATTTAGTATTAAGGACTTAGGCCGGTTGAAATACTTTCTTAGAATGGAAGTTGCTCGTAGTTTCAAAGGAATTGCTTTGTATCAACGTAAGTACACTCTTGATTTGCTTGAGAAATATGGTATGTTGGAAGTTAAACCTGCTTCAGTTCCTATGTTGTACAATGGAAAACTTTCTAAGGAGAATGGCACAAGATTACCAAATCCATTATAATATAGAAGACTGCTCAGACGACTTCTATATCTCACCAATACTCTTCCAGAAATTGCTTTTGCAGTTGGAAAGCTCAGCCAATTTTTGAATTGTGCAACTGATGACCATTACAAGGCAGCACTACATGTTCTTCGATACATCAAGAAATCACCTCCTAAGAGTCTTTTCTTCTCTTCAAATAATGATCTCAAATTGACTAGTTATGTTGATTCGGATTGGGCAACTTATTCCGATACTCGTCGATCAATAACTGGGTATTATTTTTTCCTAGGTTCTTCATTAGTGTCTTGGAAGAGTAAGAAGCAAACAACTGTAGCATGTTCTTCCTCAGAAGCTGAATATCGTGCCATAGCACAAGCAACTCGGGAAGGTCAATGGCTTCTTTATCTTCTTAATGACTATCATGTGTCTCATCCTCAGCCAATCAATCTCTATTGTGACAATAATCAATCTGCGCTGTATATTGCAGCTAATCCGGTCTTTCACGAAAGAACCAAACACATTGAAGTAGATTGTCACATTGTTCGTGAAAAGTTTCAAACAGAGATGCTGAAATTGCTACCTATTAAATCAGCTCATCAAACAGCTGATTTACTTACTAAAGCGTTATCACCGGGTATCTATGAACCTTTACTTTTCAAGTTGGGCATGCTTGACTTACACGCCCCACTTGAGGGAGGATATTCTGTGCATGATAAGAGGCTAAAGGTTTCAACAAGTCTTAATTCAAGGGAGGATGATAATAATGTTGCTGAACTTGCAACTAATTCAATCAGTTTCAACTTGAGGGAGGATGTTGGAGATGATATTAAGCTGGTATCTAATGGCTTACAAAAGCAAGTTGTAACTGATTATGGTTGAATAATTTGTTGATAATATTTATTTTTGTAACTTTAGTTAGAATGATAGAAAAGTTTGTTTTGGTTAGAGGCTAAAGCTAGCAATAGTAATTACCTTATAACCATAGTTAATTTATTTACCATATTGAGTTAGGTTTTAGTAAGGTTAATTTTCTAATAGCTATAAATAATGGATAACAATATATACTACATAGTATTCTGTGATTTTTCTTTCAATTTTACGTTTTGTGTTTGTTCATATGACAAATTCACTTTCTCTGGGTCTTCTTCTTCCACTTCAATTTTATTTTCTTCAATAAAATCAGATCCAGATCACGATTTTATCACTTCTTTTTTTTTCCTTTTCTTTTTCCATCGCGCCATCTCCAGAACCACCATCTTATTTTCTTTCTGTTTCGCCACCGGCAGCCATCACCACTGTAGATCCATCTTCTTCTCTTTCTCGCCCTCACCCAACCTTCCTCAATAGCTCGCCTTTGTCTCTCTCTCAAGTTCATTGAACCAGAGCTCAACAGCCTCTGTCTGCACCCTCTCTTCCTCTCTTTTGTCCTTTTCTGCTTGCCGCCGGTCACTCTGCATTGTCGTAATGTCCCTTTTAATTTGTCCCTTCTTTTCTCCTTCTCCTTTTTCTCCTCTCTTTAGCTCTCCAACTTTGTCTCTCTCACTTACAGAACCTTTAGAGTCGTAGCAGTTCATTTCTTTGGAGTTGCAAAAAAAAAAATTTAGTTCCTACGACCATTTAGAATTGACACTTGGTATTTTCAATTGACACATTAGATTCAATTTGACACATTTGACGAGTAACCGATTGTTATCCAGTAACAAACGTCGATCTATCCATTCTTTTTATGGTAGGAGACCTGATTGATGTTTAATGATAATTAAGATACGTTATGTCTCACGAAAAAAAACCAGAAACCAAAAAAATATTTATCTTTTAATAAATCTCAACTACTATTAATTTCATACGAAAATAATATTTATTTTATTTGATAAAGTTCAGAAAAATAAAATATAAAATATTCCGTAAATCCAAATTTCTACTAATTAATATGATGTCTCATGAACATAATTTCTCAAGAAAATATAGCAATTAAGTCTTAGTACGCAATTAGCATAATTAAATGAGATAATTAGAGAACGAAGGCAGGAGCAAGTTGTTACTGTGATTGTGGCTAATAAGTATGAAACGACATCTCCCAACAAAGACGTAACATGTCATTTTCTTTGCAAGGCAAGTCCATTCCAAATTGTATATTAAGCTATAGTCCTCTATCAAGCTATTATTATTGCTTTTGCATGATTGCTTCTGCTTCCATAATTTTAGCCAAATAATAATAATAATAATTTGATTTTAAAATATTAATTGTATAAAATATTTTACACATTATTTACTTATATTATTTTGAATAATTATTTATAACATAATAACTTTAAAAGATAATTAATTTTATTAATATAATAATACATAATTAAATACATGTATAATATTTTTTTATATTATCATCACTTTAAAATTAAATTCCGAAAACAAATGCAGCATCCTTTGCAGTGCGTATCAATAATTCAAATAGTTCTCAAACTTCAGCTTTGGATAAAGGGCACATATTTTTAAAGGAGGAACCCCAGAAAGTTATTAAAATTTTATTATTTTTAATTGTTAATTAGTCATTAATATTTAAAAATATAGACTAAAATATATTATTAAATTCTAATAATCCTCTAATATTTTAATTTTTTCTATAAAGTGCAGCTGCTAATTAATTGCTCATTATAGTTGGTCGTCATTTATTAATACTTCAGTATTAATAAAATTCTTTATTAATTTAACAGATGATAATGTTACTTTGAGTAAGTTATTTTAATAATTAAATTCAATCAAATTAATCGAATAATTTATTGGTACAAAATACCAATTAAAAAAAAAGATATACATAACAACAAGAAAAAAAAGCTTATATGCATAAAAAGAAGAAAAAAACTTAATTAAATTTAGTTATTTCAAAAATAATTTATTAACTCAATATTTTTCTTTAACAAAATATGAAAAGAAAATCAATTTTAAATAAGTGTCATAATTGAAGAAACATTTTGTCAAACTTCTATTTACATAGTTTATGATATTTTGTTTAATATTTTACACTGTTTTATAGTGGACAATACCTTTTTCAAACAAATTAAATTAATCTTTTAACACGTCCAATTTAAAATACCTACATCAGTTGACTGTCTCTTAATATATTTTTCATCAGTTCGATAGAATAAGGATTATATAATCTGTCGCAAATTAAAGTCTCATTTAAAATTTTTTTGTTGGGCACTTAATTAAATAGGTAAACTACATTACTACCTGCATTAGTTTTGATAAATATACGTGTCAATTAACCATTTTTGTTAAAATGTACAACATAGATTACATAATAAGTTTAAAATACATATGTTTATTACTTTTAAAAATACATTTGTAAAAACTATTATTTACAAAGATATTTTTATGATTAATAAAAGGATTTATTAACTATTACCGACGACTTAAGCGTCGGTAATTTTTTAATTTAATTTTGACAAATTAATTTGTTTTACCGACAATTTTATGTCATTAGTAATATTTGTCAAAAAATATTAATGCGTTTTTTTCACATCTTTTTACCAATAATTTAACTTCCAACAAAATTAGTTATCAATGTAATAATTGTCAATAAAATTATCAATAATAACTGCAAGTTCTTGTAGTGCATTTTTTTATATATGTTTTTTAATACTTTTTCTCATATATATATTTTTTAACTAGTACATGGAGAATTTAGTCACAAACTAATTACTATATAATCTAGATTTTCATGTAGAAGTTGCTATCAAACTTTAAGAACCAACATATGTAGGAATTCAATTCAACTTTGGCGAGAGTTTTCTTTCACGAGAAAGGTCAATGGATTGATGATGATAGTTGTTGCCTCCGATTGATGAACTTGGAAGAATAAGAAACCGTTTTGCATATACTATATATTTTTCAATGGTTGAAATTAATAAATTAAAGTCTCTAGAAACTAAACAACATTGAGTTCTTTATGATGCTTTTAGAAATTTTTGTAATCCAAGAGAATCAAGCAACGCATGATCTGCAACGGCATGCCTAACGTAATGCTACACGAGAGGCACGTAACGTAATCTAGCATTTTCCAAAAGTAAAACTATATATTGATAAATATTCAACTTTAGGATAAGCTTTTTTCCCTTAAATAATTAATACTATAGGACAAATTAAATATATGTTGTCATCACATTGATAGTCCTGAAAAAGCAACTAAAGCAATGGAGAAACAATTCACAACAATGATAAATTCTTAATTTTTAACTTCAACTATTTTTATATTTAAATTTTACGATGATATTACAAGTATAATAAGCATTTTTTAACCAAATTCAATTAAGTCGGTATAAGCTTAATGGAAAAAAAAACGCTCCTGTACGTTATCATTTCTCCTTTTTCGAATTTCTGCGACATAGAAAATTTTTCATATAACACAAATTTATTGATATAATATAGAAACGCAAATAACACATAAATTTATATATAACACATAAACTTTTATACATAATACATAAATTTTTACTTTGTTAGTTCAATGAGTTAATATTCTGAGCATGTGGTCCTCCAAAAGTTTATATGCTACACACCAAAATTTTTATACTATACATCAAAATTTTTGTGTTGTGCATCAAAATTTATGTGTTGTAGTAGTTGGTTTGGTGTCAATATTTTAAACATGTGATCCTGAAAAAATTTCTGTATTATGCACTAAAATTTTTATATTATACGTATCTTTTTTGTTGGGTGTCAATATTCTCGGCATGTGATTCTTTAAAAATTTTTATGTTACATGCTAAAAATTTTTTACTGTACATCAAAATTTATGTGTTCTAGATTTTTGAACATATATAACAGAGAAAGAAGATAAAGACGAATAGGACAATAATAATAATAATAAAAGACGATGAGAGGAACAAAAAAAATTTACAAAAAAATGACCGTGACAGCAAGTAGCGACAACGATAGTAATAACAGTAACGATGATAACAACGATATAAAAAAAGTATATAAAAGAAAACGACAATAACAATACCAACAGAAAAATAAAAGAGGAGAAAGAGAAAAAAATAAAAAAAAACAATAATAAACCTTACATATGTAAAGAAGAAGAAGAAGAAGACTTTCTTAAAAATTAGATTTAAAAAAGCTTAAATTTTAATAACATGATATGTACTATACTATGCCCATTTGAACCTTAATTAATGTATTATTTAATCAAGTATAAAATAAACAATTCACAAGGTATAATATATGTAGTTATATAATTCATAGTGTATTCTTTTTGGTATATCTTTCCAAGAAAATGGTATTTCTGTCTTTTCTAATAAGATGTTTAAATGATATATTTTTCTTTCTATTTATATAAAATATATAATTTTTTAATAAAATTAAAATAATTTATTGTTGTTGAGTCTTCTTGACCAAAATGATATCATTCAAAAATCATTATGATGAT
>NC_029777.3:13027669-13069779 GCF_000817695.3 Arachis duranensis | reverse complement strand
GGTAGTTAAAATTTGGTATTTATAAAAGAATTAATTATTTTCTTGCAAAATTTTTATATTATTCTACTATAAAAAAATTTGATTATATTATCGATAAAATATTTACATCTATGTGATTATTGATTTTTAGTATTGAATTGAATCTGTATTGTGCAGAAGAATGCTAAGAAACGAATAAATTTTGTGATTTGTAATAATTAATTAGTTATTATTTTTTTTATAGTGTAAAATTTTATTTAATAATATAAAATTATTTTCTTTTTTTTTTTACTGATTAAATGTTAATAAATTTTAATAAAAATACTGGTTCTTAGATTTTTTTTTTTATATTAATAAAAGGGGTCCGATACTCCGATCCATTATGCAATGCAATAATGACTATATATCTTGGATAATAATGCATGCATTTCTCGCATAAATTAATTTTAAATGGCTTTTAGGTGGTATAATTCATCAAAAAGGTTGGCTAAGATAATCTATATGGATATAGGTTAATTGGTTTGCTTTTTAGTTTTTACCATATAAAAAGTCAGAGTAATCACGCGTTATAGAAGAAAATATATACAAATTTTTGTAATTTGGAAAAACAGAAAAAATAATGTTACTTGTTATTACAATCTGAAAAAAGTAGAAGAGGATAAAAAAAATATTTTTCATAACCTGTAAAAAAATTAAACTAATATCCTTAAAATTAACCTATATAATCCATTTTGAGAAAATTAACATTCTTGAAAAATATATACAATAAACCTTTCAGAGCATTTTCCTCAAACTAATTATATTATGCTATTTGGAATTATAAGTTGATTATATATTTATAAAAATGACGCACTAAGCAGCAGCAAACTAATCCCGGTGTAAGAGTCAAATAAAAAAGTTTTTTAGAAAACGATATCATATAACACCCATATTTTAGAAGTGAGGGAAGACAAGTTTTTTAATTTGATATCAATGTCAATAGCATCACGGATCTCTAAAGTATATGCTTAAATATGATGCAGACTTATGTCACGAATGTCTAGTGATGATGTGAACATATATATAGGACACAGAAATGCTCTTGAAATTTGAAAAATCAATATCTAAAATCGATAGACCCCTTTTTCTCTTTATTTTTTGTCTGTTTAACTTTTTCTAAAATTTAAAATTATGTTGAACTAAAGCGGTTTAAAAAACTGCCCATTATATGATCAAAATATTCACATCAATATATTTTAAAAAAATATATAAGGCATATCAAACCAATATATGTAACATTTTTATCTATAATCCAAATTATTATTTTTTTTAATATATATTTGTATTTTATATATAAGTGATTGCCACCTGACTTTTATGTTTAGTGATATAGATTGTTAGTATAGTGTAAGTCAGGAGCTATTATACATAGTGCGTGTTAGTAGCTTAGTTAAGTTTATCAGGTGAAAGGTTCACTAAGTTCATTACTGTTAGTTAGTTAGAAAGGCTTTATTCTACTACAGCTGAGGTGCATTGTAGAAAGTGTATATATATGTATGTAGACTCTTCTAATAACTGAGATTCACCATTTTATCCTATCAAATTTTACAATTGTATCTTTCTCTCTGAAGTTCTCTCTCTTGAAGGTGCTGCTGCCCACACCATCAACACCTTTAACATGGTGCGGTGAGCGTGGAGTGTGGCAAGCACTGAGATTCAGATTGAGGAAGACGCAGCTTGATCTGAAATCTTGTCAATTTTGCAAGAGCTCAGTTACGGTAATGGTGATCCAAGTTCTCACTTTCTACCATCGCCCTGCAATCTCGATTTGGATTTCAATTTCAGTCTCGAATTCAATATCGAACTGACGTTAGGGTTCGCGATTTCTTCTCAATTCGTTGATTCACACTCTCCGTTGGGGTTAGGGTTGGCGATTTGTTCCGACCTCTTTCTTCCAATTCTCCGTTCAACATCTCCCCTGTTTTCTCCCAATCCTTCTCCAAATTCTCAAGTCAGATCTCCTCCTTCTTCTTCTGATTTCTTCTCTTCCTACACATTCAAATGACAGAGCTTGATGAGAGTGTGCTCCCTCTCACTTCTTTCAATTGTGAGGCAGTAACTCCGATCAACGAGATTGTAGGAAGAAGGTTGTTCAATCGTGATTGCTCGATGGAAGGTGTCAACGCAGAGGCGTTCATGAACTTCTTGAACCAGATCACAGCATTTCAAGCGAACCTTAACAAGAAAAATGCCAAACCGCATCAAGATTCAACAAGCATTTACTACCTTCATCCATCTGAAAGTACTGGTACACCTCTTTCCACTATTATACTTGATGGTAAAAATTATGGTGACTGGAGTAGAGCTATACTTTGGGGGCTGAAGGGAAAGAACAAAGTAAGGTTTGTTGATGGTAGCCTGCCTAGACTTGATAAGGATGATGAAAATTTTGAAGCATGGGATAGATGTAATACATATGTTGTGGCATGGATTAATCACTCTCTTAGTCCTGATATATCACGAAGTGTCGTCTGGAACACTGTGGCAAGCAGTTTGTGGACTGAATTGAAGCGCAGATACTATCAAGGGGATAGATTCAGAGTGGCAGAATTACAGGAAGAGCTTTTTGCAATTAGGCAAGGAGACCTTGATGTAACATCTTATTTCGCTAAGTTGAAGACTATTTGGGAAGACCTTGAAGGTTTTATATCTATTCCCAACTGTAAATGTTCAGAAAAGTGTAGCTGTGGCCTAGGTATAATACGACACTATAGAATTGAGGATCAAGTAACTCGGTTTTTGAAAGGCCTAAATGAGCAGTTTTCGAATGTTAGGTCTCAGATTATGTTGTTAGATCCACTTCCTGATGTGAATACTATACTCTCCATGTTGACACAGCAGGAACGCCAATTCCTGAATATGGACATTAATCCATAAGTCAAAATTGCCTATGCCGCTCCTCCCTCAAACACAACAAACCCAGGAAATGGCAGAGAAAAAGGGAGGGGTAGAGGCGGAACGAGTCAAGGAGGGAGAGGAAAGGTGCAATGCTCGCACTATGGAAGGTTGAGTCACAGCATTGATGTGTGTTACAAGAAACACGGCTACCTACCGAACTTCAAGGGACGCAATGCTGCAGAAGGAGCTGAAAATTTTGCAGCCTCCCTGGTAACTGAGGGTGATTCAGAGAAGCTCAGTGAGAAGAATCTTTCATCACGTTCTGCTCATTTGGAAAAAGTTGGGGATGACACGTTGAATTTCACTCTTGAACAAAAGCAAGCATTGCTTACTCTTCTCAACAAGAGCCTAGAAAAGCACTTCCATAACATGAACCTGATGGCATCAAAGGTTTCACCCAATATACCTCATCAAGGTAAATTGGAGCATCTATCAGTTTTTTCTCTAGGAATGGTGGGAAAAACTTTGCATTTTAAAACCAGCATTAATGCATTAGATGTTTCTCCAAATAAATTCTTATCTTGGGTAATTGATACAGGTGCTACTGACCATGTATCTTATTGCCTAAGTGATTTTCATACATATAAACAAGTAACTCCCATAATAGTTAAGCTGCCCAATGGGGCCTGGACCACAAGCACTATTATGGGAACTATTATTTTTTTTCAATGAACTTCTACTGCATAATGCTTTATACATTCCATCCTTCAACTTCAAACTAATTTCAATTTCGAAACTCACTTCTGAATTGCATTGCCAAATGATTTTTACTGACACAAAATGTGAGATACAAGGTTTGAGCTCGATGAGGACGATTAGAGCAGCTAAGGAGAATGGTGGTCTTTACATATTAAATAATGAGGTTTTGAAACTGCCATGTCCTAGTGCACAAATATGTTCGGTTGTCAATGATAATCATAATAATCATAGTTTGGATCCTTGTATATGGCATTACAGGTTAGGACATTTACCCGATGATAGACTGAAACAGATGAAGCGAGATTTCTCCTTCATCTCATTAGATAATAAAGCAGCTCCATGCGATGCCTGCCATTTTGCTAAGCAGAAATGACTCCCTTTTTCTGTAAGTAGTTTTCAGCCAACTGTTCTATTTGAACTTGTACACGTAGATATTTGGGGATCTCTTGGTGTACCTTCAAGTAGTGGTCATAGATATTTTTTCACTATTGTAGAAAATAAATCTTGGTATACATTGGTGTATTTGATGAAGTTAAAATCTGAAGCATGTATTTTACTTTAGTATTTTGTAACTTTCATTCAAACTCAGTTTAATAAATAAATAAAGGTCATACGGTCTGATAATGGACCAAAATTTCGTATGGAACATTTTTTTGCTAAAACTGGAATTTCGCATCAAACTTCCTGCGTTGAGACACCTCAACAAAATGGAATAGTGGAAAGGAAGCACCAACATATCCTCA
Source organism: Arachis duranensis (assembly GCF_000817695.3). Lineage (NCBI taxonomy): Eukaryota > Viridiplantae > Streptophyta > Magnoliopsida > Fabales > Fabaceae > Arachis > Arachis duranensis. The sequence goes on along the minus strand of NC_029777.3, from coordinate 13,065,421 downwards.
ATATTAGTAGAGCTCTCCTATTTCAATCATAAGTTCCCCACTATTTTTGGAATTTTGTTCTCAAGCATGCTATTTTCTTGTTGAATAGAATTCCTTCAACCTTTCTTAAGAATAAATCTCCATTCCAAATTTTACAAGATTCTCTCCATGATCTAATGCACTTACGAGTGTTTGGTTGTCTTGCTTATGCCGGGACCTCACCGCTCATTGGTCTAAATTGGATCCCCGAACATGGAAGTGTGCATTCCTTGGATTTAGGGAGGGAACAAAAGGATATGTTCTACTTGATTTGAAATTCAAAAAAGTTTTTGTCTCAAGAAATGTTGAATTTTATGAAAATTACTTTCCTTTTGCACAAAACGAGCACAAACAAACGCATACACCCGAACCAAAAATTACCATGCCACTTACACCAAGACCTGAAATGATAGAATCAGAACAAGACCCCTTTTCATATTCCCAAATTGAAAATTGGCCAAGAGTTATTGAAGATAACTCGATAAGGCTTCATGAGGACACTTGTGAGCCAAGCATAGAAAATATCCAACCAAGAGAAATTGAACATAGTACACTTAGAAGATCTACAAGGGAGAAACGACTACCCACTCATTTAAAGGATTTTGTTTGTGTAAGCACCACCATTAACAATGTTTGGGTCCAATCGGTCCGTCAAGTGCAACAAAACCAGGTATCCAATTTCAAATTTTGTGTCATATGATTCACTTTCTACATTGCATAAGGCATATTCACTTGTACTGACCAATGATGTTGAGCCAAAATGTTATGAAGAGGCAATCTTACAATCTTGTTGGCAAGAAGCCATCAATGCGGAGCTCAAGGCTCTAGAGTTGAACAAGACATGGAAGCTCACAACTCTACTACATGGGAAGAAGGCGATTGGAAGCAAGTGAATTTTCAAGATAAAACACAATCCGGATGGTTCAATAGAAAAGTATAAGGCTCGGTTAGTGGCGAAAGGATACACACAAGTGGCTGGTATTGATTATTTAGACATTTTTAACCCAATGGTGAAGTTGAAAACATTGAGGATTGTGTTGGCTCTAGCTGCCATGAAAGGTTGGATGCTTAAGCAAGTCGATGTAAATACTGCTTTGTTGCATGGAAAATTCAAGGAGGAGGTATACATGAAGCCACCACAAGGGTTAGATGTTGAAGAAAGGAAAATTTGCAAGCTAGAAAGGTCGTTATATGGGCTTAAACAAATAAGTAGGGAATGGAATCACATGCTACACTCAGTATTGGTAGAAGCTAGGTACACTAAATCTGCATCCGACCACTGTTTGTTTACAAAGGGGACAGAATTTGGTTTTACAGCATTGCTGGTATATGTGGACAATTTGGTGATAGCAGGCAATGATGAGAAGGAAATCAACCGAATTAAAGGAATCTTGGATGAAAAGTTCAAGATCAAAGATATAGGAGACCTCAAATTCTTCCTAGGAATAGAGGTTGCAAGGTCGAAAAAGGGGATTGCTCTCTATCAAAGGAAGTATGTCATGGATCTTCTAAAGGAGACAAGGTTCGAAGAGTGCAAGCCCGCGACTACACCTTTAGACTATACAGTGAAGCTGTCTAGAGAAAAGGGAGAACCATTGAAGGATCACTCGGGCTACAGAAAGCTAGTAAGGAGGCTATTGTACTTAGCCAACACCAGACCAGACATCAGCCATGCAGTGGAAAAACTTAGTCAATTTCTGGACTGTCCAACCACCCAACATATGCAGGCAGTACATCATGTGCTCAGGTACCTGAAAGGAACGCCGGCAGCAGGGTTGTTTTTCACTTCAGAGGTAAATTACAATCTGACTGGGTTCTCAGATTCAGACTGGGCAGCATGCCCAGACACAAGGAAGTCAATTTCGGCTTATTGCTTCTATCTGGGAAACTCACTCATATCGTGGAAGAGCAAAAAGCAATTGACAGTGGCGTCTTCATCCTCTGAGGCTGAGTATCGAACTTTGGCAAGTGCCACTCGAGAAGCACAGTGGATTAGTTACATATTAAGAGACTTGCAGGTTTCTCTTTCCAAGGCTATTAACATCTTTTGTGATAGTCAATCGGCTATATACATTGCATCCAATCATGTTTTCTATGAGAGAACGAAACACATAGAAATAGATTGTCATGTGGTAAGAAATAAACTTCAAGAAAGACTGATTCACTTGCTGCCGATTTCAACTCATGAGCAAGTGGCTGATCTGCTCACTAAGGCACTTGTACCCACAGTGTTCAGTGGGCTACGAGACAAACTTGGAATGCTGAACATATGTGCTCTTAACTTAAGAGAGAGTGTCACTTGACCTTTATGTTTATTGATATAGATTGTTAGTATAGTGTAAGTCAGGAGCTATTATACATAGTGCGTGTTAGTAGCTTAGTTAAGTTTATCAGGTGAAAGGCTCACCAAGTTTGTTACTGTTAGTTAGTTAGAAAGGCTTTATTCTACTACAATTGAGGTGTATTATAGAAAGTGTATATATATGTATGTAGACTCTTCTAATAACTGAAATTTATCATTTTATCCTATTAAGTTTTACAATTGTATCTTTCTCTCTGAAGTTCTTTCTCTCAAAGGTGTTGTTGCCCACACCATTAACACCTTTAACAGTGATATAAATTAAATTTTCAACTCAACTCAGATCATACTTAAAATTTTAAATATATATTTCTTTGTGCGTGCGTGATGGAAGGTCATAGACATTAACATTCAGGTTGATTTTAACATAAATTTCTTGTGCGTGTCTCTTTACTTTTTGGCTAATTTTTGTTTTTACAAAAAATGATATTTGAATAATATTTATGTATATTTTTTGGGATTAATAGTCAAATTAGTCCCTAAAAGATAAGATATTTTTTAAATTCGTCCCTGAAAGATTTTTTCAATCAAATTGGTCCTTAAAATATTACGAATTAATCATATATGTCCTTCAATTACTCCACTCATAATTTTAGTCAATAATTGATGATGTGAGATGTTAATTGATAGCATACATGACATATAATATGTTCAATTAGACATTGACTAAATATGTTTACAAAAATCTATTAATTTAGTCATTAATTAAGTCATGTTAGGAATATGATTTTTGTAATTGGGAAAAATGACAAAATTAATAAATTTTCATAAACATATTTGGTTAATATCCAATTAGACATATAAGGTATTATATATCTTATCAATTAACATTTTACAACATCAATCTTTGAAGAAAATTGTTAATGAAGTGACTGGAGAACAAATATGATTAATTTGTAATCTTTGAAAAACTAATTTGATTGAAAGAAATTTTCAGGGATGAATTTAAAGAATGTCTTATTTTTTAAAAACTAATTTGACTATTAACCCATATTTTTTGTTATATTCTTTTAAAATATAAAATATATATTTTATTTTCTCTTATTTTATATCAAGGTTTTTACAGAAAATAAAAATCCAATTCGAGAAATGTATACAAAGATCTATCATTTATTTAATATTTATCAAATAAAAAATTTAATACTTATATTATAGATCAAAATTTTTTTAAATAAAGATGTCAATAAAATAAAAAGTGACGGTGACACTTTTGAATTGAGATTTGGAATTTCGCATATATAAAATTACAAATTTAATATTAATAATTTCTTATTTTTTTACTTTATCTATCTTTTTGTTTTAGAAAATATCTTTATATAAAAAATGTATCAAAATTAAATGCATATAATAATATACGAATAAATAACTATTTAAAAATCTTTTATACAGTCAATATATAAGAATGTTTTTTTAATATTATTGAATATATAGTATAATAATAATTAGATAATGGTAAGAATTTCAGTTACAAAGTTTTAGTTATACATAAATTATAATATTTATCATGTTTCTAGCTGCCATACAAGAATCTTATTAAAGAGCTTCTTTAAATTATAGATAGAAAAGAATCGAATAAAGATGGCAAGTATTAAGAAAATGAATAACACCCGAATTAAATAGGGATAAATAGAAGTAATGGAGGAAAAGTGGTAATGTCTTTGTCATATGTATTTTTCCATTTTCCGGCAACGCATATAGTTATCACTTCGCATATTATGTAATATCTATATGAAAATTAAATTTTAAATTTATTCCATTTCCCAAGAGCACGGTTCTATTTTATTTATTTATTTTGATCTTCCTTCAAATGTGTAACTTATATATTAATAAAGGATAAAGTTTTTGTCCTAATAATATTTAAAATGATTTGTTTTTGTTTCTAAAGATTTCAAAGACTCAATGTTGCCTCTCTGTTAAATCCGAAAGAAGAATCTAATATATACTTGGTTGTAACAATATAATTAGTTAAACAAATATTATTAATTTTAAGATCTTTCAACATGCAATGTGTGTAAACATTATTATTTTTTTTCTTTTACGTTTAAAACAACAACAGGACGTTAAAATATTCACAAATACTAAGAGAGAAGATTATTATCTGATCTTCTTAATATATAACATTTCTACGTACTACACACTAATTATATTAAGTATTTTATTCATATTTAATATATAGTAAAACAAAATTGAGACTTAATCTAAATATAAATGTTAGATATTAAAATAATATTTTAATTATTGTTACAGATAATTGACTATTCACAACTATATATATTTGCGTGCCAACTGATGTTAAAAGGTATAAATAAATAAATATATAAATTTCTTATAAGATTTACATGATTATTTTTATTATTATTGAACTATTTCTTTGCACGATTATATTCATTTTCTATATATGGAAATGTCAATTACAGAATACTTTAGCGCGTGGTGGCAAATGGCAATGCAATGAGCATTTTGTATTTTTTGTGCAACTTGAACTGATACCTCATCTGATCTCGGGAATGGTTAATATATAGCGTATTGTTTTAATAAATAAATATTAATTTAGTATCTTTTAAATTGTAGATGTCTTTCATTATTTTAATGCTTGAATTATTATTATTATTATTATTATTATTATTATTATTATATTGAACAGAGAGAAGGGGAAAATAGAATCTGTTATTGAATTCCTCAATTAAAGGTTTATATACATGCATTATAATGAAGTTAATCGAACCTGTGATTAATTGAGCCCCAATTCTAACTAACTGGGCAGCTAATTTAATTTCTAACTAACTTTAACTTATGCTATTGCCTACTAATCATACATCTAATAGCCCCCCTCAAGTTGGAGCATACATGTTGTATGTTCCCAACTTGGCCATGAGATACTGAAATTGAAGTGCAGGGAGTGCTTTAGTGAGGATATCCGTAAGTTGATGTTTGCTTGGAACATGCACCAGCTTGATGATTCCAGAAGCGACTTTTTCTCGAATAAAGTGGCAGTCGATTTCGATATGTTTGGACCTCTCATGTAATGTTGGATTGGTAGACATCTGAATAGCCGAGATGTTATCGTAAAAAACCATGGCTGAGTGGACCTCAATGTGCATGAATTTTAGCAAGGCCATGAGCGAGAGGACCTCACAAGCAGCATTTGCCAACGCCCGATATTCAACCTCGGTCGAGCTTCTGGAAACCACATCTTGTTTCTTACTCTTCCACGATATCAGAGAATCACCCAAAAAAGTGCAATACCCAGTGGTGGATCGCCTTGTATCTAAACAGCCCCCCAATCCGCATCAGCGTACATGGTGAGATTGAATTTGGACTTAGAGGAGAAAAAGAGCCCTTGTCTCGGTGCAGCTTTCAAGTAACGAAGGACCTGATGAGTGGCATGCAAATGGGGAAGGCGCGGGTCGGACATAAACTGGGCCAATTTCACTACTGCGAAGGTAATGTCTGGTCTGGAAATTGTTAAGTACATGAGGCGGCCAATCAGCCTTTTATAGTGGGATGGGTCAGGTACGGGATCGCCTTCATCAGCTCGAAGTTTCAGATTTGCATCCATAGGCGTGGTGGCAGGCTTACATCTTAAATAACCTGTCTCTTCCAATAACGACAACGCATACTTTCTTTGAGTAAGCGCGATGCCAGCTTTAGAGTGTGCAAGTTCTAAACCCAGAAAAAACTTGAGGTCACCCAAGATTTTGAGCTTGAAAATTGATTGGAGTTTTAGTTTAACGTTGTCAACCATCTCTTGCTTGGGAGCAGCTATGATGATATCATCCACATAAACAATGAGGAAAGTAGTCGCATCACCTTCACCCAAAGCAAATAGAGAGTAATCCTGTTTGCATTGTGAAAATCCGTGGCTGAGAAGAGTGGTATAGAATTTGGTAAACCATTGCCGTGAAGCTTGCCTCAGACCATACAAAGACCTTGTGAGCTTGCACACTAATCCCTCTTTCCATTGAGGATGGCCCAAGGGTAACTCCATGTAAACTTCTTCATCTAATTCCCCGTTGAGAAATGCGTTGTTAATGTCTAATTGGAGAAGACTCCGATTCTTGACAGCAGCAATGGTGAGAAGAGTCCTGACTGTGGTGATTTTTGCGACCGGGCTAAAGGTATCCCGAAAGTCGATCCCGGCCTATTGAGTGTAGCCTTTGGCAACGAGGCGCGCCTTATAGCGCTCCAGTGTACCATCTGCCTTCAATTTGGCTTTGTACACCCACTGACACCCGATTGCACGTTTGGCTTTGGGTAGTTTAACTAAGACCCAAGTATTATTGGCTTCAAGGGCATCTAGCTCTTCTTGCATGGCCTGCCGCCACTCTTTGAACTTGACAGCTTGGTGATAGAACTGAGGTTCAGGAATGATGTCCAACTGAGCAATGGAGTTGTGATATTTGGAGCCAAGCTTGTGAGTACTACGGTGGTTAGTGAGAGGATAGGGTGATGAGGTATGGTACACATAGTCATTTAGATATGATGGTGGCTGAGTGTGGCGGGTAGATCGACGTAATGGTGGTGGTTGAGGCTGAGCGTTGGGGACGATGGAAGAAAGGTTTGGAGAACGGGGTGCGTATGTGGAATTGGTGTGAGGCGAAGGTGGTAAATGTGATGGAATAGGATCTAGAACAGGCTTAGGTAGTGCAAAATCATGAAATAGATCTGTGTTGGGTTGAAGATGAGGAGATTGGCTAAAGGGCATGATGTTTTCATGAAATACAATGTCTCTAGATATGAAAAACTGTTTGGTGCGAAGATTGTAAAGCTTATATCCTTTATAGCCAATAGGATATCCAACAAAGACAGAGGAATCAGCTCTTGGGCAAAATTTAGTTCTAGAATTGGGAGTAGTTGCTGCATAGGTAAGGCATCCAAAGCTTCTCAAGGAATCATAGTTGGGTGTCTTGCCAAAAAGGAGTTCAAATGATGACTTGAAGTGTAGAAGTTTGCTGGGAGTTCGGTTGATAATGAAGGCAGCAGTGATGACGCATTCACCCCAAAAGGAAATGGGCACGTTGGATTGGAAAAGTAATGCTCTTGCAACATTCAAGAGGTGTTGATGCTTGCGTTCCATGACGGCATTTTGTTGTGGACGATAAGGACATGAGAATTGGTGCAAGACTCCCCGTTGCTGCAAGAATGCATCGAGAGCAAGTTCTTTGGCATTATCCGACCTGAAACACTTAATTCTTTGGCCAAACTGAGTTTCAACCAAGGCAAAAAAAAATTCTTTAAGCAATCTGTGGCCTCAGACTTGTGAGTTAGCATATAAATCCAGCAAAAACGAGATGCATCATCAACAATTGTTAAAAAGAAACGTTTTTCATTATAAGTTGGGATATGGTAAGGTCCCCAAACATCACAATGTATAAGGTCAAAAGCATTAGAGGACATGTTATTTTGTGATTCGAAAGGAAGTCGTTTGAATTTTGCTAAGTGACAAACTTCACAAGTGTGGTGGTCTGACTTATTTGGTAATTGCAAGATGTTATCTAAATGCTGTAAAACACTAAAAGGAGCATGTTCTAAACGTGCATGCCATAATTGGGATTTGCACAGATTTATTTGATTAAAACTAGTATGAAAGGCCGGATTAGACTGAGTGGAGACATATGATGATGACTTGGTTGGGGTGTCGGCTCTCATGATATAAAGTCCCTGCTGCAGGCTACCTTTCCCAATCTTCTTCGAACACTTGTTGTTCTGAATAACAAAATGAGTGTATCCAATAGTGACAGTGAGTGAAGAATTAGAAAGTAAGGCGGACACTGATAGTAAATTGACTCGAAATTCAGGCACATAAAGCACATTGTAGAGTGTAATATTATTATTAATGAAAACTGACCCTATGAGATTTGCAGAGAAAATGTCACCATTTGGTAAAGAAACTGAAAAACTCTTAGAGGTATGAATGGACTCGAAAAGTGATAAATCACAAGCAATATGTATAGTGGCTCCACTATCTAAGATCCAAGCATTGTTGGATAAATTTGACCTTATCATAGATGTGTTGAGAACAATACCTGCTGGGGTTGCGACACCTGTGGATTCAGGAGTTGGAATTTCCTGAATTTGGTGATGATTGAGTAGGGACAAAAGTTGTTGAACTTGAGCAGAGGTCAGGTTGGGAGTGGCCGGTGTTGATGGTTCCAAATTGACAGACACATTGTGTACGGATAGCCTCGTGCCTCTCCCTTTGCCAAAATTTGGTGGGAATCCGTGGAGCTTATAGCACTTATCGATTGTATGCCCAAGAAGGCCACAATGAGAGCAGAGAGGACGATATTTTTTGAGTGTGCCTCGGCCACGACCTTGAGGCTGAGCGGCATGAGGATTGCGGGCGAGAAAAGCAACTTGAGGTTGTGGCAGGGAATTCAAGGAAGCTCCTAATGCTCGATGTTTCTCTTCTTGAGTCACCAAGGACAGCACCTTGTTAATCGCAGGGAGGGGGTCCATGAGTAGGATTTGGCCCCGAATTTGAGAATAAGACTCATCTAGTCCCATCAAGAAGCAATTGACGTATTCTGTTTGAAGAAATTCTTGCATAGCTCGAGCATCACCACAGTTGCATTGTACAGGTCTGTAGGAGTTCAATTCCTCCCAAAGAACTTTGATCTTGGTAAAGTATTGTGAGATGGTCATCGTGCCTTGGCGGAGATTCATCAAATCACGTTTTAACTCGAAAACACGAGGGCCATTGCCATGTTGAAATCGATCTTTCAAATCATTCCAAAGTTCAGCAGCCGAATTTGTATACACCAGTGAAGTGGCTATCTCTTTTGAAACAGAGTTCAGCATCCAAGTGCTCACTACATCATTGACACACTGCCAGTTTTCAAATTTCTCTGGTTCAGTGGTAGGATCAGGTTGAGGAACAGAACCTGTGATAAAGCGAAGCTTTCTCTTGGCATTGAGGGCTTTTCGTATAGCGCGGCTCCATGAATGATAGTTGTCCTCACTGAGTTGTTGAGTAACTAAGATCAAACCTGGTTGATCAGCCGGGGAGAGGTTGTATGGGTCGATCGTCATGGATGAGGCTGAAGAAGCAGCCAAAGACAGTGAAGCGGAAGGTTCCATGAACACGCACGATGAATGGCTTCTCGTCGAGGCTCGTTGATCGAAAATTGCTGTTTCGATTTCAAGAACAGGGATGAAACAAGCAAGATCTCATCAATCTCTATTGTGTGAGCCAAGAAGAGAGAAAGAAAGAAGAAGAACGAGGAAAGAAGATGCAGAAATGGTGGAGAGGAGAGAGAGAGAGTAGACAGTTACGAAAGCTTCAAGAAGGGTTTGCTCCTGATACCATATTGAACAGAGAGAAGGGGAAAATAGAATCTGTTATTGAATTTCTCAATTGAGGGTTTATATACATGCATTATAATGAAGTTAATTGAACCTGTGATTAATTGAGCTCCAATTCTAACTAGCTGGGCAGCTAATTTAATTTCTAACTAACTTTAACTTATGCTACTAATCATACATCTAATATATTATTATTATTATTTTATGTTGCAAAATATGAATCAAAGTAGTGAATCCTTTTATTTATGTTATTTTGATATCATGATGACAGTTTATGTGACTTCTAAGTCAGCAACGAACATGAATAATAATTAAAATAATCAAATTATTTATTAAAATTCCTTTAGAAAGAACCAAAATAGACCCTGTCAACCAAATTCCAAATTACATATAAGAAAAGGGGTGTTTTGGTGGACAAATTTGAACATACTTTTTTATTGATATATCCTATAACTGAAATTATGTGAAATGCTAATGTGTTATAATTAAGGCGACAAATAAATAAATAAATAAATGTTATGACAGAGCAAGAAAAATCAAAAATTAACTTTTGACATGATTTATTTACATTTTATATTTTTAAAATTTTATTAATTAAAACGACTTATAGATACAATTTAGAGAGTTAATAAGGCACCATTCTATGTGTGTGAATATATATTATTGTAGTTAGGGACGGATCTACTGTTATAACTGTAGGGACAAGTGTCATTACTATAATTTAAAATTTTATTGAGTAATATATGATAATAATATTTATTTATCCTTATTAAATTATTTAATTTGATTCCACAATAATTTTTTATTTAACTTTAGATACTTAATAGTCAATTTAAAAACTTTATATTAAATGTTCATCATAATGATTAATTTTTAAATTTAAATAAGATTGATAATTTTTTTAAAAATCTACTCGAAAAACTATTATCTATCCATTTGTGTTTTTTCTTTTAAAATTAGCTTTAGTTTCTTTTCATAACAACTACACTGAATGAACTTTTTCAACTATGAATATCATCGTCAAGAACTAATTGTATGAAGGTTAAATTTTAAATAATTGTTTGACAACATATATATATAATACATAAATTTATACATAAATTTATAATAAATAATTTGATAGCTAATTTTTTATGTAAATATAATATTTTTATTATAAAAATTATTATTATATTATATATATTTCGCTCTACTATTAAAATTGTCTCGATCCGTGTTGTAGTTTGTTTGGTTCCACAAAACATGAACAACGAACCACCACTATTACGTATTAACAAGAGCAATACCAAAGTCCAAGGTCTGCACTCTGCACTCCACCAAAAACAAAAGTGGTTGTAAGTTGAATCAAAGCAGCATTACTTAGCATTCCAATTTCTAAATTGCCTTACTTTGAACTTCAACAGCTACTACCATATCTCATTTTTTTAGATAAATTAGTCACATACTATCATATTTCATATTAACACTTAATATACAACTTTTAAATTTTAACATAATTAACAATTATAATATCCAACTAATTAAATATACATTATTCAAATAACACTATTTGACATAAATATTTGGCTCTCGAGTCTTTACCGGGGTCGAGGGGTGTGGGACCCTTGGTCAGCTTCGCTCGGCAGCCAGTGATGTGAGAACCAAGAATAGAGGCTCTGAAATGGGGCCCAAAGTCGCCACCCTCACAATGCTCCTTTCTGTTCAGTCGTGGTGCAATTGCATAGACCCCGACCCATTGGGAAAGGGACCCACTTCTCTTCTCGCCCTTTAGCTCTCTTCTCTATGTTTTTTTTTTAAATAGAAAAAATTAAATTTACAACTTTCAATAATAATGGAAAAAATATATTATTTAAAGTATACTTTTTTTAATTATTTTATTATATTTTTAAATTTCACTTAAAAATATATTTCAAATAAAAAAGATGTATTCTTTTTAATTATTAATTGAATAAAAAGAAAAAGAAAAAGACTTTGTTATTAGTATTTGGTAATTTTCTGCCTTAAACCTCTTTCATGTTATTTTGCCAGTATGCCACGAATACCGAACTGTACGGAGTTGGCACTCACACAAAACAACACAACACAACACAACACACTCCCCTTTTTATTGTATTAAAATCCCACACTCTCTCCTACCCTTCCCCTATTCATAAACCCTCTCCTCTAACTTCTGCATGTGAAGCATTAAAAAAATCAAAATAAAAAAAAAAAGTAAAAACCTTAAAACACAAGAACCTCTTTCAGACTTTCACTGTGTCTCTGTTTTTGTCTCTGTTTGTGTTTCTGAAACTCATAAATATTGGGACAAGCTTCCTTTCCTTTCCTCAATTGCTTCGACTCTGATTCTCATGGCGGCTGTAACTGCTGCTGTTCCTCGTACCGATCCGCCAATGGTCGTGTCGGATTCCTTCGCCAAGGACGCCATACTCGCCTGGTTCCGCGGCGAATTCGCTGCTGCAAATGCCATCATCGACGCCCTCTGCTCTCACCTAGCTGCCGCAGCCTCATCCTCCGACGAGTACGACGCCGTGTTCGCTGCCATACACCGCCGCAGGCTCAACTGGATTCCCGTCATCCAGATGCAGAAGTACCACTCCATTGCTGACGTGACTCTCGAGCTCCGCAAGGTCACCGAAAAGAAGACGGCGACGGCGGAGGAGGCGGAGGCGGAGAGTAATGGCGGCGGAGACGGTGAGAAGGGGAAAGTGGAGGAGGAAGTGACGGAGAGTGTTGGAAATGGCGAAGGCGAAGGCGAAGCTCAACAGAGTCATGAGGAGTATGAATCTCCAGAGAGCGAGATTACTGATTCAGGTACTTTAATTAATTACAATTAACAATCTAATTAATTACATATCTTAATTCTTTCTTTTCTTATTCACGATTCATCCTTCTAAAAGCTTTAATTAAGCTTCACTTTTCATTTCTCTGCAAATTCATTCGTTGTTTTCATAAAGCAGGGATTTTTTAAATTTCCTCTCTCTAAAAGAAGGCACCGGTGATTTATTATTATTATTATTATTATTTAAACAATTTTTGTTGGTTTGTGTGATATAATTGTAGGGACGAAATCATGAAACTTTCTGTGTATGTATATCTTTTCAAAGAAGCAAAATTTGTTTTATTTTATGACATCTTATTAAAAATTAGTAGTATATTGAATTAAATATATTAATACTCGAAACATATAAAAGTCGTTTTTATTTTATTCATCATTAGAGTTTAACAAATTTGAACACGAGAGTTAATAGTATTATTTGACATGGAAATGAGATTTGTATAGAAATTGTTTATAGTAATAGGGTCAAAATTAATTTCCGTTGCGCAATGGTAGACCGCAGACATGGTTCAACCTTTTTGATCCTCCATTTTCCAACACTATTCTTTTCCAATATATAACTTTACGGTCACGCTGAGCTACCCTGACTAGGTGGAACTTTTAGAAAATAACCAGAATTTATTGTTTTTATTTAATCATTAAAATTATGAATTAAAAATATATAATTAGTTTATTAAATTAAAGAAATATTAATAATTAGAAATGATGGTAAAAAATAAAAACAATAAATTCTGTTATTTTTGAATTTTTGATGTATGCTCTCTTCCTTTTTAAGATAATAGTCTCATTTTTTTTTAGCTAATGAGTTATAAACTTATAATTTAAATAGTATAATCTCTCCTCATTTAAAAATTGCGAGTTTGAGTCTAACTAAAAAAATAATATATTTAAATGTATTAATATCTTAATATATTTAAAAAGTATATAAATATTTAATTTTTAAAAAAGTGATTAATTTGACAAAAAATGATTTGTTAAAAAATTAATTTCTTTTATCTGATAATAAGATAATAAAACAGTGAACGAGTAAATATTACTACTTTAAAAGAAATTAAAAGTTGTTATTTGATTATTGGATAAAGAAATTAGTTTTTAATCTTTTTCAACTGAAAAATATTGATTTATTTTTACGAGTAGTTATCAAATATTTTTTTAATTCGTTTTTAGCCGAATTTTTTTTATTGAATTAACTATATTTAAATCTAAATTTTTTAGTGGAAATAATTTTAAATATTTTCATGTAATGTTCCACCAGAAAGTATATTAAAACATTTTTCGTGTATCCCTTATACTTACCAAACGCATTTTGTACCGTTTGATTTTTGGTGTGTATATAATTTTTTAATTGTAGAACAAATAAGTCTATTACTTTGTGATTTTCTTTTTTTTTACCAAGATATATGAATTTGTGACTTTTTATTTGGTGTGGAATTGCGATGATTTTAAAGTAATTTTAAGCTGAGAATGCAGTTCAAAGATTCTGTCCATAATACCTACCTGTGCATTAAAACATTTCTTAATGTAAACAAAGTTGCATGTGATGAAAATAACGATGTTATTTACGCACCTAAAAAATTAGGATATATTTGATTTGTATTTGTATCTTTTATTTTTTATTTTTAGAATTTTATAAAGATGAAAAGCCAATATAAAAGTAAAATGGAAAATGAAATTCTATCATTTTTATTTTTTTTTATAATATTCCAATAACAAAAAGTATTAAAATAAAACAGTCTTATTAACAAATACATTAAGATAATAATTTTTAAGGAAATCATAATTAAAAAATTTGAATAGAAAAATATAAACCTTTTAAATTTTGAAAAAAATAACATTTTTATTTCGATTTTATTAACCAATGCTCTTAGTCTCTTTGAACACCTTTTAACTAATTTCAAAACAAAAATAAAAAATATTTTCTCAAACCATTGTGCTTTTATTTTTTATTATTTAATCGAAGAGGTGTAAGTCGATATCAATTATAATGTGCAAAATGTTATTTTATATTTAAAAGTCAATTGAAAGTAATATAAGCAATGCTTGGAATCTAAAAAGATTTTTAAAGAGATTGATTAGAAGAATAAATTATTTAATTTTTTTTAACAATAACCATATTATAATTTAAGAGAGAAAGAGGGTTAGTTGGGGTTAATTCTCTAAAATAAAAAAATTAATAAAAACAGGAAATAAAACTTAAACAATTATTAATTAGATAATTTATACCATATACAGTTAGATTTTTTTTACTTTGTCAACCTTAATTTAGAAGCTTAGGTGTAGTGATGATTGACGAAGATAACAACGTTAATGAAGGAGAGATCTAGAGATACGAACAATGATTTTATTACAGGCGGCGGAAACATCATAGCAGACGGCATAATATGGTTGTTGACGTCACGTGACTGGTTCCATCTAAATGGTATCTTAGCACGTGCGTGCGGCCTTCCCTCTCAATGGGACTGGGTTGGGTTGGGTTGGTTGGATTTTGGAATATATGGTAATGGTACCAATATTCTCCACTCTTAATTTAATCAACCCTCAATAATCCTGCCAGAGGGGGGAAAAAAACATTGATTTTTCTTGTAGATTAATCATTTAATGCAACCTTGTTAATAAGTAAAATTTGGAAGAATGTTGCATCATATTAGTACTTAATTTTGTGTGCATAAAAGTGAGATGTTTCTTATTACTTTGTAGTTTAATATGATCTTAGTAGTTTATATTCGTCACCTCGTATAACTTTGTATAATCAACTTAGAATTTGTTGATTTTATTTTTTCAAACGATTTAATTCCTCATCAAAATCAAGGTGTCAAGTCATGCATCAATGAGCCGTGTTGAATGCGTTTTTCTTCTTCCTTCTACGAATAAGAATATGTTTTTAAAGATACTTTTTTTAAAAAAATCAAAATCAAAAGTATTTTTTTTTTTATTAGAAGCTTAAAAGATTCAAGTTTTTAATACATTAAATATTTGATATGTTAAAAAGTTTTTTCTTAAAAAGCTTATTCCAGTAACTTTGATGAATGTTCTTTTACAATCCTCTTAATATAATCTCTTATACTAGAAAATTTGTAAAAAGAATGTAGACAAAGAATAATACAAATGTCATTTCTTATAAAAAATAGTGATATTTATATCAATATAACTACTAATTATAACTCTTCACGTGACGTTATATCAAAATTTTAAACATCTTTTTTATATCTACAAATATGTAAATATTATAAAAACAAATAAATAATATAGTGTTATGTTATGTGTAGAGTTCAGGGTAATAGACTAATAGTAACATGAGTCCTATCAATGGAAAGCAAGGGAACAAATGAATAACAACGGTTGAGAAAAGAAATTGGAAAGAAACACATGTTTAGGCAGCCAGATGTATTTATTTCATAGAGGGGACATGTGCTGCTGCCTTCCATGTTTTTTTTTTTTTTTTTTGATTTTTGAAGGAGCCATCATTCTTTTGTTTGTATTATTATACCATTATTGCCATGCCTAGACTCCACATCTCTTCTTCAATTCCCTTTATTAATTGCACTACCACCGTGGGGACATTGCTCATGACATGTGTTGCCGCGATCTCTTTCTAATTTGTTTTCTTAATTTTTTTTTTTAAATGGTAAACAAATTGCATTTAATATTTTTCATTTAAAAGGATATGAGTGTTATATAGTGACAGTTTAGGTTAGTTTTGTCAAACATCTAGTTAAGCTCTCTAAGGTTGTCTATTTTAACGGCCTAGTAGGATTTGACACCTGCAAGATAATCAGAGGTTCTACCAACTGGAATTCACAATATCTCTAATAACTAAATTTTGATAAGTGAACTTCTTTAGTACATATGGGTGGTGTCAACTCTTGAATCTATTTAACAATTGATAATTAAAAAGCATGCATTAAATTTTTGCTGGGTATTAAATTTTCAAAGATTTTCTTTGGTCTGATGAGCAGGATCTCAAGAAATGCACCCCAGTTTGACAAACATTAGCATATGTTCCAATCACGAAGAATGTGAAGGACGCTCATCACTGATAAAGTTGACAAAAGGTTTCCAAGCAAAGGAGTCAGTGAAGGGCCATATGGCAAGTTCATCAATTCTTTTCACAAACTAAATGCATTCTTTTATAAGTAAAACAGGTGGAAATTGCTAACAGAAAAAAAATTGTTCCAATTATCAGGTTAATGTTGTGAAAGGATTGAAGTTATATGAAGCCATTTTCAATGACTCAGAAATATGTAAGCTGACTGATTTTGTAAACGAGATCCATGTGGCTGGCCAGAAAGGGGAACTCTCCGGTAAACCGACTAGAAACCGGTCAAACTGGCCGGAAACCAGCTGATTAATTTGATCATAGCTGTCCTGTAGTCACTGTTTTTAGATTACTAATTGCAACATCTCCATGAATAAATGTAGGTGAAACTTTCATACTATTCAACAAGCAGATGAAGGGGAACAAGAGAGAGCTGATTCAGCTAGGTGTTCCGATATTCGGGCAGATAAATGATGCAAAGAGTAAGAAATGATAAGTAGAAAAAACTTGATAACTTTGGTAGAGTGGTGTGATGTGTAATTCTACTCTCCCTTTTTTGTTTTCATGTGTTTTTACAGGCAACATAGAACCGATTCCAGCACTTCTTCATGGTGTCATTGATCACCTTATACAATGGAAGTTAATTCCAGAGTATAAAAGGCCAAATGGTTGTATCATTAACTTCTTTGAGGAGGTATTGTTTTCCCTTTACTTCATTTATCCGGTGTCAGTACATTTTAGGAAGGTTGTACAACTGTATAAGCATCTGTTGCTACAATGAAATAACATAGCTATGTCTATAATTTTAGGGGGAATTTTCTCAGCCATTCCTGAAACCACCCCATCTGGACCAGCCTATATCAACCCTTCTTCTCTCTGATTCAACTATGGCTTTTGGACGTATCCTAATGAGTGAAAATGATGGGAACTACAAGGGGCCACTCATGCTCTCATTGAAGAAGGGGTACATATCAAACAACTTTACTCTTTGCAGTCCTAATCTTCCATTTATTATTTAAGATTCTATTCACAGTGCTGGATATGAAGGAAGAAATAGCTTCATCATGTAAGTGAATAATGTGAAATGCTATTATACAAGCTTTCCACAGGATGCAACTATACATGTTACAATAATAATAACGCCCATATTATTCGGATCTTGCTTCTCTCCATTTCCTTTATCCTTGGGTAACATAGAATCTTGCAAGCACTTCCAATCCACAAAATTATATAGTTTTTCTGCCTAAGAAAACTTAATAGCTATTTTGCATTTTCATCATTTACATAAAGGGTGCATTACAGGACCCCATTGTGATCCTTCATAGCTTATTTTTTCATAATATCTCTTCTCATTCATATTCAGTGGCTGCATCAAGAAACACCGATACAGTTGCCCTTAATGACAAAAGTGACGATAATATTCATCTTATTATGCAAACAAATTTGAGGCATCATGTAATGTGTGTATCTTCTTCTAAAAGCAGATAGGTAACAGTGCATATTAGATAATGAAAATCTTACTTTGGCAGGTCTCTTTTAGTGATGAGAGGAAATAGTGCAGACATGGCAAGACACGTAATGTGTCCATCACCGAACAGAAGGATTAGCATCACCTTCTTTAGAGTGAGGCCAGACTCCAATCAATGCCAGTCACTAACTCCTACCATGACAAACGCAATGACTCTTTGGCAACCCGGCATTGCTAGTCCATATGCTGTGCCAAATGGAGCTGTAAGCAGCTATGAGACTATGGACATGATGCCCAAATGGGGAATACTTCATGCTCCAATGGTCATGCTAACAAACCCTGTACACCCTATAGCAATGAACCCTGGCAAACTTCCTGGTGGCGCTGGGACTGGGGTTTTCTTGCCTTGGAAGGTAGCATCCAGGAAACCTGCAAGGCATCTCCCACCTCGAGCCCAAAAGGGACGCCTGATGGCATTATCATCGCCAACCAATTCACATATGGGAGAGTCAACTTCTGAACCCAGCATTACAGTTGGAGGTTAAGGTAAGATTTTAGTTTGAAGCAGCACTGGTTTCAAAGGAATGTGAATCAAGAAAGTTACCTTGGAACAGTGGAGGATGTCCATTTGTTGTACAAAGGAGCCCGATTGCTGCTAGAAGAGTGTCTTTTATCCATTTTTCACCCCTCCCCCGTCTTTTTCTTTTTGAACTTATTAGACGGATAGCTTATAAGGTATAAACTATAGAGTTCACAATAGGTTAGTATGTGTTCCAATCAGTTTAAGGGCTTTAGAAATCTAGCTTTCAAATGTGAAGAGTGTGAATTAAGAGATAGGTTATATTTTTCATATTAAACATCAACATCATTCAAAGTTATGTTTATCTACTTAATACTGTATTGGTACATTTACATTTCAGTACATTTACATATCAAATGATTCGTTTCCAAACATTTCTGGACTGCCACATCTGATCTTCATACTGTTTTAACTGAAATAGAAAGGTACTGCTTTAAATGCTTCCAATGAAGATTTTTGTTTCTTTAATTACTTTCTGATCTGTCATCCGTCGTCTTCATACCTTCATTTTTTCACTCGGCGGGCACTACTTGATACGTTTATTAGTTTAGAGAGAACTAATATATTTATAGGGTAAATGTGCTTACTTATACTTCAAACTTTCAACACACTTAAATCAAATGAACAAGTTGCTGGTTAATTGTTTCCATTGATAAAGCTCTTTAATATAACAAATTAGACTAACTCGAAGAGCTATTTAAAGAAGAGTATTCTAAACGATGCAACTATAACCAATTCTGAATTTAAAAAGGATAATTTGCTGGCACTAATAATTACAACAGATCGATTAACTTATAAAAGAAATAGTGAGGGAATTGTCATGAAGAGTCATCCAAAATTCTGTTTGAAGTCAGCATAATCTTATAAATATTCGAAACAACTGACAAATTTAAAAAGACAAGATAATCTATATAGAAACAATTGTTTTTCATACAAGGACAAAACAAATGACACCACTATTTCTAAATCAATTTATACATACATAGAAACAAAGAAAATGCTAATTTAATTTCACTTATCAAAGAATAATCATAATCACACTTACATAATTATGCCTCACCAGAACTCAGATCAGTGAGCATCAAGTGTCTCAAGACTTAACAGCATCATCATCATCATCTTCAATGTCCCAACTCAAGGCTTCTTCTTCCTCTGCAACACTCAGTAGCTTCCGCACATCAACTTTGCTTGGGCTTCCACTCCGTGGCGGACTTGTCTTCTTTTCATCAATACTACTGAGATCCCCAATCTCATCCCAACCGAGATCCTCCTCTTCCTCGTGTGCCAGGCTCTTACTTGCCTCAACCACCGGAGGTTTTCCATCATCAACTTTTGTTTCCACTATCACTTTCTCATCAGAACCAGCTGCATAATCACTATTCTTCCCAGATTCAACCACTTCCTTCACGACTTCCTTGCATGAGTTGCTTCCGTCATCCGCCTTTTGAGCAATCACTGAACTCTCAACTTTAGTTTCCCCAACAGAATCATTGCCATGTTCCTTACTTTCACTTTGCAATGAACTATTTCCCTTTTCCACCTTAGACTCCTCCTGAGAAGAATTTGCCCCACTTCCACACTCAATTTCTTTGTTTCGACCACACCCTTTTCACCAAATTTACTACCTTGCAACTCAGAATTCCCCTCAATTGCCAAAGTCTCACTACTAACCTCCTTATCAATCACACCCTACCACCACCACCACCACCACCACCACCACCACCATCTTCAACATCTGTTACATCCCAACTCAAATCCTCCTCTTCCCTTGACATTGTCGTCACAAGCCTAGCCCTCACATCCTCAGCTTTCTTCAGCTTATATACCTTATAGAAATACCTTAACCAGAAACTCTCATTATCCACGCTATTCGGAACAAGCATCTTGTAAATACTCTCCATAGCATCATTCTCACTAAGCAAATCCTCCAATTCCTCATCCTTCCCTTCCAACGAAAATCCTGACTTCCACTTTCCATACTCTTCCAAATCCTCAGGCTCATCATTGTAAGTGCTAGCATCACCCTGAATAGCACGAATCTGAGCTTCAAACCTACTATACCCTTTCAAATTCGAGCAACTACTATCTTTGCTAGGGCTTTTAGTGCTTTTGTTGCTATTGTAATCGGAATCGAGATCGGCGGCTAGGATTGCTTCCTTTCCTTGGGAGATGATCTGGGCCGTTCCTTTGACAACAGTAGATCCCAACTGATCGATGGCCTGGCCCACCGTCTCGAGGGAGCCATGGGCGACCTCGATCTCCTTCTTGAGTCCCGTGCCGAATTCTTGGAGGTCCCGGCGGTACGTCTCGATTATCGATTCGGATTTGGAGGTTAGGGTTTTGATCAGGCCACCGAACCGAATCCACCCGCTGCCATCGACGCCGTCACTGTGGTCGGCGGTGGCCTTGGCGGTGTCGGATGTGGAGGGATCAGTATCGGTTGCGTTTTGCGGGTGAGGCGCATTGTCGGATATCATGTTCAGATCCAGGGGAATCTGGATCGTCGGAGAGAATGGATTTAAAGAAATTCATTGGAAAAAGGGATTAGAGTAAACGAGAAATGGGAAGTTTCTGTTGATCCTGTTGTGATACGATGGGTGCGTATCTAACTCTGGTCTCTATATATACCTCTTGCGTTTGAAGGGGATGCTACTAAAATGCACGTGCTATAGTTTCTAAGTTAATGATGAAACCCAATAAGACTGAGGCCCAATATAAATGAATTACGGAAATTATTTTCTTTATGGATGCAGTGTTGGTGAATTGGCCGGATATTGGCCAAGGAGAAGAATTACCGGAGGATGGATGCAGTGTTGGTGAATTGGCCGGATATTGGCCAAGGAGGAGAATTACCGGAGGATGGAGCTGACCCTCAACACGCCGGGGGCGTGGTGGCTGAGCGGGAGAGCCAATTGGCAGCACGCCGGGGGCGTGGTGGCTGAGGTGGAAAGCCAGGTGACAGCACGCCGGGGACGTGGTGGCTGGCGTGGTGAGTCATCACGCCAGGGGCGTGGTATGTCGAGGCCCGTGAGGCATGGCAGAGCTGCGCGGAGTCCCAAAGCACCTGCTGCACCACGCAGGGGGCGTGTTGCAGTGCTGCCTGCATGCAGGAGACAGCCCCACCCCGGGAACCAGTGCCAGTGATACTCCATGTATATATGCATGTCGTTGGGCTCTCTTCTTCTCCTCCCATTCATAGTGTTTGAACTGAAAGAAAAGAAATACACGGGAGAAGGAGAGAAAGAAGTGAGTTGGGTAGTATTAGTGAGGAGAGTATAGTGAGTAGTAGTGAATAGTGGTGAGTTAAGTTTATACGTGGAAATAAAAAGAATATTAGTTTAAAGGATTAAAAAAATGGTACGTAATTATCTGACACCTGAAAAACATATTATCAACTATTTGGATCATCCTATTTATGTAAGTAAATAAATTTTTTTTTGATGTATTTAAATTATTTTATTTTTTATGTATTTTTTTTATGATACATGTATATTTTGGTGTTGAGAATATTATTCTGTATATAATATGTTGAAGAATAAAAAACATATTCTGACTTTGTAATAATATATGTTGCGTGAGTAAGTAAATATTATAATAAATTAAATATGTAAATGTATAAAAAATAATAGTATATTATATTATATTATACTATATTGTTATTAAAAAATAGAAAAAATAAATAAATTGATAAATAAAGATTACTAAAATAATACGTGATAGGTTAATATTATTAAATATTATTATCGCATAAATATGTGAATATTTATTATAATATTTATAAGGATTATTATTTAATTAATGTAACATGTATCTTTGTTGATGCAGCTTAACAGGAATTTATTGGTGCATAAACTGGATCCACCACAGACGTGGAATCTGATGGTGGAGAACCACTTACGCGCCACGGGATTCTACCACGTCTCCAGACTTGGAGTCATAAGAGGATTTCACCCCATGTTAGCTGCTCTGGTTGAAAGGTGGAGGCCTGAAACCCATAGCTTTGTATTGCCAATCGGTGAGGTTACAGTGACATTAGAGGATGTCGCTCATATATTCGGCCTACCCATTGATGGAGAGCCTGTCAGTGGATGGACAGATAGTAGTAGCGAGTTCGTTCAAAGTCAGGGCATAGCGATATTCGGTCGTGAGCCATCAGTCAGTCATAATGTGAAGTCCTATATAAAGTTGGCTTGGGTTCGACGTATTAGAGATGCAGAGCCGTTGGATACTGAGGAGTCCATCAGGAGATACGTCAGATGTCATATCTTCTGTTTGTTAGGGTCGACCCTATTCACGGACAAGTCGACCGCATATGCCCATGCGAAGTATCTACCATTGTTTCGCGATTTCGAGCAGATCCAAACTTATAGTTGGGGGTCAGCTTGTCTCGCTTATCTTTACAAAGCACTATGCCGTGCATCACGATATGATACTAAGGAGATGGATGGCCCTCTGAATCTATTGTTTGTTTGGGCATGGGAGCGAATGCCGTGTCTTGCTCCCGTACCGAGACAAACCCTTTCACCCGCCGAGATACCAGTTGCCAGGAGGTAATAAGTCTTATTTTAGTCGTGTGTTATATTCATGATGCATGTTTGACTTATGGTGTTTTATTTAAATTTTTTCGATTAATAATGTGTTAGGTGGAGTCATTTGGAACGGACTACAGCGTGGTTATCCAAGACCGTAGAGACATTCAGGTATGACATAGACTACATGCAAGAGGTAAATAGTTATATTTTAGCTGTTCCGTTTTTCAATCCATTATTGTTAGGGTTCTAATATGCCAATAATAATGTGGCAGTTTGAGTGGCGGCCGTATCACGGATTGATCGTTCCGGACGAGTTATATCCCCATCTTGAGGTGTGTGATATCGTTGCTCCGTTGTTGTCATTCGAGTGTGTCGAGTGGCACCCTGCGGACCGAGTGATGCGTCAGTATGGATATGCACAACCTCCTCCGTGGGCAGTAAAGGATATTCCAGTTGATCAGCATTGCGTCATTCTACGTGGAGTGCAGCCACATGACTGGACAGTTTTGCATGGGGCATGGATAGAGGAGTGGGCCAACAGGCGACACAGTCGATTGCGGGATCGGCACCCCCTTCCGACCTGGGATTTTTTCCCGACGGTAGAGTATCGGGATTGGTACGTACGCTCCTATGGACATCTGTTGAGATTGACGGCCTACGTTCCTCATCATCCACAGCCACCTGCCCCACAGCCACCTGCCCCACAGCCACCTGCCCCACAACATGTAGTGTTTGAGACGATTCCTTATTATATACCACAGCCACCGGCCTACATTCATGGTAGCCATCACTCTCAGGCCAGTCACCACTCTCAGCACAGCCACCATTCTCAGCACTCTCAGCACAGCCCCCACGCTCAGAGCAGCCACCGTTCTCAGCACAGTGACTGATAAACCCTATTTGTAGGGTTTATCTTGTATTGATTTTAGGGGATTTTATAACCTTTTACCCACATTTATTCAATGAAATAGCATGGTTTTGTATATTCTCCTTTAATTGTGCTTAAGAGTGAAAACATGCTTTTTAGGACTTAAAATAGCTAAATCTAATTCTCCTTGATTCCATTAGATGCCTTGATATGTTTGTTAAGTGATTTAAGGTTTAGGAGACAAAGATTGGATCAAGGGAATGAAGAAAGAAGCATGAAAAGTTGGAGAACTCATGAAGAAATGAAAGAACCGGAAAGCTGTCAAGCCGACCTCTTCGCACTTAAACGACCATAACTTGAGCTACAGAGGTCCAAATGATGCGGTTCCAGTTGGGTTAGAAAGCTAACATCCGGGGCTTTGAAACGATATAAGATTTGCCATAGTTGCTACACGTATGGTGTTGATGCCACCTGGTTCACTTAAAGCAAAACGTGGCCAGCGATTTTAGAAGTCTTGTGGGCCCAATCCAACTCATTTTTGATGCTATTTAAGCCAAGGATTGAAGGGGGAATGAACATACTTTCATGCTTTAGATGTTAGTTACCATTAGTTTAGTTTAGCTTAGTTTTGGAGGGAGAATTAGTTTCTAGAGAGAGAAGCTCTCACTTCTCTCTAGGATTAGGATTAGGATTAGGTTTAGTTCTTAGATCTAGATTTTAATTCATCTTCTTCTACTTATATCTTATCAATTCCTTGTTGTTACATTCATCTTCTTCTACTCTTTTATTGTAATTTCCTTTATGTTATTCCTATGCTTTGTTGTAGATCTACTATTGTTCCTTCCATTTTCTTTCAATTCAATAAGAGGTAATTCATAATAATTGTTCTTCTTTGCTTTTCTATTATTGATCTCTTGCCTTTGTAGTTAGATCTCTCTTTAATTCTTGCAATTTATGTTGTTTACTTTTATTGCCTTTTATGTGTTTGTTGAAATGCCTCTTCTAGATATAGTATAGATTTTGTTCCTCTTGGCCTAGGTAGAGTAATTAGTGACACTTGAGTTATCTAATTCCTTTGTTGATTGGTAATTGGAGAGATTGCTAATTGGTTTGGAGTGCACTAAAGCTAGTCTTTCCTTGGGAGTTGGCTAGGACTTGTGGCTCAAGTCAATTCATCCACTTGACTTTCCTTTATTTAGTAAGGGTTAACTAAGTGGTAGCAATGAACAATTCTCATCACAATTGAGGAGGATAACTAGGATAGGACTTCTAATTTTCATACCTTGCCAAGAGCCTTTTATAGTTGTTAGTTACTTTCTTGCCATTTATCTTTCATGCCTCTTATCAAAACCCCAAAAATAACTCAACCAATAACAAAACACTTCATTACAATTCCTAGGGAGAAGGACCCGAGGTTTGAATACTTCGGTTTATAAATTTAGGGGTTTGTTTTAGTGACAAACAACTTTTTGTATGAAAAGATTATTGCTTGGTTTAGGAACTATACTTGCAACGAGAATTCATTTGTGAAATTCTAAACCATCAAAAATCCAATCATCAGTGACCACAGTCCGTCCGGCCATCATCATGATCCCATACTTACCATTCCTTCCGGTACAGATTGGTTTGACTTTTCCAGCAGCGGAGAGGCTGGTTTGGGTGGCTGGTCAGATTTTAGTGGTATCCCTTCACTGTCGGTGTCAGCTGATCCACGTAGGGCATCAGTAGATATGGCTCATGGTTTGCAGGGTCGTACTTCCAACCGCACGTCAGGGAGTGCGTCATGTGATAGTGGTTTTATGCATCGTCAGCGGGCATACACAGTTGTTGACACGTTCAACCCCGGATCATCCGCTCTGACAGATGCAACTGGGTCGGCCGCTCCGACAGATGCAGGTGGGTCGGCCGCTCCTACAGAGGCAGGTGGTTCGGGAGCTCCGGGGGTGGATGACTCACTTCGAGGTCACCCATATGACCTACGGACGTAGCGAAATCCACCTGATAGGTATACTCCATCGCGGTTCAGTTTGGGCATTATGGGTAATGGACTGAGGTACTTTGGTGGAAAGAAGTGAGCTTCGGTTTAGGTTATCTAGATTTTATTTTCAGAGTTAAGTTAATGTAATTCGTGTTTAATGTTTGCTTTGTTAACTTATGTAACCTGTAGTTCCCTTTTTTGTATATTAACTTAAGGAAATCAGTTAATGACAATATTAATCAGACATTTAGATATCAATGGATAGACTTCATTTGAAAAATACAAACACGTCTGATTTTAAAAGCACTAACTGACGAAATGCAAATTAAAAAGTACAAACATGAGCATACTAAACTATGAACCAGCACCACTCGGTCCAGCACGCTGCAGACACCTACTCCGACTATGACCCTGAGCACCACAGAGATAGCATATCCGAGGACCACGCATGTCACGTGAGTCCATTTCATTCAGGTATCGGGTCAGTTTGGGCCTGCCTTTAGACGTTCGCCTCAGTGCGGGATTAGCGACCAATGTGGGTCCCTCATAAGCAGGCCATGTCTCAGGATCTCCTAATGGTGTGAACTCAAACCTATATACCTTACGAACTTCCGTCATCTTGTACACATCATGCACATACAACTGCCAATCGAGCCGCTGGTTAGCACAGCAAGCAATAACATGGCGACATGGTATTCGTTCAACCTGAAAGTGCCCACAGTCACACGTCCGTTGCGCTAGATCAACAACTAACACCTTTCCAGTAGTCATTTCGCACACCTCAAACACCTCATTTCGTCTATCAAAGCGGTGCACAACTATATTCCCAGCCTGTTGCATACTTACTTCTATCCGCTGTTGCGCAAATGCGGAGTACGTAAATCCAGCACGCTTGCGTTCGTGAGTCTCCGCACTCTTCCACGTAAAGAGTTCATTTAACCTATAATATGTTGCTCGGACCAGCGCCAACACAGGTAGATTACGGGCACCCTTCAACTGAGTTAATACACTCCACAAGGTTCGTTATCATATGGCCCCATCGATGTCCCTCGTCGAATGCCAATACCCAATGTCTGAGTCCGATGGCATCGCACCACCTGGCATATGCCTCGCCTCGCTCTTCCAACCTCTTATAGTTGATATTGTACTCCTCCACCGTTCTTGAATATCCTATATTGACAACAAGCTTCTGTAAGTGAGGGACTTTGAATGCCCTTAAGAAGTTATTGCCGATGTGTCTTATACAAAACATCCACCATGCTCTTGGAGGTTGCCAGTCACCACCGGAACGATTAACTGCTGCCCGTATTGACTCATGCCGGTCTGAGATCATACCCACACCGTCTTTTCTAACAACATACGTTCGTAGATTTCTGAGGAAGAAGTGCCACGCATCAGCTGTCTCACCTTCCACCAAGGCAAAGGCGATAGGCACAATGTTCTGGTTCCCATCTTGTGCAACAGCGACTAGAAGTGTACCTTTGTATTTTTCGTATAGGTGTGTGCTGTCAACTTGAACCAGGGGCTTGCAATGCCTGAATGCCCTAATGCATGGATTGAAACTCCAAAATACACAATGAAGTATTTTTACACCTTGTGCCTCCTCATTCCCGTTGTAGAGTGGTCGTGTTTCTATTTGGACAACTGAACCAGGAATCTTCTGCACCATGACCGAGAGCCACCACGGCAATGCTTGGTAAGATTCCTCCCAATCACCGAAAACGATGGCAACTGACTTCTGCTTTGCCAACCAAGCCTTTCGATAACTGATGGTATAGTTGAACCTTGACTGGACTTCCGCAATTATAGATTTCACCTTGATGGACGGGTCCGTCTCGACCAACGGCCTTATAGCCTCAGCAACTGTATCTGAGTCCAACTTGGAATGATCTTGTGAAATCGTTCTGATGGTGCACGTGTGCCTACCGTTGTATCTGCGTATCTCCCAACAACCTTTTCTCCGTATCAAGCTGGCTCGGATAAGCCAGTCACATCCACGCCCGTACATCTTGCATTTTGCATAGAACGTTTGTGGCTCAGACTCAAACACATCATAGTCAACTCCTCTAGATATAGTGAAACTTCTAATTGCTGCAACGACTGACTTTCTAGAACTGTATTCTATTCCAATTCGGAACTCTCCGTCCTCAGGATCAGCAATACCTACAGAAAGCCGAAATCATCGTTTATTGCACAGTCCAAGGTATAAAGTAACAAAAACTTCTTATTTAGTCAACACGTACCTCTATTTGCATATTCCGGAAACTCGGGGGCATGCATGGCGTCGAGATCCAACTCACACATAAAAGGTGGAACGCCCATCGGTTGACTGCTCGAGGGATGAACCACTACATTCTCCACTGCTGCCTCAACTCCCACATCACCATCCTCATCTTCATCGCCGGCTTCATAAGTGGCTTCGAAGTCCTCTTCGCTGTCACTATTCATTCCTTCGTACACTGCAGCTATATCATCATTTACATCTATATCATTTTGGACCGCTACTGCCTCTACAGCTTCAAACTCAACGTACAACTCAATCTGTGGGTGTCTCATATAAGTCTGCCGGTGAATTTGAAACATATTCTGCATACTCACTTCATCCGTGATCGGAATGGTATCAAACTGTATTAGGCCACCAAAAATCACAACCGGATTCCGGTACAAAATTCTGCTCACTCTCATTAACGTACCATTCTCCATGCTTTGACATAGGCCATTCTGCAACTCCATTAACGTCATCGTGCATGGAACCACAAACGAAAACAGATTTTGTGACACAAACCTCACTCCCTCATGAGTATTACGTATTATCTCACCATTATGATACACCACCAAATTTGCGGTGTCCTCCATTACACCAACTACAACATCAAAGAATCCTCACAACACACTCAAATCTCACTCACTCAGTATGGAAACACTATCGAGCTCTACCTTATATAGAGCGGTGTTCTTAACACGCCCCCCACGTGGTGCACACTTGGACCAATCACCCTTCGCCACGTCAGCACGCCTCCTGTGTGTTGACGCAGCACGCCCCCCACGTGGTGCAGCTACTAGCCAACCAAATTCCGCCACGTCAGCACGCCCCCTGCGTGCTGCCTAGGTGGCTCAACCACAGCATGCCACCTAGCTTCCACGCCCCCCACGTGTTGTATGCACCACGCCCCCTGCGTGCTGTGCATTTCATCTGACACGTCCATCTCTGTGTAATACACACAGTTGCTCCATTTTCTCCCAATTCACCAAAATATTTTCCATATTTAAATTAATCAACCAAATGAATTACATACACTTTTTTATTTTTTAAAGTTTTGCACCAGATCTTAAGTTAAAAGGTCAATGGTTGTGGTTGTGGCTCATTAATTTTAATACGATTAAAAGATGTGTGTAACGCTAAGTTACGGAGGTGTCAGGGGTTAATACAGTGTTGTGATGGCATTAAATTTTCGAAGTTAGGGGAGGAAAATTGGATTGTTTGATTTTTTGCGGCAGAAAGAAATACACAAATCAAACGGTTCGATTTGTATGTGCTTTTGAATCGTGATGTGTAATGAAATCGGTCGGTCTGATTTGATGGCTGCAGTATTTTTAAATTCAGAATAAATAAAATCGGATTGTCCGATTTTAATGCTTTAATAAATTTAAACAGTTGAAACACAGTCGGACCATCCAATTTGTTAGTTTATATATATATCCAAAGTTTGCTGAACATGTCCATTTCTTCTTCGTCTCTCTATTCTCTCCTCTGAAACTCCTCTAGTTTTATATTCTTCTTCATTGTTTCAATAATAATGATACAAAGATTGAGAGGATATGATTTGAATATATCATAATGGATGATAGATGGATGCTAAAAATTTATCATCATGGACAGATTTTGTTACAAACAGTTGAAGGAGTGAAATTTGTGTGCCAAAATCCGGTAGATATCGTTATTCCATTCACAATGTCGTTTGAAGAATTAAAAGATGTTATTTATGAGAAAAGTCGGTTCTCAAATATTTAGGAGAGTGTCGTGCATTCTGTACAGACATCCTATATCCATATTCGATGGGTTCGTTTAGTTTCAAATCAAATATGTTATTGATGAAGCGAGCATGGATGATATGTTTTCAGTGTATATGGAAACTCGAGCATAGATATTGTTCATCGAACTGTATATTGAGTTTGAACAATCTGAAGCAGACCGAAATATTGAGTTGGAAAATTATAACAGTAATAGCGAGGAGGAGTTGGAAAGTAACTATGAGGTTGTTGATCCGGGTGGAGACGAAGATCACGCTGACAGCACTATGGAGATAGATGTGGCAGAAGTGATAAATACACAAGTAAACCAGCCTACTTTTATGCGCTCGTTGGATTTGGAGGCCATGCATACACCGAAATTTCTTCAGTATATGAATGCAGGTATGTATTTTTGATACAATGTATGGTTGATAAATATTACATATTAATTAGGTAGCATGATTAATTATATTATTAGTTATTTGTTCAGTAAGGTTTTTTATTTAGTAAGTAGCATTTGATTGATTATTTATTTTTAATTATTTAATAATTGTTTATGCATATTTTATAATTTATTATATACTGTGATTAATAATTTATTATTATTTATTTATGTTTATATTTTGAAAAACGACGAATGTTGATAGATTTTATAATTTATTATATATTGTGGTTAATAATTTATTATTACTTATTTATATTTATATTTTGAAAAATGACAAATGTTGATAGATTTTATATTTATATTATTAGTTATTTATATTTATTTTATTACTTATTTATATTTATATGTTTAAATTATAAATATCAGAACATTTCAACTGTTAAGACATATATTTAACAATTATTTATCGAAATACATATTTTGTGGTGTGAATGTAGCGGAATTTTTTGTTGTAGTGGACGGTAAATTCATCGTGGGAATGAAATTCAGTTCTAGGAAGGCAGTGATTAAGGCGATGAAAGATTATATAATTCGTCGAGACGTAGATTATCGGGTGTACGAGTTGGAACCAACGACATTCTATGCTAAATGTATATAATATGGCATAGGTTGTGACTGGCTGATCAGGGTTAGCAAAATGTGCAAGAAGTACTGTTGGGAGATAAGAAGGTATAATGGTAGTCACACTTGTACTAGAGCAACCATTTCTCAAGACCATTCGAAGTTGGGTTCCAACACAATTGTAGAAGCAATTAAGCCGTTGGTAGAAGCTGACCCATCTATAAAGGTGAAATCAGTCATTGCGGAAGTGCAAGTGAAGTTTAATTATACCGTAAGTTATCGCAAAGCATGGTTAACAAAGTAGGAAGCAATGGAGTAAAATTTTGGCGATTGGAAAGTTTCGTATGAAGCTTTGCCCATATGGTTTGAGGCTATGTGTCACAAAAAGCCATCAGCAGTTGTTCACTTTGAAACAATGCCTGGATACCAGGGTAATGACTTGGTTCCTAATATCCGTATTTTACATCGAGTCTTCTGGAGTTATTACCCTTGTATTAGAACATTCAGACATTGCAAGCCAATAGTGCAGGTAAACGGGACTCATTTGTATAGAAAATATAAGGGTTGTTTGTTGGTTGCAGTTTCACAGGATGACAACAATAATATTATGCCTATTGCATTTGCCATAGTAGAGGGAGAAACATCTGAGGCGTGGCACTTTTTCCTCAGTAGCTTGCGACAGCATGTGGTGACACATGACGGCATGGGCCTTATCTTCGATCGACATGAGTCCATCAACTCAGCTATTGCTCAGAGTAACAGAGCCTGGTCTCCTCCTAGAGCTTTTCACATATTTTGTATCAGACATATAGAGTCAAACTTCCTAAGAAAGTTTAAGGCTTCGTACTTACAGAAGCTTATCGTCAACATAGGTAAATTTGAATACCAAAAAAATTTGTTATTATTTCAGATTCTGTTATGATGCATGTTTTTACAAGGATGCCTTTTTTTATCATAGGATATTTGAGAACGATTCGCAAGTACGAGATACATTATCAGCGTTTACGCGAACATGGTGAGGCTTACACTAACTGGCTAGACCACATCCCACGTGAGTAGTATGCTTTGGCATTTGATGGTGGTTATCGATGGAGTCATATGACCACCAATCTAGTGGAATGGATCAATTCGGTCTTGAAGGGATGACGCAATCTACCAGTCACTGCACTTGTTAAGGCAACATTTTACAAGCTTAATGGGTGGTTCACAAGAAAAAGAGTCAATACTGAGGATCGTATCAATGCTGGACATGTCTTCTCTGAGATTGTGACTTCTAAATTGCATGCGAACCAGCGGGCATTGGAAAATATCCAAGTTAGTTGCTTTGATAGACAGAATGAGGTATTTAAAGTGCGTGAGATGCCAAGTAGAGTGGAGTATACAGTTGACCTACGTCGAAGAATATGTGACTGTGGTGAATTCAAAGTGGACCGGATTCCATGTCGACATGTGTTTGCTTATTGTGCAAATCAGCAGCTTGATTGGCAATTATATGTTCATGACGTATACAAAGTGGACCAAGTTCGAAGAGTATACAGAGTTAGGTTTAGGCCATTGGGGGATCCAACAACGTGGTCTGTTTATCATGAACCTCAATTTGTCGGCAATCCGTTTCTCAGGCGGGTCGCCAAATGTCGGCAAAAATGACCCGCTTCTTGAGTG
This sequence comes from Arachis duranensis, assembly GCF_000817695.3. Classification (NCBI taxonomy): domain Eukaryota; kingdom Viridiplantae; phylum Streptophyta; class Magnoliopsida; order Fabales; family Fabaceae; genus Arachis; species Arachis duranensis. Next base: position 13,032,762 of record NC_029777.3, on the reverse strand, counting down.
AGATGGACACTCGGATGTGGCGTGCATCAAGGCATTGTAACCAATGTGGGGTCGAGGGCCACAGCCGTAGCAGATGTTGTCAACATGGTTGTACAAGTGCAGATCCAGCCACCCAATAGGGTTGTAGCGTTTGTTGCACTATCTTTACTCAGGGTCGGTCCTGTAACTGGAAGACCATTTGTCGGTAAACCAAGAATGATCGCCACACCCTCTAATGTGACAATACATTCACTAACTAGAAAATAAAATGTGTGAGACTCAGACCGCCATCTCTTAATCAGAGCATTAATCAAGGCCAACTGATATTGGACTACACCAATTTGGGAAACGTGGTAAAAAACCGTCTCCCGTAAATATCTCTCCACAATTGGATCGTAGGGATCCAGTGACAAATAATGATCATATATTAACATCCGTAAACTCTACAAAACGTAACCATATATCACATTAATCAAATATAACCATAATTAATAGTATCCAACATTTTTCCATTCTCATACATAAGCAATATAATATAATTAATAAAACCTAAATAAATCTAAAATTTAACCCTAATTATTATTACATCCATTAAACCTATATTTTCTAATATCTAATTTTTATTTATACTTCTTAATAATCATTAAACCTATATTTTCTAATATCTAATTTTTATTTATACTTCTTAATAATAATTATTATTCGTTATTTTATATTTATATAACTAAAATTTTAAACTTAAATAAATCTAAAATATAAATCTAATTATTATTACATCCATTAAAAATATTTATTCTAATATCTAAACTTATTTATTTATTTTATAATAATAATTACTAATCATTATTTTATTATTTATATAACCAAAACTCCTCAATAATATTATTAATATTATTATTATTACCGTACCGCAACATTTTTTTAAAATCAGACCTAATTAATTTATTAAGTTCATTTTTATAATTTACTTAACATTCCCAAAACCAGGCTAAACTAAACTAAACTAACGATCACAGCAATAATAATAATAATAATACTAACTATAATAATAATAATAATAGTAACAATAATAACAAGTATAATAAATACCTCACTTAATTAATTAATTACTTGCTTAACTTCACTAATTATATTTAAATAACTTTAACATAGTTTTTAACTAACTTTTAACATTTTAACTAACTTCCAGTACAATACAATGACATAAATTATAATTACACATCTATCTAATTAACAAGATACACTAATTAAAAATTAAAATAATATATTTAGAATAACAAGTTAATAGCATATATAAAGGAAAAATAATTAACCACATTAGTTACTTTTGAAACTAGAGTTAGTAGCTTCTAGAGTCTTAATATTTATGTATAAATAAGACTCTTTAATTTACTGTAAGAGGTGTGAGAGTAATAGTTAACATTCATTTTCTTTTTCTATCTGCAATTATTCTCTGCTTTGTACGGACTTTATTTCTCACATGGTATCAGATAGCGCCCAAGATCTATGGAACCAGAAATTATCAACAATAATCCATCATCTACTGCTGCTACTGCTACTCAAGCATCACCCTCTGCGTCAATTCTAAAGCCCATTTCTGTTCCTTTACCAGAAAAACTCAACGATGATAATTTTCTCACCTGGCGTCATTCAGCTATTCTTACAATTTCAGGTCAAGAACTTCAAGATCACCTGGACCAACAGAAGATTCCAACAAGATACGCATCAGCTGCTGATGAAAAGACACAAAATGAAACAAAGACATATAAAGAATGGAGGCTTGATGACTACAATGTCTCTTCCTGGCTTTACTCATCACTGGATCCCTCGTTCAAACATCGAGTTCTTGGTTGTATTTTTGCACATGACATTTGGAGTCGACTTCACACCCACTTTGCATCACAAACAAAAGCTCGTATTAGGCAACTTCAACTGCAATTGAAATCGATCAAAAAGACTGGTCCAGCATCTGATTATCTTCTTCAAATAAAAAAAGTGGTGGATGCACTCGCCACTGTTGGAGCTCCTCTAACTGATGCAGAATACACAAATGTCATTTCAGATGGATTAAACGAAGATTATCAGTCATTCTTGACATATGTCACTGCCAAAGATCCACCCTATTCCATTCCAGACCTTGAAGCTCTCTTGATGGCTCAAGAAGACATTGTGGAGAGGTTCAAGAAACCAGAACCCTCAATGGTACAGGTCAATTTTACTCAATCCCAACCTTCTATTCAGACTAATTTTGATTCTGCCTATTGATAGGCAAAATTGTGATTTCTGATAATGGCATTCATGTTCGTTCTCTCCCTGGTAATGGCGCCAAAACTTGGTGCATGATACCATGGTCCAAACATAACTTCACAACTTCGCACAACTAACCAGCAAGTGCATTGGGTCGTCCAAGTAATAAACCTTACTTGAGTAAGGGTCGATCCCACAGAGATTGTTGGTATGAAGCAAGCTATGGTCATCTTGTAAATCCCAGTTAGGCGGATAATAAATGGTTATGGAGTTTTCCAATAATAATAATAAATAAACAGAAAATAAAGATAGAAATACTTATGTAAATCATCGGTGAGAATTTCAGATAAGTGTATGGAGATGCTTTGTCCCTGTTGGATCTCTGCTTTTCTACTGCCTTCCTTCAATCCTTCTTACTCCTTTCCATGGCAATCTGTATGTAGGGCATCACCGTTGTCAATGGCTACATCCCATCCTCTCAGTGAAAATGGTCCAAATGCTCTGTCACAGCACGACTAATCATCTGTCGGCTCTCGATCATGTCGGAATAGAATCCATTGATTCTTTTGCGTTTGTCATCACGCCCAACAATCGCGACTTTGAAGCTCGTCACAGTCATTCAATCCCTGAATCCTACTCGGAATATCACAGACAAGGTTTAGACTTTTCGGATTCTCATCAATACCGCCATCAATTCTAGTTTATACCACGAAGATTCTGATTAAGAAATCCAAGAGATATGCGCTCGGTCTAAGGTAGAATGGAGGTGGTTGTCAGTCACGCGTTCATAGGTGAGAATGATGATGAGTGTCACGGATCATCACATTCATCATGGTGAAGTGCAACGAATATCTTAGAACAGGAATAAACTGAATTGAATATAAAATAGTAGTAATTGCATTGAAACTCGAGGTACAGCAGAGCTTCACACCCTTAATCTATGGTGTGTAGAGACTCCACCGTTGAAAATACATAAGTGATGAAAGTTCAGGCATGGCCGAATGGCCAGCCCCCAAAACGTGATCACAGGATCAAAAATACAATCCAGAATTTCTAATACAATAATAAAATGTTCTATTTATACTAGACTAGCTACTAGGGTTTACAGAAATAGGTAATTAATGCATAAATCCACTTCCGGGGCCCACTTGGTGTGTGCTTGGACTGAGCTTGAGCTTTATACGTGCAGAGGCTTCTTTTGGAGTTGATCGCCAAGTTGTAATGTGTTTTTGGCGTTCAACTCTGGTTCGTGACATGTTTCTGGCGTTTGACTCCAGAATGCAGCATGGAACTGGCGTTGAACGCCAGTTTACATCGTCTAATCTCGAATAAAGTATGGACTATTATATATTGCTGGAAAGATATGGATGTCTACTTTCCAACATCGTTGAGACCGCGCCATTTGGAGTTTTTTAGCTCCAGAAAATCTATTTCGAGTGCATGGAGGTCAGAATCCAACAGCATTAGCAGTCCTTTGTCAGCCTTTTATCAGAGTTTTGCTCAGGTCCCTCAATTTCAGCCAGAAATTACCTGAAATCACAGAAAAACACACAAACTCATAGTAAAGTCTAGAAATGTGAATTTAGCATAAAAACTAATGAAAACATCCCTAAAAGTAGCTAAATCCTACTAAAAACTACCTAAAAACAATGCCAAAAAAGGTATAAATTATCCGCTCATCACAACACCAAACTTAAATTGTTGCTTTTCCCCAAGCAACTGAAAATCAAATAGGATAAAAAGAAGAGAATATACTATAAATCCCAAAATATCAATGAATATTAGTTCTAATTAGATGAGCGGGACTTGTAGCTTTTTGTTTCTGAACAGTTTTGGCATCTCACTTTTTCCTTTGAAGTTTAGAATGATTGGCATCTCTAGGAACTTAGAGATTCAGATAGTGTTGTTGATTCTCTTAGTTAAGTTTGTTGATTCTTGAACACATCTACTTTTATGAGTCTTGGCCGTGGCCCTAAGCATTTTGTTTTCCAGTATTACCACCAGATACATAAATGCCACAGACACATAACTGGGTGAACCTTTTCAGATTGTGACTCAGCTTTGCTAAAGTCCCCATTTAGAGGTGTCCAGAGTTCTTAAGCACACTCTTTTTGCTTTAAATCACGACTTTAACCACTCAGTCTCAAGCTTTTCACTTGGACCTGCATGCCACAAGCACATGGTTAGAGACAACTTGATTTAGCCGCTTAGGCCAGGATTTTAATCCTTTAGGCCCTCCTATCCATTAATGCTCAAAGCCTTGGATCATCTTTACCCTTGCCTTTTGGTTTAAAGGGCTATTGGCTTTTTCTGCTTGCTTTTTCTTTTTCTTTCTATTTTTTCGCCACTTTTTTTTCGCAAGCTTTTGCTATTCACTGCTTTTTCTTGCTTCAAGAATCAGATTTATGATTTTTCAGATTATCAGTAACATTTCTCTTGGTTCATCATTCTTTCAAAAGCCAACAATTTTAACATTCATAAACAACAAGATCAAAAATATGCATTGTTCAAGCATTCATTCAGAAAACAAAAGGTATAGTCACCACATCAATATAATTAAACTAATTTCAAGGATAAATTCGAAACTCATGTACTTCTTGTTCTTTTGAATTAGGAACATTTTTCATTTAAGAGAGGTGAAGGTTTCATGGATTTATTCATAGCTTAAGACATAGTTACTATATATTAATGATCATGAAGTAGAGACACAAAATATAAACAAACATATAGCATAAAAATCAAAAAAAAATAGAGAAATAAGAACAAGGAATGAGTCCACCTCAATGATGGTGGCGCTTTCTTCTTGAAGAACCAATGATGTCCTTGAGTTCTTCTATGTCTCTTCCTTGCCTTTGTTGCTCCTCCCT
>NC_029777.3:13010039-13027502 GCF_000817695.3 Arachis duranensis | reverse complement strand
GGATTTCTTGGTGATGAGCTTCCTCATGCGTCTCTTGGGATTTATGAGTGGGCTCTCTTGTTTGCTCCATCCTCTTTTTAGTGATGGGCTTATCTTCCTCAATAGGGATGTCTCCTTCTATGATAACTCTAGCTGAGTAACATAGATGGCAAATAAGATGAGGAAAAGCTAGCCTTGCCATGGTGGAGGACTTTTCGGCTATTTTGTAGAATTCAAGGGAGATGACTTCATGAACTTCTACTTCCTCTCCAATCATGATGCTATGGATCATGATGGCCCGATCCACAATAAATTCGGTTCAGTTGCTAGTGGGGATGATGGAGCGTTGGATGAACTCCAACCATCCTCTAGCCACAGGCTTGAGGTCTAGTCTTCTTAATTGAACCGGCTTGCCTTTGGAGTCTCTTTTCCATTGAGCTCCGTCCACACATATGTTCATAAGGACTTGGTTCAACCTTTGATCAAAGTTGACCCTTCTAGTGTAGGGGCGTGCATCTCCTTGCATCATGGGCAAGTTGAATGCCAACCTCACATTTTCCGGACTAAAATCTAAGTATTTTCCCCAAACCATTGTAAGATAATTCTTTGGATTTGGGTTCACACTTTGATCATGGTTCCTAGTGATCCATGCATTGGCATAGAACTCTTGAACCATTAAGATTTCGACTTGTTGAATGGGGTTGGTCAGAACTTCCCAACCTCTTCTTTGGATCTCATGTCGGATCTTCGGATACCCATTTTTCTTGAGTTTGAAAGGGACCTCGGAGATCACCTTCTTCTTGGCCACAACATCATATAAGTGGTCTTGATGGGCTTTGGAGATGAATCTCTCCATCTCCCATGACCCGGAGGTGGAAGCTTTTGTCTTTCCTTTCCCTTTTCTAGAGGTTTCTCCGGCCTTAGGTGCCATCAATGGTTATGGAAAAACAAAAAAAGCTATGCTTTTACCACATCAAACTTACAATATTGCTCGCCCTCGAGCAAAAGAAGAAAGAGTAGATGAAGAAGAAGAAGATATGGAGGAGAGGAAGAGAGGGTTGTGTTTCGGCCAAGGAGGAGAAGAGAAGGTTGTGTTGTGTGAAAATGAAGAAGAATGGAGGGGTTTATATAGTGGAGAGAGAGGGGTTAAGGTTCGGCCATATTGGGTAGGTTTGGGTGGGAAAGAGATTTTGAAGGTAGGTGGGGTTTATGGGGAAGAGTGATTGAGGTGATTGGTGAAGGGTTTTGGGGAAGAATGTTATTGAATTGTGTGAAGAGGAGAGAAGGTGAGTTAAGGTAGGTGGGGATCCTGTGGGGTCCACAGATTCTGAGATGATCCTGTGGCATCCACAAACCCTGATGTCTCAAGGATTTACATCCCTGCACCAATGAGGCGTGTAAAACGCCCTCTGCATGCAATCCTGGCATTCAACGCCAGATTGATGCTTGTTTCTGGCGTTGAACGCCAGCTTCATACTTATTTTGGGCGTTCAACGCCCATTTGCAGCATGTTTCTGGCGTTGAACGCCAGTTCCATGCTTGTTTATGGCGTTCAGCGCCATCTCTCCTCAGCGTGTATTCCTGGCATTTGAACGCCAGGATGCTGCTTGTTTCTGGCATTCAACGCCAAATCTATGCTCTGTTCTGGCGTTGAACGGCAGCCAGATGTTCCTTACTGTCGTTTAAACGCTAGTAAGTCCTTCCTCCAGGGTGTGCTTTTTCTTCTGCTGTTTTTTATTCTGTTTTTAATTTTAGTATTTATTTTGTGACTCTACATGATCATGAACCTAATAAAATATAAAAGAACAATAAAAGAAAAATAAAATTAGATAAATAAAAATTGGGTTGCCTACCAATAAGCGCTTCTTTAACGTCAATAGTTTGACAGTGGGCTCTCATGGAGCCTCACAGGTGATCAGGTCAATGTTGTAGACTCCCAACACCAAACTTAGAGTTTGGCTGTGGGAATTCAACACCAAACTTAGAGTTTGGTTGTGGCCTCCCAACACCAAACTTACAGTTTGATTGTGGGGGCTCTGTTTGACTCTGTACTGAGAGAAGCTTTTCATGCTTCCTCTCGATTGTTACAGAAGAGCACCGTTGGGTCTTAAACACAAGGTAGTCCCCATTCAATTGAAAGACTAATTCTCCTCTGTTAACATCTATCACAGCTCCTGCTGTGGCTAGGAAAGGTCTTCCAAGGATGATATAAATTAAATTTTTAAGGAGTAAGCCCAGAGATTAAGTTTGGTGTGGCCACTACCATACCAGAATCAATTAGCAAGCCCAATACCACTCAATGTGGAAGCATTTAATACATTGGTGGAGGCTTGAATGAGGATTTTAATGTGTTCAGGGGAGATTAGACATAGAGAATGTGAAAGGATTGGAATTATTTCTTCTCCATGAACACATTAAAAACCCAATAATGAACCCAATTTATTGAGATGCAAATGAATTATGTTTGGTGTCCCAAGGGACACCCATCAGTTGCAATCCCATTCACTAGCATTAAAAAGGAATGTGGAGGATCATTTTGTCATTACTAATGGGGTTTTCGTTATGGTCTCTATATGACTTTTAGATTTCTTTGGGTCCTCAATAGGGAACTCCTTCTTGCTTGAGAGACGTCCCATGAGGTTTTCTTCATTGGGATTCACGTCCTCTCCTTCCTCTCTAGGTTCGGCCATATTGATTATATCAATGGCCTTGCACTCTCTTTTTGGATTCTCTTCAGTATTGCTTGGGAGAGTACTAGGAGGAGTTTCAGTGACTTTCTTACTCAGCTGGCTCACTTGTGCCTCCAAATTTCTAATGGAGGACCTTGTTTCATTCATGAAGCTTAAAGTGGCCTTAGACAAATCAGAGACCAATTTTGCTAAATTAGAAGTGCTCTACTCAGAATTCTCTGTCTGTTGCTGAGAAGATGATGGATAAGGCTTGCTATTGCTGAGCCTATTTCTTCCACCATTATTAAAGCCTTGTTGAGGCTTTTGTTGATCCTTCCATGAGAAATTTGGATGATTTCTCCATGATGAATTATAGGTGTTTCCATAAGGTTCACCCATATAATTTACCTCTGCTATTGCAGGGTTCTTAGGATCATAAGCTTCTTTTTCAGAAGATGCCTCTTTAGTACTGTTGGATGCATTTTGCCATCCATTCAGATTTTGAGAAATCATGTTGACTTGCTAAGTCAACATTTTGTTCTGAGCCAATATGGCATTCAGAGCATCAATTTCAAGAACTCTCTTCCTTTGAGGCGTCCCATTGCTCACGAAATTTCTCTCAGAATTATACATGAATTGGTTATTTGCAACCATATCAATGAGTTCTTGAGCTTCTGCAGGCATTTTCTTTAAGTGAATGGATCCACCTGCAGAATGGTCTAGTGACATCTTAGAGAATTCAGATAGACCATAATATAATATATCCAAAATGGTCCATTTAGAAAGTATGTCAGAAGGACACCTTTTGGTCATCTACTTGTATCTTTCCTAAGCTTCATAGAGGGATTCACCATCTTTTTGTTTGAAGGTCTGAACATCCACTCTAAGCTTACTTAGCTTTTGAGGAGGAAAGAACTTAGCTAAGAAGGCCGCGACCAGCTTATCCCATGAGTCCAGGCTATCTTTAGGTTGTGAATCCAACCATATTCTAGCTTTGTCTCTTACAGTAAAGGGGAAAAGCATGAGCCTGTAGACTTCAGGATCTACTCCATTAGTTTTAACAGTCTCACAGATCTGCAAGAACTCATTTAAAAACTGGTAGGGATCTTCTGATGGAAGTCCATGGAACTTGCTGTTCTGTTGCAGTAGAGCAACTAGTTGAGGTTTCAGCTCAAAATTGTTTGCTCCAATGGCAGGGATTGAGATGCTTCTTCCATCAAATTTGGAAGTAGGTGTAGTATAGTCACCAAGCATCCTCCTTGCATTATTATTTTCGACTGCCATCTCCTCTTCCTTTTCGAAAATTTCTGTAAGGTTGTCTTTGGATTGTTGTAATTTAGCTTCTCTTAGTTTCCTCTTCAGAGTCCTTTCAGATTCAGGATCTGCTTCAACAAGAATATTCTTGTCCTTGCTCCTGCTCATATGAAAAAGAAGGGAACAGAAAATAATAATAGGGATCCTCTTTACCACAGTAGAGAGATTCCTTTATGTTAGTAGAAGAAAAAGGGAATAGAAGAAGGAAAAGGTAAGAATCCAAATACAAGGGTGAAGATAGGTTCAGATTCTTTGAGATGAAGAGAAGTGTTAGTAAATAAATAAATAAATAGAAGGAGATGAGAGGGAGAGAATTCGAAAATTAATTTTGAAAAAGGGTTAGTAATTTTCGAAAATAAAAGAAGAATTAAAATTAAAAATTAAAATTTTAAACAATTAGTTAATTAAAAGAATTTTGAAAAAGAGGGAGAAGTTTTCGAAAATTAGAGGGAAAAAGTAGTTAGGTGGTTTTGAAAAAAGATAAGATATAGTTAAAACAAACAAAAAGTCAACTAGTTAGTTGGAAAAGATTTGAAATTTAATTTTGAAAAAATAAGAAGTTGGAAGATATTTTGAAATCAAAATTTTGAAAAAGATAAAAAGATATGATTGAAACAGATTTAATTAAAAAGATATGATGGAAAAAATATTTTGAAAAAGATTTGATTTTTAAAATCAAAATTGATTACTTGACTAACAAGAAACTAAAAGATATGATTCTTAGAATTTAAAGATTAAACCTTTCTTAACAAGAAAGTAACAAACTTCAAATTTTTGAATCAATCACATTAATTGTTAGTAAAGTTTTCGAAACTTTGAAGTAAAGATAAGAAAAAGATTTTTGAAAAAATATTTTAAATATTTTCTAAAATTAGTAAGAAAATGAAAAAGATTTGATTTTCGAAAAAGATTTTGAAAAGATAAGATTTTTAAACTTGAAAATTTGACTTGACTTGACTTGTAAGAAATAGCTAAGTTTTTAAAATTTTTGACTAAATCAACTCAAATTTTTTAAATTTTGGAAAAAATAAGAAAAATATTTTTTTAATGATGAGAGAGAAAAACACAAATATGACCCAAAACATGAAAATTTTGGATCAAAACACTTAATGCATGCAAGAACACTATGAATGTCAAGATGAACATCAAGAACACTTTGAAGATCATGATGAACATCAAGAACATATTTTTGAAAAACTTTTGATGCAAAGAAAACATGCAAGACACCAAACTTAGAAATCTTTCATGTTTAGACACTATGAATACAAAAATGCACATGAAAAATATCATACAATACAAAACAAGAAAATTTAAAGATCAAACAAGAAGACTTACCAAGAACAACTTGAAGATCATGAAGAACACTATGAATGCATGAATTTTCAAAAAATGCAAGAACAAGATGAATATGCAATTGACACCAAACTTAAAATTAGACTTAAGACTCAAACAAGCAACATAAAATATTTTTGAATTTTATGATTTTATAATTTTTTTTGTATTTTATTTTATCTTTTTCGAAAACATATTTTGGAAAAAGGAAGTAATGAATCCAAAGTCCTCAATCAGAATCCCAGGAATCATATAATGTTAGTCTTATGCTCCGGTCCAGGAATTAGACATGGCTTTACAGCCAACCAGGCTTCAACATGTTACATGAAACTCTAGAATTCATTCTTAAAAACTCTGAAAATTTTCGAAAACAGGTGATAAATTTTTGAAAGATTTTTTAAAAAAAATTTGAAAATAAAACAAAAAAGAAAATTACCTAATCTGAGCAACAAGATGAACCGTCAGTTGTCCAAACTCGAACAATCCCCGGCAACGGCGCCAAAAACTTGATAGGCAAAATTGTGATTTCTGATAATGGCATTCATGTTCGTTCTCTCCCTGGTAATGGCGCCAAAACTTGGTGCATGATACCATGGTCCAAACATAACTTCACAATTTCGCACAACTAACCAGCAAGCGCACTGGGTCATCCAAGTAATAAACCTTACATGAGTAAGGGTCGATCCCACGGAGATTGTTGGTATGAAGCAAGCTATGGTCATCTTGTAAATCTCAGTTAGGCGGATAATAAATGGTTATGGAGCTTTCAAATAATAATAATAAATAAACAGAAAATAAAGATAGAAATACTTATGTAAATCATCGGTGAGAATTTCAGATAAGTGTATGGAGATGCTTTGTCCCTGTTGGATCTCTGCTTTCCTACTGCCTTCCTTCAATCCTTCTTACTCCTTTCCATGGCAAGCTGTATGTGGAGCATCACCGTTGTCAATGGCTACATCCCATCCTCTCAGTGAAAATGGTCCAAATGCTCTGTCACAGCACGACTAATCATCAGTCGGTTCTCGATCATGTCGGAATAGAATCCATTGATTCTTTTGCGTTTGTCATCACACCCAACAATCGCGAGTTTGAAGCTCGTCACAGTCATTCAATCCCTGAATCCTACTCGGAATACCACAAACAAGGTTTAGACTTTCCGGATTCTCATGAATGCCGCAATCAATTCTAGCTTATACCACGAAGATTCTGATTAAGGAATCCAAGAGATATGTGCTCGGTCTAAGGTAGAACGGAGGTGGTTGTCAGTCACGCGTTCATAGGTGAGAATGATGATGAGTGTCACGAATCATCACATTCATCATGGTAAAGTGCAACGAATATCTTAGAACAGGAATAAACTGAATTGAATAGAAAATAGTAGTAATTGCATTGAAACTCGAGGTACAGCAGAGCTCCACACCCTTAATCTATGGTGTGTAGAGACTCCACCGTTGAAAATACATAGGTGATGAAGGTTTAGGCATGGCCGAATGGCCAGCCCCCCAAAACGTGATCACAGGATCAAAAATACAATCCAGGATGTCTAATACAATAATAAAATGTCCTATTTATACTAGACTAGCTACTAAGGTTTACAAAAATAGGTAATTAATGCATAAATCCACTTCCGGGGTCCACTTGGTGTGTGCTTGGGCTGAGCTTGAGCTTTACACATGCAGAGGCTTCTTTTGGAGTTGAACGCTAAGTTGTAACGTGTTTTTGGCGTTCAACTCTGGTTCGTGATGTGTTTCTGGCGTTTGACTCCAGAATGCAGGATGGAACTGGCGTTGAATGCCAGTTTACATCATCTAATCTCGAATAAAGTATGGACTATTATATATTGCTGGAAAGCTCTGAATGTCTACTTTCCAACGCCGTTAAGAGCGCGCTATTTGAAGTTCTGTAACTCCAGAAAATCTATTTCAAGTGCAGGGAGGTCAGAATCCAACAGCATCAGCAGTCCTTTGTTAGCCTTTTATCAAAGTTTTGCTCAGGTCCCTCAATTTCAGCCAGAAATTACCTGAAATCATAGAAAAACACACAAACTCATAGTAAAGTCCAGAAATGTGAATTTAGCATAAAAACTAATAAAAACATCCCTAAAAGTAGCTAGATCCTACTAAAAACTACCTAAAAACAATGCCAAAAAGCGTATAAATTATCCGCTCATCACCTTGCAAGAAACACACCGCCTACACCTAATAGAGGCACTTATGGTCAAAGAGGGTGTGGAGGAAGAACAAATCGTGGAGGAAGAGGTTCTTGGAACTTAAATCGGCCACAATGTCAAATTTGTGGCAAGTTGGGGCATATTGCTAGTTACTGTTATTTTAGAGTTGACCAACAATTTCAACATGCACAACAAAATTCAAGATACACTACAATATATTTTTTAACAAACAAGTCACAAGTCTTTAGTGTTTTTAAATTGTACAAAACCCAGATGGAAAAATAGTTAGGATACTCTATTAAAGCACTTCAAACTGATAATGCTAGAGAATATCTATCTCACACATTTATTGAATTTTTACAACAAGAAGGAATTATTCATAGACTCACTTGTCCCCATACCCCTCAACAGAATGGATTAGCAGAAAGAAAAATAGGCATATAGTCAAAACTGCTTTAGCTTTATTATCTACTGCTACACTTCCTTTAACTCTATGGAATGAGGCTTTTGCAACCTCAGTATATTTGATAAATCTCATGCCTTCATATGTTACAGGTTATAAATCACCTTTTGAACTATTATATCATCATAAACCTAATTATACTTTCTTGAAAATCTTTGGATGTTTATGTTTTCCTCACACAAGACCATACACTTCTCATAAATTGGAATACACATCTGAACCCTATTTATTTTTAGGTTATGCTTTGAATAAAAAAGGATATAGGTGTCTCATTAAAAGTGGAAAAATAATTATCTCTAGAGATGTAGTGTTTCATGAACATCAATTTCTATCTCACTCTTTTTTTCTCTACTACTATTAATGAAACTTGCACTAGCAATGCTACTGCTTTAGATTTTTTTACCTCAGATTGCATCCATTCATCCTTCTTCTGTTGATCCTTCATCTTCAATGCCCAACATCAATTCTGGTGATACACATCATAGTGAGGAACATAAACAAATACATCCAATGCAGACAGCTTCACAGGCTAATGGGACAGCAACTTCTACCCAGGATCTCATACCGATTACTTCTACTCACATTGATTTGCCTTTTTCTTCAAATCCCCCATCTATAACCACTCTTTCAGAAAATATCCATCCAATGCAGACAAGGTCCAAGACAGGTAATAGAACTCCAAAAGCTCTTCAGGTAGCAAAATTCTCAGTCTCTTCTAATTTTTATTTATTGCCTAAAAGTATTCAAAGTGCTCTCCACAATCCCTTATGGAGAGATGCTATGCTCATAGAATATAAAGCACTGTTATATCACGATACATGGTCCTTAGTTGAATTACCTGAAAATGAAAAAGTAGTTGGTTGTAAGTGGATATTTGCTGTTAAAAAGAATGCAAAAGGTGAGATCATAAGACATAAAGCTAGGTTGGTTGCAAAAGGTTTTCTTCAAACTGCTGGAATTGATTTTGATCAAATTTTTTCACCTGTTATAAAACCAGTTACAATTAGGATGATTTTAACCATTGCTTTATGAAAAGGTTGAAAAATTCAACAATATGATTTTCACAATGCATTTCTAAATGGAACTCTTCGTGAAACTGTGTTTATGTCTCAACTTTCAGGTTTCTGTCACTCTAATCCTAAACTTGTATGCAAATTAAATAAAGCCATCTATGGCCTTAAACAAGCCCCAAAGGGCCTGGTACTTAACAATTACTTCCACCCTTCAATCTTTTGGCTTTACAGTAACAAAATTTGATTCCTCCCTGTTTACTAGATATACTTCTACTTCTACTATTTATGTTTTTATTTATATTGATGATATGCTTGTCACTGGAGATAACGAATCTGAAATAAAAAATGTTCTTAGCAAACTTCATTCTACCTTTTTATTAAAAGATTTAGGTGACCTCAACTTTTTCTTAGGTATAGAAGTTATAACACATTCCACTTCCTTAATTTCTTTGAACCAAACTAAATACATACATAACCTTCTAACACGTGCTGGCATGAATGAATCCAAACCAAGCATGACTCCAATGATAAGCTCTCTTAGATTGATTGCCAATGCTGGAACTCCTTTTGAAAATCCAACTTTATATCGCTCCATAGTGGGCGGGTTGCAGTATGCAACAATTACACGTCCTGATATCAGTTTTTCAGTGAACAAACTGAGTCAATTTATGTCCAACCCCTGCCAAGAACATTGGGTTGCAGTTAAACGAGTCCTGAGATACTTGGCAGGTACTGCTGAGCTCAAATTACAATTTCATAGATGCACTGATTTACATTTTTCTGCTTTTTCAGACTCAGATTGGGCGAGTGATCTTGATGATAGAAAATCTACAACTGGATTTTGTGTGTACTATGGTTCAAATCTGGTGTCTTGAAAGAGCAGCAAACAATCCACTGTCAGTCGAAGTTCAATTGAGGCTGAATATAGAGCCCTGACAGCAGTGTTCATGGAACTCATTTGGATTCAAAATCTTCTGGCTAAATTGCATCAGCCTTGCCCAGCTTCTTCCACTGTATTTTGTGACAATATTTTAGCTGTGCTGCTTACATATAATCCAATCCTACATAATCGGACTAAACACTTTGAGTTAGATCTCTACTTTGTTTGGGACAAGGTGATCAAAGGCTCTATTGCTGTCACACGTATTCCATCAACTGAACAAGTAGCAGATGTGTTAACAAAGCCTCTGTCATTAGCCAGCTTTGACAAGTTTAAAAGCAAACTCAGGTTGGCATTCAAACCACTATGAGTTTGTGGTGGGATAATAGCATATATAAAGGAAAAATAATTAATCCTATTAGTTACTTTTGAAACTAGAGTTAGTAGCTTCTAGAGTCTTAATATTCATGTATAAATAAGACTCTTCAATTTACTGTAGGAGGTGTGAGAGTAATAGTTAACATTCATTTTCTTCTTCTTTCTGCAATTGTTCTCTATTTTGTATAGACTTTATTTCTCACACAAGTAATTTAATTAATATTCAAAATCTTCAACATTTATTTTATTCTATTGTTTTCTTCAATTAATAATAATATAAATATTAACCTATACCTACAATCCACTTAATAATAATTTCTACAAAAAAAACTAATTTTTAATGCTATTATTAATATTATTATGATCAAATTAAATTATTCAATAAAAAAACTTACATAATCTAAATGATCAAGATAATTAACAATGTATACTTCTAAACAATTAACGGCTTTTATTTTTGGTCTTTTTGGCATTATTAATTTTTTTCCTTCCTCGTTGAAGCAGTAGCTTCTTCAATTTTAAGTTTCCACCATGTATGAAAGATAAAAAAGGAAGAATGTGGAATTGCTGGAAAATGAGGCTTGAAGTGAGGTTGAAAGGGATGGATGGTGGGGTTTCTTTGTTTTGAAATTGGGTCCACTGGGCTGGCCTACTGCATGCGTGACGCATAGCCTTTAATCCGCAAATCAGATGGTCTGATTTGTATATCCCAAAATTCAGTAATCGTGTCGTCTGATTATTCCTCCTTAAATTGGATCGTTCGATCTTTTTGGCGCAGCCATCACACTTTTATAAAACACATCAGATTCCAATAATGTGAGTATACACCAGGCTAACCCCAATATCAAAATTAAAAGGTAAATGATTGTTGTGGATCTAAATAACTAAATTCTTAAATTGAATTTATCGTTAATGCAGTGGAATTTCTCTTGTTTATTTAAACAGAAGTAAATTGATTATTTCAATAATTCAAATTGGTTATTGGCACAAAAACTTTAATATAACGTGGTTATTATAATTATAATAATATATAAAATAAAAGACGAGGATTATGTGAACAAATATTTTTATCTTTAAGAGAAAATATAGATATAAAATTAAACGTACCAAAATACTTTTTTAAAAATTCTTTAAAATAGATATATAAACTCATAAAATTGATAGAATTTGATTTACGTCAAAGGTATATATATATAAAACAAAAAAAAAGTTAACTACTTAATATGTTTTCTTTTTTTATTAAAAATATAAGAATAAAATTATTAATTATATGAGTTAATAGTCAAATTAGTTATTGAAAGATAAAATATTTTTCAAATTTTTTGTTGAAAGATTTTTTTAATCAAATTGATCCTTTAAAAATTACGAATTAATCATAGTTGTTCTTCAGTCGCTTCATTAACAATTTTCTTCAAAGATTGATGTTGTAAAACGTTAATTGATAACATATATAACACCTAATATGTCTATTTAGATATTGACAAAATATATTTATGAAAATTTATTAATTTAGTCATTCTCTCCTATTACAAAAATCATATTCCTACTATGACCTAGTGACTAAACTGATATATTTTCGTAAACATAGTTAGTCAATATCTAATTAGACATGTTATGTATCATGTATGCTATCAGTTAATATTTTACATCATCAATCGTTGATAAAAATTGTAAGTTGAATAACTGAAGGACAGATACGATATGATTAATTCCTAATTTTTTGAAGGATCAATTTAATTGAAAAAATCTTTCAGGAACGAATTTGAAGAATATCTTATCTTTCAAAGACTAATTTAGCTATTAGCCCATACTATATTCGATTGGGATTGGATAGCGATAAACTACTATTTTATGATATATTTTGGACTAAATTGAGTGAGTTTTGTCAACTATTCTCACACTTATTCATGTAAATTGCATGTTTTTTAATTCCTTCCTAATCTTATGCTATGATTGAAAACATGCTTCTTAGGCCTTAAAAGTGTGGAATCTTAATTCTCCTTGTTACCATTCGATACCGTGATGTGTTTGTGAAGTGTTTTCAGGTTTACAAAACAGAATGGCTTAAAGAATGAAGATGAGGCATGTCAAAGTGGAAGGAACACGAGAAATTAAAGAGCTAAGAAGCGAGGAGCGACGCGCACGCATGGCTGACGCGTGCGCATGATTTGGAACGTCTTACAGCGACGCATACGCATGACAGAGCGTCACGTGCTGCACTTAACAGAACTCACTGGGAGCTATTTCTGGGCTGATTTGGACCCAATTTCAGGCCCAAAAATACAGACTAGATGCAAGGGTGGAGTTGAGACTGAACACACTTCAATTTTCACTTTATTTTAGTTTTAGTTTGGAAATTCTAGAGAGAAAAACACTTACTTTTCTCTAAGATTTTGATTTCTTAGTTTTGCTTTTGAATTAGATTCGAGAGAGCTGCTGCTACCTTCAACTGGAGTCATTATTCTTACAGTTTTCTTCCCTATTACTTCTATTGCTTTTGTTTTTCCATTTAATTACCTTGAATTCATGTTTGGATTTTGTTACTTTTGGATTTTATTAATGCAATGAATTATTTTTATGTTTAATTTCAGTTTGTGTTTGATCATTGTTAATTCTTATTCGTGCCATTTTTAATTTGATTAATTTATTAGAATTATCATGTCTTTTATTTACTCTTATTATATATTTATGAAAATAGCATTCATGTTAATAACTTAAAACTCTCAACTTGTTTTAGGGGTTGATTAATTGGGATCCCTTAAGTTGTGATATTCAAGTAGTAATCTGTAATTAGGAGTTGCTGGCTAAGTCAATTTTCACCAATTCTGGTCCTTCCTTATGAAGTGACTAGGACTTAGCAACGAACATTTACTATCATACTTGAAAAAGACAACAAGGATACAAACTCCAATTAATCTCCTCTAACCAAAACCTTTTATTTTAAATACATAACACCTCTTGTTATTATTCATTGCTTTAATTCCTAGCCATTTATTTTTCTGTTCTCAATTTTAAAAAAACATTCAGAAAATTTCTAACCAATAATTTGCATCTTGTGTTAATTCTTTGGGAAACGATCTGAGATTCTACTCCCGATTATTTGTTTTTAATTGTGACACACACTCTAAATTGATAGTGAGAATTTCGTCGGTTAAGAT
This sequence comes from Arachis duranensis, assembly GCF_000817695.3. Taxonomy (NCBI): domain Eukaryota; kingdom Viridiplantae; phylum Streptophyta; class Magnoliopsida; order Fabales; family Fabaceae; genus Arachis; species Arachis duranensis. Next base: position 13,014,143 of record NC_029777.3, on the reverse strand, counting down.
TGTGCTTGCAACACATATTTTAGAAAATACGTTTTAAAAATTTTTAACTGGCATTTTTCCTCCCATCAATTTTTCGCGCCGTTGCCAGGAGTTACATATGTGTGCTAATTTATTTGTTGGTGTAAATATATTTATATTTACATAATTGTATTTTTTTTATTTGCGTGTTTTGTGTTTATTAATAGCACTTATTATGTAATTTTCTTAGTATATTTTATTACTATGAGTTCTATATTTTTTCATTAAATGACGCGTTCATTACCGAATTCGAACTTAACCGCATTTGATTCTGAAATTGAAAAGACAATTTCACCAAAATGATATAAACTTGAAAGTTTTAATGCTCTCATTTTTTTTTTCACTTTGATGTTTTCATTTTTCAAAATTTAACAATTCACTTCAGAAAAACCTTTTGTACATTATTTAAGCCACACCGATACGCCAAAACACCATGCAATAGAGACATATATATGTTAATATTTAATCTTTTTAAATTTGTTTCAGTTGCTTGTTAGTAACATAATGAGCTTAGATAAAGAATAATAAAGTGATCAATACCCGCATGTTGAATAGTTTATAAATTTCAAAATTCAAATGTTGTATTATAGTTATCAAAGCTTGTTATTATAAAAGAGAAGAGAATGCAATGATTTTTTTAACATTAACCAAATTAGATTGGTTTAGTGATTAGCTTACTAATCTACTTAAGTAAGTGTTGAAAATACAACGACAAATATGTTCTTTTCTGATGACTATGTACGATTTTAATTACTTGAGTATATTTACATAAATAATATGTATTTTCATATATTAACAATTAATCTGCTATCAAGTAATCATAAGAAACTTATCTAAGGATAAATAATGTTAATTTCAGATCATAAGTAATTGATTGGATTATAAAAAAGAAATGAATTGGAACCATCAACCAATAGTACTGTCCGTTGTGCAGTGTCCACAAAGCTTAAAATGGAATATATAACCTACAAGCTGAAGGCAACAATGTTTTATGATGATAATTGTCTCTAGAAACCAAGTTAATTACAATTCTGACCCTTGTCCCTCTTACAAAGTTACCAACCACGCCCCTGCAGCATTATTTCCCCTTTCTCAAATCATAGCCAACTACAAAAAAATAATGAATTTTGAAACTATGTCCATGTCCGTTTTGCATGGAATAAGTTGGAGTAGTAGGATAGGGACTAGTGGATAGGAGGCTAAGACTAGGAGAAGACCAGCACCACTACTCTCCTTTTCTCACCCTTTCTTTCTTTCTGCTTTTTCAACACCTCCTGTCTCTTCTTCTTCTTCTATAAATTATTATAACATATAAAGTTTAATTTCCACTTATGCCTAATATATTTTATTTTTTTTTAATTTCCACTTATGTCTTCAAAATTTGATTGTACTATTTTTTCTAAAAAAATATATAAATCCAGTTTTAAAATTTTCAGAATACATGTCTTAATTATTACTCTTTTTTCATAACTTCTATATTTTTTTTAGAAAGGCTTTATATTCATATCACCTTTTTGGTACATTTTTATACACATTTTCCCTTTTCAATATAAAAGTGAATATTAATGAAAAGAATAAAATAATTAAAAATATTTAAAAAATAAAAAATAGGTTAAAAATAGTCTAAAATTATTTTATTTTATATTTAGTTATTTTATTTTATATTTTTTAATTATCACTGAAATAATAAGATAATATTAAATATAATAAATATATAATTATAAATGTTACATGTTCATAAAATTATAAATATAAAATTAAATAAAATAATTTATACTAATACTACTAATCCAAGTAAACATATATAGGACATATAACAACCTATAAATTATATTCAAGTTTCTTTATCTAATTTTGGATGATCCAACTTATTTGTTTCAGTCACACACAATATTCAATAATGTTTTTGCTTCCACAAATAACAAATTTATATTTTGCAAATAAACATACATAAAGTAACTAATTAAAATTCATAATACAAAAGCAATACGCTACGATAGATAATATGATATGATATGATCCAAGTACATAAATCAATTGATACCAGATCTTTTCAAATTAAACTTAGTTTTCCAAAGATCAGCATCAAATTTATTTCTTAACTTCGTTAAGTTGCCAAATAATTGAGGATTGTGTTAGTTCTACATTAATTAACGACATCTCTCATGCTTTGATGTCCTAAAACAATCTAAATTACGTTTTAATGATAGGAAAAGTTAATTATATTAAACGGAAAAGCTCTGCATACAAGCTATTAGGGCTTGTATGCTTTACAAGTTTATTAAACAATAAATTTAAAATACGCGCTCCTCCACGTACGTTGATTACACGCGCTATATAATATCCCGCGTATATCTAACTTCCAAATTTAAAATATTTGTTTCCTTCTTCGTTTTCGTTATTTTGAGATTTGGTTGTTCTTCTTCTCGCGCGTCTTCCCTCATTCTTCTCCATCGATCTTTTCCTCTTCTTTTCTCACTGGTATGTTCTTCGTTTACGTTATCTTTTTCTCTCTCTGCAACTCGAGCTTCGTTTTCTCTTTTGATTTGTTGTTTTCTGAAATCAAAGTTTGAACTCGTTTTGAAGATAATGGATCCTTCAAGCTCAGATTGTGTGCTGAATCCAGGCGATGTGGATTATGAATTTGAATCTAACGAAGTTCCTGAGGTTTGATTTACAGTAATTTGTATAGCATTGTGTAGTTTAAAAATTGCTGAACATTGTTTAATTACCTGGAATTTATAGCAATATGGGTGTATTCACAGTTCTGACACGGTGTATTGTGCAGCCTCTCTCGGTTGTTGATGATGAGCTTGTTCCGAAGGTCGGAATGACCTTTACCACCCTTGAAGATGCCGGAAAATTTTACAGGAACTACGCCAAGGCTGCAGGTTTCTCTACAAGAGTTCGGTGCACAAATAGGAAGGGAAACGAGATTAAGAATCAACTGATTACATGTAGCAGAGAGGGAAAATGGAAATCTAAAATATCTCCAACCGAGAAGACCAATCCGACAGCCGGTTTAAATTGTCCTGCAAGAATTTATATACACACATTGAAGGATGTCGGTGCTTGGATCATTTCAAAGGTTGTGCTGGATCATTCACACTCCTGCTGTCCAAGTAAAGCAGAGATGCTCAAACAGCACAGGGAACTAAGCATGTCCATTCGTCGTACGATAGAGAATAACGATGAGGCCGGTATCAGACCAAGCAAAACCTACCAATCATTTGTTGCGGCTGCCGGGGGTCACCGCGAGTTAAATTTTATCGAAAAGGACGTGAGGAATTACATTACCAGGGAAGTGCGGAATGTTTCCAAACAAGAAGATGCAAAGGAATTCGGGAAAAATTTCTTAAGAATGAAAGAGAAGAATCCGAATTTCTTTTTTGAGCTCGAACTCGAGGAGGATCAATCGATTAAGCTGGCCTTTTGGGCCGATGCAAGAAGCAGAGCCGCCTTTGAGTATTTCGGAGATGTCATTTCATTCGACACCACCTACAATACAAACAGGTAACAAACTGTCCCTGTTTATGATGCTAAATTAATTTATTTTTACGAATCCGCAGCAGAGGTGTATATTGGATGTTTCATTGGGTGTATTTGAAGCATTTGTTAGGGTGTACCTAATGATTTTGCATTCTGGACCATGGTAATTCGTTTCAGGTATAATTTGGTCTGTGGTTCTTTTGTCGGGGTGAATCACCACGGTCAGTCAACACTTCTCGGATGCTCTTTGATGAAAAACGAAGAAATTGAATCATTCAAATGGTTATTTCAACGCTGGCTTCGTTGCATGGGAGGAAACGCTCCGAAAGGGTTTCTCACCGATCAGTGCGCATCAATGAAAAGGGCTTTAGAGGCCTGTATGCCAACAACAGTTCACCGCTGGTGTATTTGGCACATCATGAAGAAGATTCCAAGCAAATTAAACGGGTACAAGGGACATGCCGATATCGAACAACAAATGAGCCATGTTGTTTGGAACTCTCATAGCAAAGACTCATTCGATAGGAATTGGAACGATTTTCTGGTGAATTTTGGTCTTGCGGACAATAAGTGGCTTTCAGGTAATGTGTTTTTAAA
>NC_029777.3:13006915-13007588 GCF_000817695.3 Arachis duranensis | reverse complement strand
ATTTTAGGAACATAGCTTGCTGTCCGTGCCATCATCAACAGGGCAGCAGCGTCCTTTGCGTCTGGATGACTGCGTCATTATGTATAAGAATAAGAGTAAGAATAAGAATATACGGATGATAAGCAAAGATTGATTTTAGTCTAATGAACTTACATTTTTGTTGGAGCTGGGGGAAGCTTGGGTGTTGTTTCTTGAAGTTGTTTGGGAGTTTCAGGAGTGCTGCACAGTTACACAAAATTAATCAGGAAGAATATACACCCAAACTGTTAGCAAATATACACCCAAACCCTAAATAAATATACACCCAATACTATTTTCTTACGTTTCTCTAGCCCCTTCAATCTGTAGCATAGGGGTTGGTTCAAAATCTGCGTCAGTGGTTGTTTGTTGGGATGCCGGCACAAAAAACTGGATCGGGACTCTAAACAAGAATAAAAATGAAAGGTTAACAACGTATTTGAAAATAATAAAGTTATAAGGTTGAAATATTCTTGGAAAACTCACATTGCAAGCGCTTCCGACGGCGTTTGTTCCCTAACAACCATCATATTCGAATCAGTCGGAGTCAACCTAAAATACACCCAAAGAAGATCAAAAAATACACCCGAACAATTCAAAAAGAAGACGGGCTTTGTTTTTGAGAACTTACATACTTGCAGTTTTTACTTTTTTT
>NC_029777.3:12975218-13006840 GCF_000817695.3 Arachis duranensis | reverse complement strand
GTTGAAATATTCTTGGAAAACTCACATTGCAAGAGCTTTCGACGGCGTTTGTTCCCTAACAACCATCATATTCGAATCAGTCGGAGTCAACCTAAAATACACCCAAAGAAGATCAAAAAATACACCCGAACAATTCAAAAAGAAGACGGGCTTTGTTTTTTGAGAACTTATATACTTGCAGTTTTTGCTTTTTTTTGCTGCCTTTTTTTTCTCGAATAAAATAATAAAGGGCTTTTTTTTCTAAAAAAAAATATATACTGAATTAGAAGTAGAAGGTAATAGATGAACAAAAGTAACGGTTATTTGAAAGAGAAATTACATGCTCTGAGACGGCTGGTTTACACTACTCTGTTATGTGCGTCCTTGAGAGGAAGGATCATCACTTCCCAAGTTCACAACCGGTAGTCTAAACAGATTTCATGTTATTCAAACGAAATATACATCGAACTTAGTAAACAAGATACACCCAACTTGATCAATAAAATACACCCAAATTGTTTCACAGAATACATCCAAATCATGATAACAAGATTTTATTAAATAATAAAGCTTCTTACGTTTCAGAGGACACATAGCGACCTTCTGTCAATCGCAGGTCAGCTTGGTTGTCCCTGCGAAACAAGATACAATTATTAGCAAACAAAAGACACCAAAATCTCAAATACACAGCCCAGCAAGACATACCCCTCTGCAGCAGATTTATGAACGTTTTCCCCTAGCAATTCATCAAGTTCGTCACTCGATATTTCATATATCACCATCACCGTCATCCAAAGATATCAGATTCTCATTCTCGACAATCTCTATCTCTAACCTCAAAACTCTCACTCAATTTAATGAACTTTCTCTTTCTGTAACACTCTCACTACCAAAATGTCACGCTTCCGGCTGTGCCACTCTGATAGCAAGAAGTATTGCTACTATTTTATATACTTAATATTAAAATAGGAGCCTGTGACTCGACACTGTACCGTTGATTTCTTTGAAAACCGAAAATAAACACTATATCTTTAAAAAAAACAAACAGGCATAGAATCATATACAAGATTTCTTACATAATAGCTTATAATATAATATACATATAAAACACACAACTCTTATCCCTCTTACAAAATTGTAATGACAAGGACGAGGGAAGAAAAATAATCTAATTAATACAACATCATATAAACCAAAACTCTTCATAATGCTTCTTCATCTGATTCCTAAAAAGGTAAAGTTATAGGGGGATGGGAACCTAACCACACGGTCTCATTATGGAGTTTCAGAATTGTCATAAGAAGATATTTAATAAAAAAACTGTTTTCAAGTTCAATGATTATTATTGCCTTGTGAATCTTTTAAAAACCAATAGCTCATCATTCAAAACCTTTTCAAAGAAATAATATTTAATCTTTTAGAAATCCAAAACCTTTCTTTTCTTATAAGAACATTTTAATCAGAAACCAACTACGCAATCAATCAACACAATCATCAATTCAGCATCAAATCTCATTCTCAAAAGTAGCACACCAGAACAAACACAGGCAAAACAGACAAGGAAAGTACAGGTTTAGGTAGTAGTTACAGCAAATAGTTCAAGTAGCAGTTAAGAACAGTTTAACAATTAGGCAAACCAAAACAAGTTCAAATCCAAGCAAAGCATACAAATGCGTATGATGCATGCCTGTCCTATGGCTAATGAGCTCATCTGTCGGTTATACAGCCAACCCGAAAAGTCTGGTTTGCGAAGGTGGTTTACAGACCTCTTCTATATTCAATTTCTACTTCTATTTCTACATCTAGGATCCGACTTGTATGATTGATTGATACTAATAGGAAATTAACCATTATGGCAAGGAAAAGTTTGATTGAGAGGGAGAAGAAGAGAAAAAAATTGGAACAAAAATATTATTTGATTCGCCGATCCTCAAAAAAAGAAATAAGCAAAGTTCCGTCGTTAAGTCAAAAATGGGAAATTCATGGAAAGTTAGAATCACTACCGCGTAATAGTGCACCTACACGTCTTCATCGACGTTGTTTTTTGACCGGAAGACCAAGAGCAAATTATTGGGATTTTGGGTTATTTGGACACATACTTCGTGAAATGGTTAATGCATCTTTGTTGCCTGGTGCAACAAGATCGAGTTGGTAAGGGTAGGTTGAAAAATTCTCTTCAATGTTTTATTCATTTTTATGATCAACGATCATAAGAGGGCCCCTTTACCATTCTGTACAAATGGTTTATTCTATTTGTACAGAATGATAAAGGGGCACATTCAATCTTTGTTTGTGCATTAGTTGTCAATTCTTCTCTTTACCGCGGGGTAGAGCAGCTTGGTAGCTCGCAAGGCTCATAACCTTGAGGTCACGGGTTCAAATCCCGTCTCCGCAACAGTTTTTGATAAAAGCAGGAATTCAAGAAAAGGGGGGGAGATACTATCACAGTCAACTCTAACAATTTTTATTACTTTTTAATAATTTAATAATCGATTTAATAAAGTACTAAGGGCAGGGGCGGATAGCGGGAATCGAACCCGCGTCTTCTCCTTGGCAAAGAGAAATTTTACCATTCGACTATATCCGCATTTTTGAATCGTATTTGATACGTAATATATCAATCTTATTTGTGCAGAGCTAGGTTTGATACTCCGTTAGGCGTAATTTGAAAGAAAGTCGAAAAATGGAAAATATATGAAATATATATATGAGATCTCCCTATTCTATTAATAAGGATTTATCTATTAATAGAAGATTAATTTAGTAATAGTTCTTTCTATTAATACTTCTATATTAATACTTATAATATAAAAGGATTAATCGTAGAAATTAGTCGTATAAATAGAATAAATAAATAGAATAGTATTGAATAGTATTCAATTTGAGAAGAGAATCTTTATAGAGGATTTCGAATAGATTCGAAATTTAATAGATTAATAAAATCTATAAATCTGAATATATTACTCCTATTGAATATTCAAATTCATTTTTCTATTACTATTTTTTTTATTTTGTGATTTTATTCTATAAATTTAATTATATTAAATTGATAGATTTTGAAAGTTGAATTCAATTTTTATTTTGAGATTTGTTTTTAAGTTTTACAATATACCATAACAATATACCCTCCCTATATATAAATATAAGATGATATAAATATTAAGTATAGAAGATTTTTCCAATAGAAAAAAAAGTTTGACCCCTCCCTCCCTATAATGTCTTAGTTTTCTTTATTTTTATTTGGGGGCTTATATATTCCATTTTTTTAATGTGCCTCACAATTCGAAAGAATTCGTGGGGAGGGGTCATTTCAGTTCATTTTTCGATCTATAACAAATAGCTTCAAGAGATGATAGAATTAAGAATACCCACTAAAAAAACTAATACAATCCATAATGAGATACACGTACAAGCACTTTTTCATACAAGTCATATAAGTTATTTATATTCATGCCGTTTTCAAGTTTTTTTTTTGCGCCTCTTTTTCTTTTTCTTTTTTTGCCGTGCTTCTTCTTCTTTTTCTTTTTCTTCTTCTTCTTCTTTCTCCGTGTCTTTTATTCTTTTTTTCGTAATTTTTCTCCCTCATTATCTTGTTATCGTCGTTACCAACACCACTTCTTTCTCCTTCTTTTTTAATTGAAATTTCTTCTCCTATTTTCGTTCTCTCTTTTTCCTTTATCAAAATCACCAGAAAAAACGAAAAAACATTATTCAAGGTACTATTTTACTGTTCTTCTAGATTTTTTTCTAGATTGTCTCTACTATGTGCCTCATCTTTAACCAGCAAAACATTAAAAGATTTTAAGAAGAAATATACTGTCTCCCTCCTATATTGGGTGTATTTCTTAAATCCTTTGAGTGTATTTCTTAAATCCTTTGGGTGTATTTCTGTAATTCTTTGGGTGTATTTCTGTAATCGTTTGGTTTATTTCTGTAACTATTTGGGTGGATTTCTGTAATTCTTTGGATGTATTTCTGTAATCGTTTGGGTATATTTTTGTAATCGTTCGGGTGTATTTCTGAAGTTCCATCATCTTCAAAACAATTTCAAAGCTTAATTTCAAAAACCATGAAAATGAAAAAAAAACAGAAAGAGATCAAAAGTAAAGAGAAAATGTACGAAGGAGATCGAAAAAATTTGACAAGAAATTCGAAAAAGGAAGAGAAGATGAAACACGTGAAGATGGTTCAGTGACACACGTGTTAGATTTGGCCCAATTTATAAAATTTGTAAACCAAAATGACTTATATGTGTAGCACCCCTCTTAATGATATCGTCTCATGCGTCAATCCAAAACCATAACTATAGTACTGTAGACCAAGGTTCTGAAAACCGAACCAGTCATCGAACTGCTCTAGGTACTGGTTCACTGGTTCATAGGTTCAACCGGTCCGACCGTGGTTGAACCGTAAAAACCGTTTTATAATAAAATAATAAATAAAATATAAATAAGCACATGAAAATATAATTATAGTCTAATATAAACTTTAAAATATCATTCAAATTAAAAGTACTACATAAACCAAATGTTATAATCTCATTCAAATATAAGTTCAAAGTTCAAAAGTCAACAAACAAACAACCAAACATAACATAGCAGCATCAAAATGAGCCAAATTTGTCATCAACCATCAAAATCCTCCATAATTTGCTGCAGATTTGCGTCATTGATTTCATCACCTTCATTTTCACTACTTGGACTAGAAAAAGCAAGTGGTGCAGCATAAAATGTACTAGTACTACCACCACCACCACCTTGATCTAAATCAGCATCAATCTCATCTAAGAAAATATAACACATTATGAATAAATTAAAGATCAAAGCTATTGTAATTTATTGTCTGTTCAATAAACTATAATACTCACCAAGCAAGTCTTCAATATTACTTGGAAGATCAGGCTCTTTTTCAACAACCTCTTCCGTCACCCAAAAATCAACCTTATTAATAGTTTCAATATCGATAGGATCATATTGCGACTTTTGCTTTCTTTTTTTTCTTTCATTCCTAACAAATTAAATACAATATATGATAAGCCTAGTATATTAGCTATACAAAATCTAATGATATAAAATGAAAGGATGAAATATATATTACCTGGATTTAAGACGCAAATTATATGTAACATACACAATATCACTTAGCCTATCATGCTCCAATCTATTCCTTCTTGTTGTATGAATTTGATCAAAAAGATTCCAATTCCTTTCACACCCTGAAGAAGCAGATGCTTGGCTAAGAATGTAGTTTTTTTTGTAAACATGGAGCAGAACTGTCATTTTTTGTAAACATGGAGCAGAACACCTCTTCGTTGAAACTTACTTTCCTTTTACTAGTTTTACTTTTCTGAATCTCTTTCAATAAACCTTCCATTTGTTTTTCTACATCATACGGGACCTTAGAACACTTCTTAATGTCTCCACCTATCTTCACCAAATGCTTTTTCATTCTATTAATTCCCCCGCCCCCAAAAGTACTCAGACAAAATAAGCATTGGTAATGCGGTTTTCCATTTATATTCTGTAAAGCAACGTATCTCCAAGCAGGATCAGTTTTCCCCCGAACACTAGAAGTTTGTGACTGATTTTCGTTACTCGCGGGAGGAAGAGAACGTTCATTCAAAGCAGAATTATTTTCAGCATTATTATTCCTAGGTAGGTCTTGGTTGATACTTTCTTCCATACCTAAATATTACCAGCAATCCAACCCAATAATCTCAACTCTCAAGTTCACAATAAATGAACAAACAATATCCAAATTCCAAAATCAGAGTATACAAACAACATCTCAGGTTCAAAAAATTCTTTGTTCACAAAATCATCTCTCAAAATCAGAGCATACAAAACCAGAGTTCACAATGACAAAATCATGTCACAATATCAGAGTTCACACAATCAGATTTCACAAAATTAGAATTCACAAAATCATGTCACAAAATCAGTTCATATTTCATCACAATTTCATCAGAGTTCACAGAGTTCACATATCACTATATCAGTTCATAACAGTTTCAGAGAGTCAGAGTTCAGTTCATCAGAATCAGTATCAGATTTCATCACAAAATCATGTTCATAACTAAATTAAAAATTACCTGGAAATGAGGAAATCTACTGCTTTCTCTCAGAGCTCGAAGGACTTCAGGCTTTAATTTCTTCAACGCTTCAACGCTTCTCTATTGTTTTCTCTCAGAGGCAGAGCTCGACGGAGGTGACATACGAAGTGGCTGAGGGCGCGACGAAGCTGAGTGCGCGACGGAGCTGACGGCGGGACGGTGCTGACTGCGCGAGGTATCTAACGGCGCGACGGATCCAACGGCGCCACGGAGCTGACGGTGCCTCGCTGCTAACGGCGTGACAGTGCTGAAGGCGCGACGGAGATGAGTGCGTTGAGGGCTTCAGGCGTTCTGTCTCTTACAGTCTCACACTCTCTGACCCTTGCTGAACTGTGGTGGGTCGTGGGTGTTTCTGTGAGACGCTGGAGTGATGAGCAGCTGGACGAAAGTGCGATCTGCGAAGGAAAAAAGGGAATTAGGGTTCCCAAAGCACAAAACGACAGCGTTTTGCTGCAAGGTTAAAAAACCGGCCGAATCTCGATTCGATTCGACCGATCGATAACCAACCGGTTCATCGATTCAACGTCGGTTTTCAAATTCTGCAGTTTTTCTAATTATCCGAATCACTTTAGCGTCCGATTCACAATTTAACCGGTTCGACCAACCGGTTCGAACCAATTTTCAGAACATTGCTGTAGGCTTCTAATATATGTATATTGTTGCAAGCACGGATGCAAATATTTTATGGGCATATATATATATATATATATATTAAAGATACAAACGTGGTTCTTTTTGTTAATTTAAATATTTTTTAAAACTAGTACGATAAATTGATGATATGATATTATAATTTTTATGACTTAAAAATTTAAAATTTGATATTTATTGACAAAAAATATAAAAAAATTATATAAATAATTACGTAAAAAAATTTTTTTGAAAGCTTGTTAAGTATATAACCTATTATCTTACTCCTTCAAATAAATATTTTTTTCATTAAATATATTAACACAAGAGATATTAGAGAATTAAACATGAAAAACTCCCGACTCAAATAAAATACTCAAAATGCTTTAATCATTAAATTGTATGTTGGCTTACTCCCTACATTTTTATTGAGTTACAAATTATTTTAAAAGTGCTACATATACAGTAAAAATTAATTATTAAATATAAAAATCACTATACATACATATATATATATATATATATTAATTTATATAATTTTTAATTACATAATAATCTATTATCTATATATTAAAAGAGAGCTAAATGTAGCTTTTATATTTATTTTTAATCTTTTTAGTTTCTATCATGATGCCATATAGGATTTGATAGTTCTGAATTCATTTTTAGGCTTCTACTCTTCTTTCTTCAACTACAATAAAAAAACAGAAAGAAACAATAAAAATTATCATAACATTTTTCATTAAAATTATGAAACGTTATAAGGAATAAAATTCAATGTAAATCAATATAATAATTTCACCTTAATTTTTCATTAAATTTAGAAAATATTATATCTTAAAAATTTAATGTATAATTACCATATCCTACATTAATCTTAAGGTTACATCACTATATAAATTAATATTCATTTCACATATTTTTTTATCTTCTCTTATATAATTTCATACATATTTCTCTTTCTTTATCTCTATTTTTATTATTTTTTTGCACAACTAGAATTTAATTGATAACCATACTTTTTTTTTAATTTGCTAAACGTATGTATTAGGTGATTATGTGATTGTATTCATTATTTTTTCTATTTCTTTGTGTAATTGTATTCATAAATTATATAATGTCTTTGTCGTCTATATATCACTTCTTTTTTCTTTCAACAATTTATATTTTTTTAATATCATTTAGTTGTAACAATATTGTTGAAAATACACATTGTCATCATTTATGAAAAATAAAATTAAAAAGTTTAATATCAATTTTTATTATTGTCAAAACAATAAAAATATTTATACTTATATTTTATGTAATAGTTTTAATACTGTATCATAGTATTTAAATATAACTTAAAAAAATTAAAAAATAAACAAAAATAACTATTTAAAAATAAAAAATAATGATATGAAATCAAGTGAATAAACTTCAATGAAATATTTTTATTATTTATAGTATATTTATGTATAATTTTTTATAATTATTAAATTTTGAATTAATTTTTCTATTTTAAGTTGTCATTTATCATCAACCATTATAAAATTTAAATTAATAATTATATACTACTAGACAAAATTTTAAACTTTTTAATCAATTAAATTTAATTCATATTATTATTCAATTAAATTACAAAATAATAATGATTAAATATAATTATTATCTATATTAAAACGATATATTTTTTCTTTGTATATTTTTTTGTTGAATAATAATATTATTAAATCATATATAAATTGTCAAAATAAATAAATATATTATAAAACATTTTTAACACATTAACTTTTAAGTTTAATATTAATTTATATATTATATAATATATTTTTAAACAATATTAGCATTTTAAATTTATATTATGGAATATAATTAATTTAACTCTCGGCGCAATGTATTTTAATTCTCATGGACATAAATTTACACCCAGTACTTAATTCATGGATCCATTTACCCTTATTATTACTTATTAAATTAAACCGTACGTGACATATACATGTGCAATTTATTGAGATGGCTATATCATAAAACGAAGACCACACATTTTAATTTGCACATAGGGTCTAACATATCATCGTGGCATTTATGATAGTAGTTAAAGAAAGTTTAGGCCATACAAGGTTAATTCTAAATTAAGTTTCAAATAAAGTGATAGAAGACTACATGAATCATATAGTGCCTTACCCATAATAATCTTCTAATAAAGCTGTCATTATTATTTGATGATTCTAAATTCTAATAAAACAAAAGGTAAAATGTACATACATATATAAAGGATAGAGATTAGGTGGAGAACCTATAAGCTAAACTTTAGCCTAATTAAATAAGAATAACATAAAATTATTTTCTTTCTAACAATGTCAACTTCCACCTTTATTACATGGATAATGAAGTTCTTTCTCCATATCATATTAAAAGGAAATTAAATTTAAGTAAGTTTTGATTGATTTATATTTTTATTTATAATTTTTTAAAATATTTTTTTTAAGATTTTTTGAAAAAATTAAAAAATATATAATGTTACTGAAAGTAAAAAAAAAAAAGAGGCCCTTAATTTTTTATATTTCACATGAATGAGTTAATACAAGCGTAAGGATGTTGAAGATTCTTCTTTTTTATAATTTAATGAGAATGATATAAACTTGAAAGTTTTAATGCTCTCATTTTCTTTTTCACTTTGATGTGTTCATTTTTCAAAATTTAACAATTCACTTCAAAAAAACTTTTTGTACATTATTTAAGCCACACCGATAAGCCAAAACACCATGCAATAGAGACATATATATGTTAATATTTAATCCTTTTAAATTTGTTTCAGTTGCTTGTTAGTAACATAATGAGCTTAGATAAAGAATAATAAAGTGATCAATACCCGCATGTTGAATAGTTTATAAATTTCAAAATTCAAATGTTGTATTGTAGTTATCAAAGGTTGTTATTATAAAAGAAAAGAGAATGCAATGATTCCCTAACATTGATCAAATTGGGTTAGTTTAGTGGTTAATTTACTAATCTGCTTAAGCAAGTATCAAAAAGATAACAGATTAATCCTTAAAGTTTTTACTAGACGCTCTTAGACACACCTAAATGTGTGTCGGCATGTCTCGTATAGTGTCGTATTCTCTATCTATGTATCATAGAGTCATTTTACCTATAAGAATAAATACCAAGAAATACATTATGAGGAGTTCAATTATACCATAAAAAAGAATTGTTATTAACTCAATAACAATTCTCTAAAACGGATACCACTTTTAAAAAAAAATATGATTGTTGAAACTATAACAAATTTTAGTTGTTGTTGAGTTTAGAAATTAAGTGATGACAAATATTATTTTTGGACAAAATAAATAATTAGTGTTGATTAATTATAATTACTTATTACTAATTGTTTATTGTTGCAGGGCAAAATTCAATAGCCCAAATTAAATGAAAAGCAATCAGCCAGGATGTTGGGCTGAAAGCAAAATTAAGAGCCCAAAGAAAAGCAAAGAAAGAAGCCAAAGAAATCAAAACCGGCCAAGCATATCACTACCCGATCAAAGCCCGATTTGATTTCAGAAAAGCTATTCCCTCCATCTTTCTCCAACCAAAGTAACGTTCCCCTCTCTTGTGTCTAAATCAAATCAGAATTTCAGAAAAGTAAGAAAGAGAAAGAGAAAGCTTCTTTCATAAGCTTATCACCAAAGAAGCAAGAAAGAGAAAGATAAAGCTTGAAAGGCAGATTTCAAATCACCCAGTTCAAACCAAATCAAGCTTAGGTTAAAGGTAATCCATTTCCTCTTACATGCATCAGATCTTCATCTCTTCTTCCCAACTCTCTGCTCTATCCGAAATGGGATACAAAAGAAAGATAGTTTTTGCTCTTCCCTGCTGTGTATCCACGGTCTTAAACATGACTTGGGGACCAAGTTAGTTTTCAAGGGGTAAGATTAAGTTGACCATTGGAAGATTTCTATGGTTGCTATTTTATGGCTTTCGGTCAAGATGAAGAAGTCAGAGGCAGAGTTTCTAATCTGAAGATTAAGGAGAAAAAGTGAATCTATGGATTGGTGAAGCTCAAGGCTCAAGGTGTTGACCTTGGAAGAAGGACCAAGGAACTGGCAAGGAGATAAAAGAAGCTTGTTGTTCATTCAGAAAGTAAGGAGAGAAAACTAGAGTATTGAGATTTTGTTCTGAGAAGTGTTCTTTGAGAAAGTTCAACTAACTGGACAGTGTAACCAAACCAAAGGTGCATTCCGCCAGTATGAAGAACTGAATCAGAGGCTTGCTAATCTGGTTTTCGCATAGCACAAAGGTTGTTGATGAATTCAATCTCCTTCATGTTTTACTGATTGTAATGTACTTTTTTTATGTTTATCTTTCTGTAATTTCTTGTGAGAAAAGGCATTGTGAGAAAGCTCAAGTAAAAGCCATGAGTGGAAAAAGGCTAAGTGATACACTTGAGAGAAAAGCCTAAAGTTATTTTCTGATTTCTTTAGGTTGGTTAAGTGTCTTGTATCTTGTACCTGTTTGGTATCCTTTTCTTAGTTGGGTTAGCACTAAGAGTGAATAATTGGGTGCTAGCATAGCCAATGTCAAGTTAGGTTAGAACTTGAGTGTGAAATTGGTGTATGTAATACTTTTAACTATAGTGAAAATTCCTCCATTGTTGTGGAGGAGACTGGACGTAGGTTGCATAGCACAAGACAACCGAACCAGGATATATGCTGGTGTTAGCTTTTCTCTTCTCTGCTGTGTTCTGTTTTTCGGATATTCATGAGACAAAAATAAATTGTCTCATAAATTTTCGCTGTTGAGTACAAACAGAATCAGAATTGAAAGTTTTGTTTAAAAGGGTTATAACAACTACAAAAAGGAAGGCATATATTCAACCCCCCTTCTCTAAGCCTACCACAACCTTCAATTGGTATCAAGAGCTAAGGTCTCAAGAATCAAGCTTAACCGCTTGGAGCAAAGATCCAATGGCAAACAACTTGGGCACAACCACAATTGCCTACACCCTTACTGAAGGCCAATCAAACAATCGGCCACCTTTCTTCAACGGGAAGAACTATTCCTACTGGAAAGAAAGGATAAGGATCTTCATCCAATCCATTGACTACAACATATGGAAAATTGTTGTGAGCGGTCTCAAGATCCCAACAAAAACAAGTGCTGATGGAGTGGTGACTCCAAAAGAAGAAGCTGAGTGGAACGAAGATGACAAGAAGAAGATAGAGCTTAATGCTAAAGCAATCAACTTTTTTCACTGTGCTATCAGCTTTGAAGAGTACCGGAAGGTGTCTAGATGTAAGACAGCCAAAGAAATCTGGGAAAAACTCCAGGTTATACACGAAGACACTAAACAAGTCAAAGAAACGAGGATTGATATGCTGCGAAAAGAGTACGAGATGTTCAGCATGAAGGATGGAGAAAGCATTGATGAAGCATTTGAGATTTTCAATCATAATCAACAACCTTGATGCTATGGGTACAAACTATACAGAACAAACCTTGATAAGAAAACTCCTTAGAAGCCTCACAAAAGAATAGAAAAACACTCCTACTGCCCTAACCGAGAGCAACAACATAAGTCCCATAACCTATGATGAGCTGAGAGGAAAAATCCTTGCCTATGAAGCCACACACACAAACACAGACTCAAAGAAAAAGGGAATAGCCCTCATGTCTCAAATAGAACCGAAAGAGAGTGAGTCTAGTGATGGTATTTCAGATGATGAGATTTTATTTTTTGCTAGGAGATTTAGAAGGATGATGAAGAACAAGGCCAAATACAAGGGCTCAAGTTCAAAGGACCACAAGTTCGACCTAAGCAAGGTGACGTGCCATCACTGCAAGGAGGCTGGACACTTTAAGCTAAACTGTCCAAAGCTTAAGAAGGAGGACAAAGGAAAGAAGAAAAGGAAGAGAGTACTCATGGAAGCTTGGGAGGATCTTGAAAATGACTCAAATGAAGATGAAGAATCTGAAGGTGAAGACAAAGATTGTTTCATGGCTGGAAACAACAATCTTGATGAGGTAAATTACTATGATTTAACCATAGATGATTTACATGCTATTATTGATGATCTCACTTTAAATACATCAAAACTGCTAAATAAATACAATGAGTGCAGATCTGAAAGAGATGTGTTAAGAGCTGAAAATGATGTTTTGAAAGAAAAAGTAAAGAAAACTGAATGTGCTTTGGACATTGTTGAAGAAAACAGATTTCTAAAATTTGAACTTGAAAAATTAAAAGGAAAGCACATCATGGATCCTTCTCATGAGTTAATTGCTAAAGATAAAAGATTAAATGATATGATTAAAAGGCTAAATGGTGACTTAGCAAAATTTGCTCAAGGTTCAAGTAACTTGGATAAATTACTTGCAAGTCAAAGACCATTGTTTGAAAAATCTGGTTTAGGCTACATAGCCAAGGAAGATGCAGTTTCAAATATTTCCTCTATAAAGTTTGTGGCTTCTTCATCAAATACAAAAAACACATCTATCAAATCTGGTATTGGGTATGTTTCCACACTTGAGGAGAAATTTGATGAAGTTCACACAAGCGAAACTGAACCTTCACCAAGAACCGAACCTACTTCAAACAGGCCAAGTTTGGGTTACATTTCGAAAAATGAAGCTGCTTTCAAGAAACCAATTTTCTACAACAAAACCTCATTTTCGAAAAATCCAAAGAGTTTCAAAAATTCTGGTGAAAATATTTTTGCAAAGAGGAATAATTATAACAAAAATCAGTTTGTAAAAAGAAATCCATCTCCTCCAAAAACCAAAAAATTTCAACCATTTAATCACTTCAAGCAATATAACTCACCTCAATTTCATCAACACACATCAAAAAATTATTGTGTTAATTGCAAGAAATTTGGTCACTCATATGCACAATGCTTCATTGAAAATAGAGTTGTAGGAAACAAAGTTTACAATGTTGTTTGTGATTTCAATGCACTTGGGCAACCAAGATGGATTAACTTCAAAGGATCCAAATTAATTTGGATACCTAAGGCTACTTGAAACTCTTCATGCAAATTTGCCTAACATCCAAGAACAAAAAGGACATGTGGTACATGGATAGTGGATGTTCAAGGCACATGACTGGAAGGTCAACCTACTTCATCAAACTAAACAAGTATGATGGAGGTTTTGTGACCTTTGGAGATGATGGTAAAAGTAAAATCATTGCTGTTGGAAAAGTAGGTAATGAGCAATCTACTTTCATTGATGATGTACTTTTGGTATGTGGTTTGAAACATAATCTTTTGAGTATAAGTCAGCTGTGTGATTTAGGATATTTAGTGACTTTCAAAAGATCTGAATGATGTGTTGTAAATGAAAAGACAAATAAAATAATGGTTGTTGCCAAGTGTTTTAATAATATGTATGGACTTACTCTTGATGAATTAAAGGATCAAAATGTAGCTTGTCTTTATTCTAAAGAATCTAAAAAGTGGTTATGGCACAAGAGATTGGGCCATGCAAGTATGTTTCAAATAAACAAACTTGTGAAGAAAGAATTAGTAAGAGGTCTTCCGCTGATAAAGTTTGACAAAGACATCACTTGTGATGCTTGCCAAATGGGAAAACAAACAAAAAGCTCTTTTAAACCAAAGAAAGACATCTCTACTAAAAGACCACTTGAGTTGCTACACATTGATTTATTTGGTCCAACAAGAACTCAAAGCCTAGGTGGTAAACATTATGGTTTAGTAATTGTGGATGACTATGCTAGGTTTGGTTGGGTTTTATGTATTACACACAAAAATGAAGCCTTTTCGGCCTTTGAACCTTTTTGCAAGAAAATTCAAAATGAAAAGGATTTAAAAATCTCCTCTATAAGGAGTGATCATGGAACTGAATTTGAAAATTTTATTTGAATTCTTTTGTGAGGAATTTGGAATATCTCACAACTTCTCTTGTCCAAGAACACCACAACAAAATGGTGTTGTGGAAAGAAGAAATAGAAGCATACAAGAGATGACAAGAGCTATGCTTTGTGAGAGTAATGTTCCAAAATTCCTTTGGGCTGAAGCAGTTAACACGGCTTGCCACATTTTGAATAGAACAATCATAAGGAAATTTTTGAAGAAAACCCCTTATGAACTTTGGAAAGGCTATCCACTAAACTTAGACTACTTACACATTTTTTGATGCAAATGTTTTGTTTTAAATAACAAGGATAATTTGGGTAAATTTGATCCAAAGGCTTATGAGTGTTTGTTTGTAGGATATTCCACAACTAGTAAAGCATATAGGGTTTATCATCAAGATGCTAGGATTATTGAGGAGTCCATACATGTTACATTTTGTGATACTAACTTGGTGCAAAGCTTTTTAGAAGATTGTGATGCAGAAAATCAAGTTCAAAAGGAAGTTGAAACAGGGCAAAATCAAGAAAATGAAAATTCTGCTCAACCTAATCCAGAAACTACAGTTGCGAAAAATTCGAGAGACAATTCCATTTTGTCTCATGAATCTGAGGGAGATCCTGAAGACAGTAGCACCCAAAATCCCTTGGTAACTGAATCTACCTC
Organism: Arachis duranensis; assembly: GCF_000817695.3. NCBI lineage: Eukaryota > Viridiplantae > Streptophyta > Magnoliopsida > Fabales > Fabaceae > Arachis > Arachis duranensis. The sequence continues at coordinate 12,991,600 of NC_029777.3, read as the reverse complement.
TAAGTCCACTAGACCTCATGAATGGAGATTCTTGAAGAATTATCCAGAGGAATTTGTCATTGAAGTCGTCTCACAAGGGGTTAGAACTCGGTCATCCACTAGAAAGGCAAATGAAGGATCAAACATTGCCATTCTCTCACAAATAGAGCCTCAAAATGTCAAGGAAGCCCTCAGTGACCCTTCTTGGGTTAAAGCAATGGAGGATGAGGTTCTTGAGTTTGAAAAGAACCAAGTGTGGACTTTGGTTCCAAGGCCGAGTGGAAAGAAAGTGACCGGCACCAAGTGAATATTTCGGAACAAGTTAGGGGAAGATGACAACATTGCAAGAAACAAGGCAAGGCTTGTGGCACAAGGATATGACCAAGAAGAAGGAATAGACTTTGATGAATCATTTGCCCCTGTTGCCCGGATGGAAGCCATAAGACTTCTCTTAGCCTATGCTGCATTTTGTGGTTTTAAATTATATCAAATAGATGTGAAATGTGCATTTTTAAATGGTGTGATAGATAGAAAAGTGTATGTGGAGCAGCCACCTGGTTTTGAAAATAAAGAGCATTCTGATCATGTTTTCAAATTATCTAAAGCTCTCTATGGTTTAAGACAAGCTCCTAGAGCTTGGTATGAGAGACTTAGCTCTTTTCTTTTGAAAAATAGTTTTCAAAGAGGCACCACAGGCACAACTCTATTTATCAAAAATTCTAATGATTCTTTTATTCTAGTCCAAATATATGTTGATGACATTATTTTTGGATCAGCAAATAAATCCCTTTGTTCTGAATTTGAAAAACTCATGACAAGTGAATTTGACATGAGTATAATGGGTGAACTTAATTTTTTCCTTGGGCTACAAATTAAACAAACTAAAAATGGTATTTTCATTCATCAAGAGAAGTATGCCAAGGAATTAGTTAAGAAATTTGGTATGAAAAATGCCAAATCCATGGGAACTCCCATGCACCCAAACTCTAAATTAGATAAGGAAGAAACTGAAAAAGATGTAGATGAGACTAGGTATAGAGGAATGATTGGTTCTCTTATGTACTTAACATCCTCTAGACCCGACATTGTGCAAAGTGTTGGATTGTGTTCTAGGTTCCAATCCAAACCTAAAGAGTCACATCTTTCAGCAATTAAAAGGATCATTAGATATGTTCATGGCACATCCAATTTTGGTCTTTGGTATCCTAAGATTGATGATTTTTCTGTAATTGGTTATTGTGATGCAGATTTTGCTGGTGATAGAGTTGATAGAAGGAGCACTTCAGGCCTATGCTGTTTTCTTGGAAAGTCCTTAAATATTTGGACAAGTAAGAAGCAATCAACAGTGGCTTTATCCACTGCAGAGGCTAAGTATATAGCTGCTTCTTCTTGTTGTTCTCAACTTTTATGGTTAAAAATACAGATTGCTGATTACAAATTAAATGCTGAAAATATTCCCTTAATGTGTGATAATATGAGTGCCATCAATATTTCTAAAAATCCACTTTTGCACTCTAGGACTAAACATATTGAAGTGAAATTTCACTCAACAAGAGAACATGTCCAAAAGGGGGATATTAGTATTCAATTTGTTAAATCTGAAGAGCAATTAGCAAATATTTTCACAAAACCATTAGCTGAGGATAGATTCTGCATGCTTAGGACTTATCTAGGAATTTTGAGTTATGATTCCTTATTTGAAAAATGCTGATGTATTTGCTGGAGCTTTTTGTCTCATAAATAGGTATGAGACAATTCTGGGCAGGTGATGAATGTTTCCTTCAATTCAGCGTGTTCTTGGCTTGTTTCAAGTGAAAGTTAATTTGGGTCAACCCCAAAATCAGATCTAGAGTGGTCCAATGTGTTTCCTTAAATCCAACCATCTCTAGGCCCATATATGAATGTTACACTTTTTTGTTGTTGGTGGTGGGCTGTGTGCTTAATTTTTTTTGAAAAGGATTTTTCATTTAATGTTTTTTATCCAAAAAGGTTTTCAGTTTGATTTTTTTGGTTTTTCAAAATTTAAAATTAATTTTCTGTTTTATTTTTAAATCAAATAAAATCTTTCTTTTATGAGGTCAGGTCTTTTCATGTCATTTCAAAAGGTGATGCAGTTGCATGGTTTTGGAATCCACTTTTGAGTACGGTTACCAACACTCCCTCTCTTTCCTCCATAACTTCTCCTCAAACCCTTCGGTTTCTTCCCTCTCACTCCATTGCTTCTCTTCCCTCAAAAGCCTAAATCTAACCAAATGGGGAAGAAAGTTATTGCTAAAAGAGCACCGCGTGAAAAGATTCATAAGCTTCCTAGACCATCAACTCGATCTCAAGACCCCACTTTCACTCCTTCACCTTCTCCTCCTACCTCTCCTCCTCGCTCTGCTTCAATGGCATGAACCAAGACCACACCAAGGTACCTGCCCCTGCCAATTCGACACCACCACCGAAGGCCACAACTTCCAAGCCAGGCTCCTCAAAACCTGGTTCTGCGAAGCCTAGCTCCTCCAAGGGCAAACGTCTGGCGATTGAGGAACATGTTCCCGAACCAACACAACCCAAATCCAGGTCGGTTCTTGTGCGCTCTCAACAAGGTAACACTCGAGTCCCTCTCAAAAATGTTAAAGAACCAGACATTGGACCTTTTGATCACAAAGCTCACTTTTTGACCTCTCACTCAAACTATAACCCCTATAGATTCAAATCTGCCATGAATAATGACTTTTATGATGGGGTTATCAAGTATCGCACCCTATATCCATCTTTTCTCGCTGATTTGCCATCTTTGAAAAGAAAAGGTTTTCCATTTGTTGATAACTTGATTTTTCTGGACTGGAATCATCTTTTTGACATCAAAAAGCCTGTTATCCCATATTGGTCAAAGAATTTTATGCAAACATGACTTATCATGAAGGCACTGCTCATTCGTATGTAAAAGGGCCGAGACATAGTTTTAAATAATGAAACTATCAGTGATGCTTTGAAGTATACTGATGTTGGGCCTTATGCTTACACTTCGGTTAAGTGGGATGAAGGAGTTGGAATTTCTTTTCATGATGCATTGGCTCACATTTGTGAACATGTTTCTTTAATTGATGGTATTACACCCACTCACAAAGCCCTAGGATATGAGCGTGCTCATTTGCACCTAATGGTCAACCACATTATTCTGCCTCAAAGCGGCTCATATCAAAGGGTTTCCTACACTGATACTCTTGTTTTATATGCCCTTCTCACCAAAACTGAAATTTCATTTGCATACTTGATGGTTAGATATAAATTTGACTCTGTTAGGAGTGAAAAGGACAAAGCACTACCTTATGGCATGTTTCTAACTTGCATATTTGAGTATTTTGGTGTTGACTTGACCAATGAGGAATATGAAAATAGACATTCATACCTAAAAGGGGGTGGTTCAGTGAAACAGAACAAAGGACCTACTCGATCTGAAAGGGTGGTCTTAGATGATGAAGATGATGACTTTGTTCATGAGGATTCTCCGTCTCTCTCCACTGAGGGTACATCCATCTCTACTGGAAAGAAATTTGTTTTGCTAAATATGGTTAAAGATGTTGTTCAGAAGTTTGTTTCCCAACAAATCACATGATTGCGATGAGCAAAGAGCAAAGAAAATTAGCTAGCAAACATGAGAATTTCCTAAAGAAATCAAGGGATAGAATGGCTGTGTTCATGACCTTCATTGATAACCTTCAAAAGGATGAAGACCCTGCCACTGATGTTGACGAGGAAGCTGATTCGAAGGGAAATGATTCTGATGCCTAAGATTTGTCTCATGAAAACTGCTGCTGCTGCTCTCTTTTTGTCTCATGAATTCTATTTCTTTAGCTACTTTTGAACTGTTTTAATCTTGAATGACTGTAATAAGTCTAAATATTGTTGCACTTTTGTTAGTTCAGTTAGTACTTGGGACTATAGTCTAACTCTTTTCTGCAGGTTCAATATGTTGCTTTTGTTGATCTTGCTTGTTGTTTGCCCTTGATAACAAAAGGGGGATTAGGACAATGAGATGGTAAAATGTGTTAGGACAAGTTTTTTTGGCTTTGCTGCATTAAAACTTGATTTCACATGATGCTTTTGCTGCTGATACCAGCTTAATGATTGGGCTGATTATATGGTGTTGCCTATTTGATGTGTATAGCTCTTCACTGTACTCTCTTTAAGTGTAATGTAAAACAGGAACAAAGAGGAAAGCATGAATCCAGGGGGAGCTAATCTTGAATAAGAAAGGGGAGCAACACAAGAGCAAATGACAAAAATCAAAGGGAGTTTTCAAACTTACTCAAATTAATTTCCTTTTGATTATTGCTTAAATTATGTTTGTCATCAAGGGGGAGATTCTTGAGTTTAGAAATTTACTAAATTAATTAAGTGACGACAAACATTATTTTTGGGTAAAATAAATAATTAGTGTTGATTAATTATAATTACTTATTACTAATTGTTTATTATTGCAAGCCAAAATTCAATAGCCCAAATTAAATGAAAAGCAATCAGCAAGGATGTTGGGCTGAAAGCAAAATTAAGAGCCCAAAGAAAAGCAAAGAAAGAAGCCAAAGAAATCAAAACGGGCCAAGCATATCACTACCCGGATCCAAGCCCGATCTGATTTCAGAAAATCTATTCCCTCCATCTTGCTCCCACCAAAGCAACGTTCCCCTCTCTTGTGTCTAAGTCAAATCAGAGTTTCAGAAAAGTAAGAAAGAGAAAGAGAAAGCTTCTTTCATAAGCTTATCACCAAAGAAGCAAGAAAGAAAAAGATAAAGCTTGAAAAGCAGGTTTTAAATCACCGAGTTCAAACCAAATCAAGCTTAGGTTAAAGGTAATCCATTTTCTCTTGCATGCATCAGATCTTCATCTCTTCTTCCCAACTCTCTGCTCTATCCAAAATAGGATACAAAGAAAAGATAGTTTCTGCTCTTCCCTGCTGTGTATCCACGGTCTTAAACATGACTTGGGAACCAAGTTGATTTTCAAGGGGTAAGATTAAGTTGACTATTGGAAGATTTCTATGGCTGCTGTTTTATGACTTTCGGTCAAGATGAAGAAGTCAGAGGCAGAGTTTCTAATTTGGGGATTAAGGAGAAAAAGTGAATCTGTGGGTTGGTGAAGCTCAAGACTCAAGGTGTTGACCTTGGAAGAAGGACCAAGGAACTGGCAAGGAGATAAAAGAAGCTTGATGTTCATTCAGAAAGTAAGGAGAGAAAACTAGAGTATTGAAGTTTTGTTCTGAGAAGTGTTCTTTGAGAAAGTTCAACTAACTGGACAGTGTAACCAAACCAAATGTGCATTTCGCCAGTATGAAGAACTGAATCAGAGCTTGCTAATCTGGTTTTCGCATAGCACAAAGGCTGTTGATGAATTCAATCTCCTTCATGTTTTACTGATTGTAATGTACTTTTCTATGTTTATCTTTCTGTAATTTCTTGTGAGAAAAGGCATTGTGAGAAAGCTCAAGTAAAAGCCATGAGTGGAAAAAGGTTGAGTGATACACTTGAGAGAAAAGTCTAGAGTTATTTTCTGATTTCTTTAGGTTAGTTAAGTGTCTTGTATCTTGTACCTGTTTGGTATCCCTTTCTTAGTTGGGTTAGCACTAAGAGTGAATAGTTAGGTGTTAGCATAGCCAATGTCAAGTTAGGTTAGAACTTGAGTGTGAAATTGGTGTATGTAATACTTTTAACTATAGTGGAAATTCCTCCATTATTGTGGAGGAGACTGGACTAGGTTGCATAGCACAAAGCAACCGAACCAGGATATATGCTGTGTTAGCTTTTCTCTTCTCTGCTGTGTTCTGTTTTTTTGATATTCATGAGACAAAAATAAATTATCTCATAAATTTTCGCTGCTGAGTACAAACAGAATCAGAATTGAAAGTTTTGTTTAAAAGAGTTATAACAATTACAAAAAAGAAGACATAGATTCAACCCCCATTCTCTAAGTCTACCACAACCTTCAGTTGTTATTTTCACTGTCACTGTTCATTAATTTACCAACAATATAACCATCTCCAAAGTGCTATATGCCTATATCATCGTCAACATGTTATATATGGAAAATGGCTGCTGTAAGAACGATAACATGCATAATGTACATATCCTAGAATGGATTAGAAGCCACTTCAATCATTTGGTTAATATATAAGTGGCCAGTTTTAAGTGAGTATATACAAAATCTAGTGTATGTTCTTATCATTATTACTCATTAAATCAATATGATACCGCATAAAAAAAAATTATTAAAATTTTATTTTGTATCAAAGTATAAGCTTGGATAAAATTCTCGTATATATTCAGGTAGATTTTTTAAAGTGTTTCAGTAATCCAATGCAATTAAGTGATTAACTAAAGGTTTGTGTGTTACTTGTAAAGATTTGAATTTTACTAAATAAATGTTAAGCACAAACACTTTTGATGAATTCTTTTAAGACTGTTTATAGTGATTGAACCTAAGTTGACAAGTCATGGTAATTATTTTCCAAAAAAACAAATTTAAAGCAAAAAAAATATTAGTTCACCTCAAATTTTATTCCTTTAAAATAATATTTTCATTAAAATATCATTCACTTCGATATTTTTTTCACAAATTATTTTTTATTTAAATTTTTTATTTTAATAAATAAAAATAGTAATTATTTTAAAATTTTAATCTTGTAGACATTTTTCTTTAGACTTTTCAAAATTAGAATAATTGTTCTCAAACGAACACCCCTTAAAATCTTCTGTGCTTATTATTATTATTAAGCTTATAAAATCTTCTGTAGCTAATATTATCAAAATCATGATTTCTTTTAGCATTAAAAAATCATGGTTCTTTTAGTTAATAAACCAAATCCGGTTCAATATTATCAAAATTTCAGGACCAAACATCACACAAGCATAACCATCAGTACGACACTAAGGATAGCCACACATTTAGAATATTGGCACTTGGACCCTAAAAAATCAAATATAACTTTACCCACCATAGACAATTTCTTGTTTTGATTGATGGTTTAGGAGGATATAAAATCATAAATGAATGAATATAATCTTGTGTGTTTAGCATCACATAATGATCATGGTGATGAAAAAATAAAGAGAAAGGAAGCAGCTTTATTTTCATGCGGGAACCAATAAGCTAAACTCTAAAAAGCCTAAGACTCAGTACAGTTGTTATTATAGGCAATGCCATCATTAGTCATCCATTAACCAATCTCTGCCGATGAAGACATGGAGGAACCTAGTTGGAAAATGAAAAAAATCTTTTAATGATTATAGCCATTTATAAATCAGATTAATCAAGTTAATTTTTGTATTTTTTTGTACATACTAAATACCAATGTAGATACCTTAGTCAGTGCGAAAGTTTGAAACAAAATTTTGGGGGCAAATAGAAAATAATTATCAAGATATTTTTGATATGGATCTTATTTAAGATAAGTTCGTCTAACCTCATCTTTCTGATTTGGGTGATATTATTACCAAATTTAAAACCGTTTTTTAGGGTCTCGTTCCAAAGAATTAAGGTCAAACTCATCAGATGCAATTCTTTGAACTTTTGAAGATTGTATCTCACTTTCTTCGTGATTCATTAAAGTAGAAGAACTATCTACATGTGTTAATATTGTAAAAGTTATATGTTCTCCTTCTTGAATATTAGCATTCCTCTTAAAAAATACATCAATTCTTTGAATTTTCATAATTATTTTATATAAAAATTTGAATATATATCATGTAAAATATGTAAAAAAAAATTAGAAAGAAAAATATTAAAATTTATAATATCATTAAATTTTTTTATCAATTTATACAAATACAATAATATCAATATTTATGAATATTTTAATAATTTTTATCATATAAAAAATTAAATTAAATAAACAGTAAAATATAAAATAATATTAGTTTATATAAATAAAAAAATACTTAATTTTTTATACTTGAACTCAAAGGTAGAAGGAGTGTTGCTTATTGAATAGAGAGTTGCGAAATGCGAATACACTCATTTCAGTCCAAATCCAACATGTTTTAAATGTTTAAAACTAAAAACTATTATATAATAAAAGCAAGAGATGAAAATTAAACTTTGATATTTTAAATCATAATAAAGTATTTAAACTAACTGAGATATTTTTTATTTTTTGAAAAAGTATTACTAATCTTTTTAACAAAAATTTGGGAAGCCATGACTTCCCATATCTCAACTAAACTCCGCTCCTGACCTTAGTTATTTTAAATATTGGTATAATAGAACTTACTATACTATATTTTATAACAAAAATATATGTTAATACTCCATGGGTAACAGTTTTATAAAGAGCACAAAAATACTAGAAGATTAATAACTTTTAATTAACACACTAAATTTTATTCGATTGATTTCTAATCACATTGACATATTGAATTTGTTGAGAAACATGTAGTTAAGTTAAAAAGAAAGTAATGAAAGTGTTACTCGTCTTAGGGTCTCTTTCTTTCTTTTTCTCTGCATGTTGCTGCTGCTCTTTGCTCTTTTCCACTCTTGTAGTGCAACAATCTCTGCTCCTTCCACCCTGCTTTCTCTTCTTCTTCATTCTAAATTCTCAAAATGCCTTCTTCTCTTCCCAAATCATACCTTTTGTTTTATATATGACAAAGTGTATATTTATTCATATGACTTTTTATCTTTTCCTATATTATTAGCTTTCTAGTTGCAGGTGTCAAAAAGTAGCAACATGCATGCTTTTATGAGGATATAGCTAGTTTAATTATACAGGGAATTGATTTTTTCTCTTTTTTTTTTCATGTTAAGTGTAATTTTTTTTAGTTTTTTAGTTGTGTATTTTATTAATAATAATGAAATTTCAAACTTTTTTACCTAAATAAGAATAACATAAGATTATTTTCTGCACTACTAAACCCTCAAAAACCACTTCTTTTAACTTAAATATAGAAATCTTTACAATTTGATAAAACATTCATCTCTATTTAACAACTGACTACTAATATTGACGTGTGGTAAAAGCCTAGTTATAGGTATTGCATTAAACTAAACAAGTGGCAGCAGATAAATCCATTATCCATGCCCCTTAACAAACTAGGAAGGTTAGTAATTTAATTACGTAAGTACATTATAAATTTATAACAAGGAACCTACTTAAATGAAGATATTAAAAATATTTTTTTATAAAGATTTTTATATTAAAAATATATTATAAAAATTTAATTATATTTTAAAAAAAATATTTTTATCAACTTTTCCTATAATAAAAATTAATCACTTCAATTCCTCTCATCATTGAACACGTGTCTTGGCTACACACAACTGTATTCCTTTTTTATGACCAAAGTTTGGTATTGAACAAATTTAATTTTGATGAGCTTCTCAATTTTAACTTTAACCTTAAACCCCAACTCCCACCTCACTCCAATTCAACACCACCACCACCTCTAATCTTTATCTCACTATTACATATCCAAACTCAATTCTTTTATTTTGAAAAGAAAAATATTCAAGTAAATTAATATTGTTGTAAAATAACTTTTTTAGGAAGAAAAAAAAGATCAATCAAGTTCTGTGGTACAAAATATATAGATTTTTAAAATATTTATAAAATAATATTATAGAAAGTGAATTTTAAGTATGAAAACTTTTATTATTAAAAAAAATATGAAAAATAAGAAATCACAAACCAGAATTCTTAGTTGTTAGTAATTTGTTTTTTTCCATTTAAAAGAATTTATGAATCGAAAACTACACTTTTCATTAATTCTAAATGTTTTCTAGACCGTAAACGTCCGAAAATTCTTTCCCCATAGAGGAAGCTTCCATCTTTTCAAATTAAACTTATTTTTCCAAAGATCAACATCAAATTTATTTCTTAACTCCGTTAAGTTACCAAATAAATGAGGATTGAGTTAGTTCTACATTAATTAACGACATCTCTTATGCTTTGATGTCCTGAAACAATCCAAGTTACGTTTTAATGATATCATCTCATGCGTCAATCCAGAACCATAACGTTATATAGACTTCTAATATATGTATATTGTACCACTGCCACATGTAAGCACGGATGCAAATATTTTATGAATTAGTTTAAATATTTATATTATAACGGATGCAAATATGTAAGAATCTCTTTAACTTTATACAAATTTACATCTGTATATTATAACTGTCCTATATATATATATATATATATGGGCTTAGAAGAAAATATTTGATATCTTTTGACTTTCTCTATGTTATAGATACTGATGTGGCTCTTTCTATTAGTTTAAATATTTTTAAAAAATGGTATGATAAGTTGATGGTATTATATTATAATTTTTATGACTTAAAAATCTAAAATTTGATATTTATTGACAAAAAAAATTATACAAAAATTTACGTAAAAAAATTCTTGAAAACTTGTTAGGTATATAACCCATTATCCATACTCCTTCAAATATTTTTTTTTTCATGAAATATATTAACACAAGAGATATTAGAGAATTAAACATGAAAAGCTCCCAACTCAAATAAAATACTCAAAATGCTTTAATCATTAAACTGTATGTTGGCTTACTCCCTACATTTTTATTTACAAATTATTTTAAAAGTGCTACGTATACAGTAAAAAATTAATGATTAAATATATAAATCACCATATATATATATATTAGTTATGAAAAATTGAGAATAATATCAAATTTATCATAGTAAATAAATCTGTAATAAACTAATAATTAAATATGTTTGTAGTAGTATAATAAAAATATTTATAAAATATTAAATATATTTTTGTACATAATAAATTAATAATTGATTATTAGTATTTGACTTTTTTGTGTATACGTGATATTTTATCTATTATCTATATATTAAAACAGAATTAAAGATAGTTTCTACAATCATTTTTAACCTCTTTAGTTTCTATCATGATGCCACATAGGATTTGGTGGCTTTAAATTCATTTTTAGACTTCTACTTTTCTTTCTTCAACTACAAAAAATAATAACAATAATAATAATAATAAAATAAAAAGAAATAACAAAAATTATCATGAAACCTCCCATTAAAATTATGAAACGTTACAAGGAATACAATTCAATGTAAATCAATATAATAATTTTACCTTAATCTCCCATTAAATTTATGAAATGTTACACCTTATTAAAAGTTTAATATACACTTACCATATCCTACATTGATCTTAAGTACACGTTACTTTATGAATTAGGGTATATCTAAAATAAACATAATAATTATGTGTTTATTAAATATATCACATTTATATAGATTATTAGATTATATTAGATAAAAATAAAAGATTAATATAAAAGAAGAGTATTGATGGACTTTAATAAATATAAAATATCTTAATATATAATTAAATGCTCTAAATGACAATATTTTAATACACAATATTTTAAGTGGTCACATAATTTTTTATTTAAATAATTAAATATAAAATATATAAATACAAAATATATGAGTATTTTTTATTTAATAAAATTAATTATTATGCAAAACTTTTTTAAAATATTAAAAAATTATCCATTAGATTTAATTAGATGAAAATCAAAGGCTAATATGAAAGAAGAGTATTGATGAACTCTAATAAATACAGAATATCTTAATACATAAATAAATGTTTTAAATGACAATACTTTAATACACAATACTTTAAATGGTAACAAAATCTTTTATTCTTAAATGATTAAATATAAAATATATAAATACAAAATATATGAGTATTTTTTATTCATTAAAATTAATTATTATGCTTTCTATAATATTAAAAAATATATTAAAATGATATTTTAAACTGCAACATAAAAATATAAAATAATTAAATTTTATTTTATATTACTTGATAAATAATTAAATTATTATATTCAATATTTAACTAACTATTTTTGTGAAAAATGTAATTATGTAATATAATTTTTTTCAAATATTTGTCTAAATATAGTTTATTCAAAATATTATATATAATACATAAAAATATTATTTTTTAGTTTTATTTTAAGAAAACTAAATAAATAATATGTATTATATGTATGTATGTAATAGTGCCTGATATAGGATTGATATACATTTTTTTATTCTTTAGACTCTCTAATATATATGTTACCTCATGACTCTCTCCTCTAATCTTTCTTATTCATATTTTATTTTGTAGTAATATTAAGTAGATAATAGTTTAAAATTATTTTTAAATTTAAAATTTATAGTTTTATATATATAATATTTATAGGACAAAAAACAGAAATAAGCCAAGGGAAGCCAAAATTTACGTGAATTAGCCAAGTTGAAAATTGCTTCATCAATCAACCAAAGGACATCTCTATGTAATTCAAACCAGCTGAATTCGAATTACATTTCTATATAATTCGAACCTACTCAACTCGAATTATATAAGAACGAAATGCTCAGTAATTCGATTCTATATGGTTCGAACTATAAGCACACATAATTCAAACTAGGTGAGTTCGAATTACATTAGCAAGCTTCCCCAGGTAATTCGAACCAGTCAGGTTCGAATTACCTCCATGCACGCTATTCAACGTAATTCGAAGTGAGTTAATTCAAATTACACAAATCGTATTTCGAACTAGGCTGGTTCGAATTAGTGAGGACCAGACCTGTATATATATGGTGTGATCGTGAGTTGCTCTCATTAGAGGGTGTAATATAGCTAGTGAGGAGAGTTTTGTAGTGTTGGTTCACCATAGAGGATCGATTAAGAGAAAAACTCGTTCCGGTATGAAGTTCACTGATAAGGATCCTCTCTGTATTATCGTGAGGCCTACGACGATGACCTTGTTAGCTCTGTATTGCTGAAAGTTGGTATGGAAGGTGTGAAACGGGTTAAGAAATTTTTCTATCACATTCCAATCACGGTGCTCCAAGAAACCGTGAAGTATGATTGTTTCACGATCGGGAGTGATGAGGACTTACACGTCATGTTTCATTGTCGCCGACAGTTTCTAAAGTGAGGACACCAGAACTGTTGGCAAAGTTGGTTGATGTGGTATCTAGCTCGGGGGTTCGAACCGAAATACCACTACTTTAGCCACGGTAGCCGGTTCTAGCTCCAGACCTGCCGTTGCTTCTTCCTCCGTCCCTGCGTACGAGCCACCCGTCCAACCTGTCGCCTCCCCTTCGTTCGCTGTTGATCTCAACGGCAATGTAGGCGATGAGGTCGGAATAGGAAAATTTTTGCCGACCTCTTTACAGTGTGTTGAACCGGCTGGGGTTAGAAATGGATTGTATGATGATCCAGAGGACGATGACGTCGAGCCGGATATGATTGCTGATGACAGTGGCGATGATATTGGAGCGAGTGAGCCTGCTGGGGCAGGAGGTGGTTCTAGCTCTGGCATACAGCAATACCCTCCATATTTTTCCTCTTTGGACTTGGATGCCATGAGGCAGGAGGGGGTTCCTGGGCAGCCTGCTGGATTTGGCGCTAGAGATGCTGAAGGGTCTGTAGGTCTGACAGAGTTCCAGGTTGGTCAGCAATTTTAGGATAAAGATGAGGCCCTGTTAAGTGTGAAGACTTACAGCATCCGTCGAGGGGTACAGTACAAGGTAGTGGAGTCTGACTATCGCCGGTATGTGGGCAAGTGTTCTGAGTTCGGGAATGGGTGCACATGGTTGATTCGGCTGAGTCTCCGACAGTGCAAGGGCCTTTGGGAGGTCAAACGGTACAATGGACCGCATACGTGTCTCGCCACCTCCATCTCCAGCGACCACAGGAGTTTGGATTATCATATGATATCCGCATTCATTAGGCCAATGGTTAGGGCTGATGCATCCGTCAGCATCAAGGTGCTCCTAAATGCCACGGCCGCACATTTTGGGTTTAGGCCGACGTATAGGAGGGTCTGGTTGGTGAAGCAGAAGGCTGTTGCCCTCATCTATGGTGACTAGGATGAATCATACAACGAGCTCCCTAGGTGGGTGTTAGGAGTCCAGTTGATGATGCCTGGTACTGTTGCAGTCCTTAGGACTAGCCCTGTTCGAGTTGGTGGACAGCTGGACGAGTCTCAAGCTTATTTTCACAGACTATTCTGGACGTTTCCACCGTGTATCGAGGCATTCCGTCATTGCAAGCCCCTGGTTAGTATTGACGGCACCCATCTGTATGGCAAGTATGGGGGAATGTTGCTTGTCGCGATTGCACAGGACGGGAACTCCAACATACTCTCTGTTGCATTCGCATTAGTCGAGGATGAGAATACTGAGTCCTGGTCCTTCTTTCTATCCCACCTGCATCAGCATGTGACACCGAAGCCGAGTTTGCTGGTTATGTCGGACAGGCATAACAGCATCAAGGCCGCGCTTGAGGCTCCCGATGGAGGCTGGTTGCCTCCATCTGCATACCGGGTATTCTGCATTCGACATGTAGCGGCAAATTTCTCCCTAACCTTCAAGGGCAAAGACGCAAGGAGGCTATTTGTCAATGCGGCGTACGCTAAGACCGAGGTCGAGTTCGATTACGGTTTGATATTTTATGGTCTGAAGACCCGGCGATGTGTGAGTGGGCGAACCGGATTGAGTATTCGTTGTGGACATAGTGCTGCAGACCCCTAACTGTAGGTACCCATCTCCTCAAGCCTAGCTTAAGTAGGGAAGCCATCTGATGTGAATGCAGTTGCCGGTCTTATCGGCAAATAGCTGAGTGTCCAACAACATCATGATATAGGCACGAGCAAAGCGCCACACAGTCTCCTCATCAGCTCCCTCGGGGCACTCTCCAAAAGCCTCCTAGAACCAGGTGCAGTTTACTGCGAACTTCTAAACCTAGCTCGGAGGAGGAATCACTCCAAGCAACTCCTGGAACCACACCCAAGCTGGACGGCCACCCTGGATATATATCTGGAAATCTGTAAGGCAACTGCTGACATAACGCCCGTCCACTGGCAACCCCAACTGGTACGCCACGTTCTGAAGCGTGATCGTGCACTCTCCGAACGGCATATGGAAGGTGTGCGTCTCAGGACGCCACCGCTCCACGAAGGCACTGACAATGGGCTCATCTAACCGGAACCATCTATCGTTCAGTCTCGCTAGATGGTATAACCCGGCCATCTACAAGTACGGAACATACCGCTCATCGAGTCGCATGCCCTGTTGCCGCCGCATGCTCTTGATGCATCACTGTGGCTGGGCATAACATGGACCGCATTATTAGAACCACTTAGAAAACCAGTGACAAAAATAACTAACACCAGAAACCACTTGTGGAAACCACTAACACAATCTACATGCGAAACCATTATAACAAACCAGTTGCAAAACCACATGCTTAAACCGCTAACATAAACCACATACAAATCCACTTATGAAGAACACATGCAAAACCACTATCCTAAACTGCTTACAAAGGCACATAGTAAACCACTTCCAATGCCACCAAAATAAACCGCAAAAATAATTCATCAACAAAACCGCATACAAAAATACTAACAAAAACCACTAATAAAAACTACTAACCTAAACCGCCAACAAAACCACATGCTTAAACCGCTAACATAAACCGGAAGCAAATCCACTTACGAAAACCACATGCAAATTCACTATCATAAACCGCACACAAAACCACATAATAAACCACTTCCAATACCACTTACATAAACCACCAACTAAACCGCATGCAAAACCTCTAAAATAAACCACTCGCAATACTACTACGATAAACCATAACATAAACCGCCACTAAAACCGCATATAAAACCACTAACTCAGATAAACTGCTAGCACAAAGTTTTCTATCTACTAACCTCGTCGTTGATGAACCCGGCTATATGAGCAACTCCGTCCAACCGATATAGCCTTTCCGGATCGTCCCCCATCGGCTGAGTATTCTGTTCGAGTCTTTGTCGGATCGAATCTGGGTTGTTTTCTCTGGGATTTTGTGGGGCATGAGAATGGAATAGTGGTTCGAATGAGGATGATTCGAACTCCTTATATAGTCGAAACCTATGTAATTCGAACCAGCCCCGTTCGAATTAGTATTTGGAACAAATTGTGAGTAATTTGAACCATCTAGATTCAAATTACTTGGGGAAGCGTTCACGTGTGTAATTCGAACCAAGGCAGTTCGAATTATGCTCCTTCGTAGTTCTAATCACGTAGGTTCGAATTAGGTTAATCAGGTGTTCCTTTATAATTTGAGTTATCTTGGTTCGAATTATATGTTAATGTAGTTCCAATCCAGCTAGTTCGAATTACATAGTAACGTGATTTGGCTGATTCGTAAAGCTATTTTCAGTTTGGCTTATTTATGTAACTTGTTTCCTCTCTTAGCTTAATTGTGTTTTTTGTCCATATTTATAATTATATATTTATAATAAGATTATTTTTAAATATTTTTTATTTTTTTAGTTAAATTTTTTATTCTCTAACTCAACAAGACTTATATATATAAAAAATTA
>NC_029777.3:12864059-12975089 GCF_000817695.3 Arachis duranensis | reverse complement strand
TTTAATATTCATTCGAAAATTTTTGCGAGAAAATTCCCGCTAATGAGTTTTAGTAGGAATTTGAAATAAAAATATTTGGCTGATCAACGAAAGGCAATCCGTGTGATGGTGTTATCATCCAATGAGAAAACAAAGAGATCATTCTATTGCATGTTTAACCTTGGGATTGCCGAAACCAAACTGGTTACCGAGAAGTGAGAAAGTTGGGGAGTAACCAAATACTGCATACCTCTAACCAAATTGGTCATTAAGCTTTATCATCCCACTAGCTGCACGTGTCAATGTGTTAGCAATTAGGGAGGTTCAAAATCAGGAGGAGAAAGCACTGATTCAGCACTTTCAACAAAAACTAAGCCACCCTTCGAAGCAGAATCTCCAATGAATAAAAAGGCAATAACACCTTCTACTGAAGAAGATTACAGGTATTGGTTGGATTATGTTTACGTTCTTCATTGGAAAGACGAGGAGGGTGATGGTGATAGCTTATTGTTGATTCTGTGATGATGAAGAAGGGTTTACTGCCACATAAACCAATCAATCACAAGTGTTCCTCAGCCACATCTACAATTAAGGCATCAAGAATAGTAGACCCTTCTTCATCATCACAGAATCAATCACAAGCCTACTATCCTCAGCGTATATAATGGATATGCATCTATCGGCAAACAACCTTTCTTTTTTAGCAGAGCTACTTAGTTTCTACAAGTTTCCTGGGGAAGAGATTCCAATTGTTCGAGGTTCAGCCCTGTCTGCCTTGCAGGGGACAAATGAAGAACTTGGAAAGAAGGCTATCTTAAAATTAATGGATGCTGTGGATGCATACATTTCTGATCCTGTAAGGCAACTTGATAATAGAAAATGTTTTCTCTATTCAGGTCAGTAGACATGGCACATAATTATTCTTATTAAGTTTGATTCAACTCTGCATAGACGAGAAGGTGTTGAACAAGGTTCAAGAGGGAAGCTTGCCTAAGGCAATTACCTCATTCATGTAAGTACTTACCACTCTTCTTTGTATATACCCTATCCCTCGTACTTACAATAAATACAAATAACTTTTCAAATAATAATTAATTACATTGCATAAATGATAAATCACACATGATGTAGTCAACATGATTTTCGAGTCTCCCACCAGATAGCAATTGAATCAACCTTAGCAAATGCTGATGTGATTCCACTCTACTACTGTCTATTGTCACCTGATCTGTTAATCACAATATCTTATTTGAAATTAATTTATGTCATTTAATTAGTGTATACCAATTTTTATATTGGCCATAGTAACAAAAGTATCCATATCAAGTAGCTGTTCCAAAGTAGCATTTAACTATTCCCATCAACAAGTTTGGCTAGGAAGTAACAAAGACTCACTGAATTAATCAATCATTTTAAAAGGTTAGAATTACACCAATTTTAGAAATCGAAATGAGCATTACTTCAAATAAGGGTCTGCAGATCTATGAATACCGATATATTTAAAAAATAAGAGAAATATTTAAATTATAAAGGTCTGCAGGTCTGCAATCTATAAAAAATAAGTGAAATATTTACATTGATGATTGATCTGTTACAGGTCGGCTAAGAAGCAGGGTAGTATAACTGCATTGGAGGTATAGAGCACAGTTAGAAGCCCCTTTTAACTTGTTTGATGGAAAATTACATTGATCTGTGTCATATTTGTTGAAATTCAATTTTCCTCTGTTCTATTCATAAATGTTTTTGCAGCTTCTATTCTATTCATGATAAGGGGAGGAGCTTGTTAAGGCTTTCATTTCATTGGCTGATAAGAGCAAAAAAGTTGTATCCAATTTGAGGAATTAACTTTCATTCCTCCTTATAAGCTAAAGAAAAAAATGAGCAGATAAACTTTGCAATATGGAAGAAAGTTTTTCTCCCCAATGCAGTTATAATGCTCACAACTTGTGGTGAAATAATGGACAAAGCATAACGGTAAGACTAACTTTGACAGGTTTGGAGAGCTAATGAAGCTGTAGAGAGTGCTGCGGAAGAATATTTAGTCTCACATGTGAATATTAAGAGCACCCTTTCTTTTTCTCAACCTTCATTTGTAACCATATATTTGCAGCATGCTGCAAACATTATATTTGTAACCATAATTGTTATTGTTATAAATATGATTGAGGGATTTTATCTCTAATTATAGCTAATTTTGTTCTTTATAAGAACTACTATATTAAAAGGCATTGCCTACTAATTCACTTTTTTTTATAAATTAAATAATAATAATAATAATAATAAAGTGTTGTTTACTTTTATATGTTAAGGTGTAGGTTTTATGTTGATGGGTTTTTAATATTTGATGGCCTAGATGTAAAACTTTAGTAAAATATTGATAATTAAAAAATTAGGATTAGCTATGAAAATTTGGTCATTAAAATGTTTAGTTTAATTAGCGATTGATTTAGTGACTGAAATGCTGGTTGCTAAAATATTGGTCCACAATTAGTAATTGAATTGGAGACTGAAAAACTAGTTACAAATTAGCGACCAAAAAGTTGGTCGCCATTTAGTGATCGATTTACTAAGAGACCGATTTTGTTAGCGATTGATTTAGTGACCGATACTCTTTGGTGAGGGTTTGGTGGTCTTGCTAAAAAATCGGTCGCTAAAGTTTAGTGATCGAAGTTAGTCGCTATTTTCTTATTAGCGACCATGGTTTTGGCGACCACCCAAATCGATCACTATTTCAATAATTTCTTGTAGTCAAAGTGTGTATAAATTTATCAGCATAGTGTAACAAACTCCAAAAAGTATTGTTATTAACTCAATAACAATTCTCTTGGGCAAATCTCTCGAAAAATAATATGATTGTTGAAACTATAACAAATTCTAGTTGTTATTGTCACTATTCATTATTTTACCAAGAACATAACCATCTCCGAAGTGCTATATCATCGTCAACATGTTAGACATGGAAAATGGCTGCTGTAAGAACTATAACATGCATAATGTATATATCCTAGAATGGATTAGGAGCCACTTCAATTATTTGGTTGATAAGTGGCCAGTTTTAAATGAGTATATAAAATTTAGTGTATGTTCTTATCATTATTACTCATTAAATCAATATGATATGGCATAAAAAAATTATTAAAATTTTATTTTAATACAAAGCATACTGCTTGGATAAAATTCTCGTATATATCCAAGAAATTTTTTTTAAAGTGTTTCAGTAATCCAATGCAATTAACTAAACGTCTTTGTGTTACTGTCATAAAAGTTGTAAAGATTTGAATTTTATTAAATATCTATTGTCATAAAAGTTGTAAAGATTTGAATTTTATTAAATATCTATTAAGCATGGATATTTTTTTTTTATTTGTGGTTTTCACAGACATATTTTAGACATGATATTCATTGACATTCGTTCGATATGCGAGTGTTTTGTGCCCAACCACATCCTAATAAAAAATAAAAAATAAAAAAAATTTTTTCGAAAACGCTTAAACATATCTAATTAAATTCGATCACATGTCGATATGTCCAGCCTTATTCTTAATACGTATTTTTAAAATAAGTTTAGAAATATCATATATTATTAATTATTAAAATAAAAAATATTTTAAATACTTTATATAATTAAAAAAACATTAAAAATAATAAAAAATTAATTTTATATTTTAATATCAATAAAATACCAAAATATCATTACAATAATTATTTCAAAAAATATTTTATATTTTATAGATATATTGTGTCTCCTTTTTTTATAAAATTTTTAAATTTGTGTATTTACGTATCCTATGTCATATCATATATATTCTATATCTGTATCAGCGTTCATATATCATAGCCAAATTTATACTCATATTTTTTAATTAATATTGGGGCAGAATGCCCAAAAGGCAAAACACAACCACAAAGAAATTAAATACTGATGTTAAACTTTAGTAGTTTTAATCTTGTCAATTTTATTTGGTATAAAATGCTTTTTATACAAATAATTATAATTTTGCATGTTATGGATTAAATAAATGAATTTTGAGATTTTCAGAAATGACAATTTTATGGGAAACAAATACTGATAATTTCATGTGCATATTATTACTTGATATATATTTATCTATACTTTCAAATCTTTTATGATTTGATGATAAAGACATTTTTTATTGAATAATATATATATATATATTTATAAAAAATGAATAAATATAAAGAGCTAATTTTTAATTAGCGAACATCAACCCTCTTCCTTTGTATTGTTAAATTACATTTTCTATCTTAGCTTTTTAAGATTTTAGGTTTAAGAAAAAAAAATTTGGTCTAAACATGCAAAGAAATAAAGTAAACACTATATATTCTATATCCAAAGCGGATGATTTATTGGAGATCAATACAAGACTCAAACCAAATAACATGATTAAAGTTACTCTTGGCACCATATCTAGTCATCAATCCGGAGCTCTATTTGTTTCTTGGGACACCCACTCAACATGAACAAGTCAAGAACAAGATAAAAAGCTCATGAATCTTGTGAACTAAATCTGTTACTTCAGACGAATACTCACTTGTAAGATCATGCATTTTCACATATAATATCCCTCAAACCACAATCCCAAACTAAAACCAATCCCTTCCAAGCAGCAAATAATTCACATATGATGATAGATTAGGGGAGAATGCTTTCAGAGCAGTCCGAAATTCAATTTTCCTTAGAATCTCTAATAATACACCCAAATTTCGCTAAATTTGAATCCAGATACAAACTTGCATCATAATTAACTTTAAACTGTTGCCTGTGGTTTCCAACACAGACAATTTCGGAGAGACCTAAAGGCATTGTTTCGATTCCTGTAAACTTGTAAGTCCTTGGCGGTAATTCTGGCCAAGGTAACAACCTTGTGGTCTGTCCAAGGGTTGTCAGCATTGAATATATCATTGCACCTGTGTCTCCATACCCACCAAATTAAAGTCCTGCACCAAAAGACGCCTCATTGTTAGCCAAGACTTTTCAAAACCACTCTTCAAGAGCAGTACCACCCGTCGAGTCCAGGATACTAGAATCCAATTATTTTGTCGATTTTTAGCAAATCGATGGTGGTTTGATATCTAATGATCTGGGAGCAAAACCTATTCTTCTGTGTGAGTACCAGTTTTCTAGAAGTGCATCAAAGTGTCTTCGATTAGACAAGTATTGAAAATAAGAATAAAAGAAAGTTTGTAAATTAATAACAGAAGCGTAAAAATTTGCATTGAAACTAAAATAAAGCAATAAAAATGCCTTCGACTGAATCAAAGAACTTTGACATGAAAATTTAAAGATGCACAAACAAATAAATCAAACAAAGAGAATAGAAGATACTTGAAAGATAGATTTACTTGAAAAAATAAAATTTACAAGTAGATTAAGAAAGTGAAAACATGGAAAAAAACCCTACAGAAAAATTAACTCGATTGCAGACTCAGAAATTCTCTGAGATGTGAGTGTGCTTAGAGTGTTTTTTCTGAATTCAAAGTTTCAACCCTTAGTCCCTTAAACTTCCTAGTATTTATAATCATAATTTGGTAACTGACCATTAATTATAGTTAATTATAAAATTATAGCCTTGAATGCATTTTTCTTCATAACCGTTCCCGCTTAAACGTTTTCCATAATTTTCTCGCGTGATGAAAATCTTTAACTTCTCAGCTATAAAAGTTACCCAATTCCTTTATTCGAATAACATACTTCGATCAGCTAACTCGAATACCTTGTTCGATTTCACTTACTCGTTTTATCGAAAAGGCATTAAATTCGAACCCGTGTCGAGAACCTTAGTCCAATACTTGCACAAGTGTCTTGTTCGATAACTACTGATGTTTTCGAATAGCTTTTTCCTCATCGAAAATATTTTTCGTTCAACACCAATATGTCTCTAAGGCAATGCTCCATAGTTTCCTGCGCCTTGTTACATCTCTTACACATATCTGAAAAAGCTAAATGTTGCTTGAATCAAAAGGTCTCAGTCGGTAGAGCATCATGTAAGCCAAGCCATATAGTGAATTTGAACTTCTCTAAAATGTTAGTATTATTCCACAACCAGTTCTAGTTAGGGGTGGCAACGGAGCAGGTAGAGGTGGGTTTTTGCTCTATCCGACCCCGCCCCGCCCTACAAAAACCCGTATCAAACCCACCCGTCCCTACCTGTGGGTAGTAAAATGTTAAACCCTAACCCGCTCTTGCAGGTACCGATCCCGCCCCTATAATTATTAAATCCAACAAATAAAATTAAATTTTAAAAATTATATAACCATCATTTACATATATAACATAAATTAAAATTAAAATTTAAATATGATATAATATTATTAATCATTTTACGGTGTGAGGACGGATAATTTATCCGTCTCAAACGGGTAAGAACGAAATGGATACCTATAGATTTAGGTAGTCATCTCTAATTCTAATTACTATTGACATTTCAATTTAAAATTTTTTCTATTAGCCATTTATAAACCTATAACGCTCCCTTGCACTATATTTTTTGAGATGGTGTTATTTGTTAGAGTTAGTACGTAATTTTCGATGAAATAAATTAAACTACACACTAAATCTTTGACACGATATATGGACGATTAAAATAGTAATAATCATAGGCACTAACACAAAAGAGGCATGTTAACCTTTTCTCTCTCTCTTTTTACCTAATCAAAAAATTGTTATAAAAAGAATGTAAAATTTATATTTTAAAGTAATTATTCTATATTATTAAAGAGTTTAATTTTAATATATTGACAGTATAAAATATTTTATACTATCGTATATTTATATCTATTTTTTTGATGATTATTTATGCTATTAATATAAAAAATAATTATTTTTATTTATGTGGCATTACATAATTGAATACACATATAAAATTACTTTAAATTTACAGTGCATTAAAATTAAATTTTTTATTGAGATAAAAAAATTAAAATTTTCTATTAATAGTAATAATATTAGCTAAATTCCCTCTTTTAAATTTTAAGTTGGCTCTCTTTCTCTCTCTCTTTAATAAATTATACATTTTTGCTAGTTTCTCTCTCCTTAAAATTTCTAAGACAAAATAAAAAAATTAAACAAATTATAAATTGATTTTGATCATATTAATTAAGTAAAAACATAAAACAAAATATTTTAAAAAATTTAACTGCAGACAAAAATAAATCTAAAAAATTAAAACAATAAAAATGTCTAAAAAATTTAAAAAATTAGCAAAAATAATAATAAAATTATCTTTTATAAGTGACAAATAATTTTTATATTAGTAGACAAATTATGTATTTGATCCAATTTTTTTAAAAATATTTTAGATAATTATTTAAAAAGTGCATAAAAATAATTGAAATAATATTTTATTTTCAAACCTCTTCTTTTCCACTTTTTAAAATACTTTTCGACCTTTGACAAAAAAATAAAAATTTTAATTGGCGCGAAATCAAAAAATTTTAACTATGAAAAGGTCCTATATTTTTAATCATTTTCACAAAAAATTATATATCGAAATTCGATCACTAAAATATTTTTTTGAGAATATATCTAATATTTGATGGTTACTCCTTTCAAAAATAATTATTAATGTATTAACTTCCAATAAAATTTGAGAATATTATAATTCAATTTAAAGTTCTTTAAAATAGTTTGTTATTTTTATTTGAAAATTAATAATATAATAATTCATTTTATGAAATTGGTATAATCAATAAGAAGAAAACAATTTTTATGAGGTTAAGATTTATTGTGAGAGGGTTTTGTTTCGGAGAATTTTGTTAAATTTCAACGAGAGAGATTAAAGTTAGTATTCTTTAAAACAAAAGTGATAAAAGTATACAAACTAATATTGATATTTAGTATATAGCAGAGACTAGCTGCTGCAAATACAACTATAATAAGAATTAATCTTATGTTCATCTAGCACTAAGCTATCCATCGTTCTCGTGTGAATATTTTATCGTATTATCCACACCATAGAATCTCTCTTCAGTTTGTACTGTCTTTGGGGGTAGATACTATATTCGATTGGAATTGGGTAGCAAGACGTTTTCTTCCTAATTTTTGGATTGAGAGTTTACAAACAATCGAAAAAAAATCGAGTACTTTATTTATAATATATTAAAAGAGAGGGCAAAGTACGTAAATAAATAAATTGATCAAACTCTTTACTCAAATACACAAAATTGATAGGTGGATACTACAATGAAGATGGCATAATTGTCTTCATATGAGTATATTTCTTTTTGACCTTTGGATGATGGATTGTATGGTTAGATTTTGATATTTATAAAAGTGTTGTTTTTGTTTAAAGTGTGGCTAAATAAATAAACCACACTTTTAACCAAAGCATCTTCATGAGAAGATATTTTTGCCATCTTCATTGTAGTATCCACCAAATTGATATTCCTTATTTGATTGTGCAATTTGACACTTTTATGTAAACCGTGGGAAGCTACCATGGTTTACAATTTTAACATAAACCGTGGCAACCTACCACGGTTTATGAATTGTGTGATTTGTGTGTAAACCGTGGCGAGCTACCACGGTTTATGAAGGGAGAATGTTTAACATAAACCGTGGCAAGCTCCCACGGTTTATGAAGGAAAAAATTTGATCACAGTGTACAGTCTAAATGATATGTTATCTGCTATGTATTTGATAGTTTAAGCGGTTTGAGATTCTAAGATATACATTATTTCCGTCACAGTTATCATGCGCAGTCTAAATGATACCACATTGATGCAATCAAACATCTAAAATAAACGTATTTTATTTATATGAAATTAATGCAGAAAATCAACATGGTGACATTCATAGACTTAACCAACCATATATAACTCAACTGAACAGTTAATAAAACAACTAAAACAACAAGGTAATGAGATCTACGCATCCCTCCCGGTAGTATGTCTTCGCTGGTCACAGTTCCTCCGCGTATGCCCAGCCTGATGGCATAGCCCACAGCGCTTCGGCTGGTTCTCCAGAGACTGATCCATACTACCACGGATCCTGGTTGCCCTTGGACGACCTTCCTTTGCACGCCTCATGTTAGGATCAGGAATGATGGTTGGCCCAGCATATGAGGCGCAGCATGCAATGGCGTGGCAACAAGGATAATGCAGCGCCTGAAAGTGGCCACAGTCGCATCTGTGATCTTTAAGGGAAACTCTGTAGCTACCCAACGAGAAGCGCCCAGTTGGTGTTGTCTCGGCCACGGTGTACTCCGATTGATGCCTGTCGTATAACGTGACAGTGAAGCACCTTGAGTCTCTTAGATTCCGATCAATTGCCTTGGCCAATGCCTGGCAAAATTCATTACCAGATCCGAGTTGTGCCTCTGCTGTATGTCCCCGTACCACAAAAAGCTGAGCAAGCCTCCCGTAAGTTGACTGAACCAACGATGTGACCGGGAGGCTTCGAGTTCCCTTTAGCACCGAGTTCACACATTCACTGATGTTGGTTGTCATGTGTCCGAACCGTCTACCACTATCCTCATGTTGGGTCCATTTGTCGTACTCCATCCGATTGGCCCATTCACACATTGCTGGATTCTCAGTCCGCATGATGTCAAACCAGTAATAAAACTCTGCTTCAGTCCTTGCGTAGGCAGCATTCACTAACATCCTCCTTGAATCTTTACCTTTGAAAGTTGGGACAAAATTCGCTGCCACATGCCGAATACAGTACGCTCGGAAAGCACGAGGCGGTAGCCACCCAGTCTCAGGTGCCTCAAGCTCTGCCTTGATCCCGTTATGCCTGTCAGAGATTACAAGGATACCCTCCTGAGGAGTCACATGCTCTCGTAGGTTGGACAAGAAGAATGACCACGACTCTACATTTTCTCCTTCCACAAGGGCGAATGCAATGGGGAGGATGTTGGAGTTCCCATCCTGCGCAATCGCCAACAGCAGTGTCCCTCCATACTTGCCATACAAGTGGGTACCGTCAATACTGACGAGGGGCTTGCAATGACGGAATGCCTCGATATAGGGTGGGAATGTCCAGAATAATCGGTGAAAGTACACCGTCGACTCATCAACCTCACCACGAAGCCAAACAGGAGAGGTCTTCAACACAGTTACTGTTCCGGCCATTGTTGACTGTACTCCTAGCATCCAACGTGGCAACTCCGCGTACGACTCTTCCCAATCTCCATATATTTGTGCCACTGCCTTCTGTTTCGCCATCCAAACCTTCTTGTAACTAGGCCTGAAACCATAATCAGCTTCTGTAGCTTGTTGTAGTACATTTACTGTAACTGCAGCATCTGCCCTAACCAACGGAAGAATCCTCGCACAGATAACGTGGTAATCCAACTGACGGTGATCACTGGAAATAGAGGTTGCCAAGCATGTGTGTGGCCCGCTGTACCTCCTAATCTCCCAAGTGCCCTTTCGTGCACGCAGCGCAATGCGAATCAACCAAGTACAACCCTTGCCGAATTGCTTGCATTTTCCATGATACTTCAGATGATCTGATTCGATGACTCTGTACTCAACACCTCTCTGGATGCTATAGTCCTTCACACTCAGCACAGCCTCATCTTTATTCTGAAAAGATTGCCCAATCTGAAATTCTGTAGAAGAGCCCCCGACGGTGTTACCACCGTCCTCTTGTTGACCAAGAACCTCCAAGTTTAGTGTGGAGAAGTGTGGAGGGTACTGTTGAGAAGCAGAACTTGAAGGCCCATGCTGCGCATGTGGATTGGCACCTGTGTCGTCGTCGCTGTCCCCGATGATATCGACAGGCTCCTGGTCAGAGTCATCGTCACACATTGCATTCTCTACTCTATCAGGTTCACCAAAGCCTTCCATATAAGGTAACTGGCCACCACCGGTGCCAATAACATCAGGCTGCTCAAATATTCCTTCATTCTCCAACTGTACAGAACCAACAACCACCGTTCGCTCTAAATCAGCCGCGAACATAGGGGAACCCACCGGCGGAAGATACGGTCTGACCGCAGGCATCGAACTAGACGCACCTCCCGCGGCAGTCGAGCTCTGAAATGGAGCTGATGCCCCATAACTATCGACACCAACCTCCAACTTCGCAAACAACTCGTGAATTCAGATCTCTGGAAAACTCCTAACACAATGGAACAGAACCCTAATATCTTCATCAGCCGCTAGCACAAAGGTATCATACTGAACACCCGTCGAGACAACTACGATGGGAATCTTGTAGAATAGCTTCTTCACCCACTTCGTACCGAAGACGCCAAATTTCTGCAAGATGCTGTTCTTTAGATCTGACAAAGTGCTTGATGAACTGATGAACACACTTAATGGTTATTTGTCTGTGAACTTCACACCATGGCTTTTGCTTTTTTTAATTTTTTCAGAGTAATGCACTAAAGCAAGAACACTCTCTTCCTCACTTGCCATTGTGAGAATGATCTCTTGTGCAAGTAGAATGTCACCCACATATATATAGAATTTTGGTGTTCCTAAACCGTTGTAACCTACAAGGGTTTACTATAAAATTTTTTTCTTCATAAACCGTGGGAGTTTGTCACGGTTTACGTTAAACATTCTCCCTTCATAAACCGTGGTAGGTTGCCACGGTTTATATTAAAATTGTAAACCGTGGTAGCTTCCCACGGTTTACATAGAAGTGTCAAATTGCACAATCAGGTAAGGAATATCAGTTTTGTGTATTTGGGTAAAAGGTTTGATCAATTTATTTATTTACGTACTTTGCCCTAAAAGAAAATTTAAAGATAGGTCTATAATTATTCTTAGATATTTAATTTTATTTTATATTGTCACATAAATTTTTATTAGGTGACATAATCTTTTATCTTTGTATTATATTATAAAATTTTTATTGTATTTTCATTTTCTTATAATAATTTATCTTTATATATAATGTTTAAGGATTTTTTTAATATTATTTCTCTTTAATAGCTATAATTGAGTTATAAAATTTATTTCGTTCTCTTATATTAAATTTATTGCTTCTCATTTTTTTATTATTTTTCATTATAAAATTAGTATTTAACCTTAATTTTTCATATTTTATTACCCTTTATTTTTATGTAAAT
The DNA here is from genome assembly GCF_000817695.3 of Arachis duranensis. NCBI lineage: Eukaryota > Viridiplantae > Streptophyta > Magnoliopsida > Fabales > Fabaceae > Arachis > Arachis duranensis. The sequence goes on along the minus strand of NC_029777.3, from coordinate 12,963,063 downwards.
TATACTATTATTTTTAATGTTGATGTTAATTTTTTAATAGATATAAATTTAATTAAAATCTAATTTCTTCTCTCATTTCATATTCATCACTCTTTTATATATGGTTTAATTTTTCTGTTAGTCTCTATAGTTTTGTAAAATTTTTAATTAAATTCCTATATTTTTTTCTTTTAAGTGAGTCCCTACACCAAACTTTTTTTTTTCAATTAGGTCCCTCTTAGCAATAATCGGCTTAATTTTATAGGGACCTAACTAAAAAAAAAAATTGGTACCGGGACCCAAATAAAAGAAAAAAAATGTAGAGACTCAATTAAAAAAAAATTGGTGCAAGAACTCAATTAAAAGGAAAAAAAGTATAAAAACCTAATTGAAAATTTCGCAAAACTATAGGGACTAATAGAATAATTAAACCTTTATATATTTACTATATAAGTCAACATTTATTTTACACATTTTCTTTATCTCCTCTTACATAATCTCATATCTCTTTCTCCCTCTCCGCTTGTATTAATTTTTTGCACAACTAGAATTTGGTTAATGATCATAGTTTTTATTTTTATTTTTTTAATTTGTTGAACCTATGTACTAGGTAAATGTGTGATTATATTCGTTAGATTTTCAATTCTTTGTATAATTGTATTTATTAGTTATATAATGTCTTTATCGCTTATATATCACTTTTTTTTCTTTCAACAACTTACATTTTTAGTATCATTTAGTTGTAATAATATTGTTAAAAGGACATTTTGTCATTCACAAAAAATAAAATTAGAAAATTAAATGTCATTTTTAACGATCAAAACATTAATATTAATGTTTTTACTTGTATTTCATCTTACTTTGGCAGGTCTTTTTTAGTGATGAGAGGAAATAATGCAGACATTGCAAGACACGTAATGTGTCCATCACCGAACGGAAGGATTAGCATCAGCTTCTTTAGAGTGAGGCCAGACTCCAATCAATGCCAGTCACTAACTCCGACCGTGACAAACGCAATGACTCTTTGGCAACCCGGCATTGCTAGCCCATATGCTGTGCCAAATGGAGCTGTAAGCAGCTATGAGATTATGGACATGATGCCCAAATGGGGAATACTTCATGCTCCAATAATCATGCTAACAAACCCTGTACACCCTATGGCAATGAACCCTGGCAAACTTCCTGGTGGAGCTGGGACTGGGGTTTTCTTGCCTTGGAAGGTAGCATCCAGGAAACCTGCAAGGCACCTCCCACCTCGAGCACAAAAGGGACGCCTTATGGCATTATCAACGCCAACCAATTCACATATCTGACATATGGGAGAGTCAACTTCTGAACCCAGCATTACAGTTGGAGGTTAAGGTAAGATTTTAGTTTAGAAGCAGCACGGGTTTCAAAGGAATGTGAATCAAGAAAGTTACCTTGGACCAGTGGAGGATGTCCATTTGTTGTACAAAGGAGCCCGATTGCTGCTAGAAGAGTGTGTTTTTTTCTATTTTTCACCCCTCCCCCGTCTTTTTCTTTTTGAACTTACTAGACGGATAGCTTATAAGGTATAAACTATAGAGTTCACAATAGGTTAGTATGTGTTCCAATCAGTTTAAGGGATTTAGGAATCTAGCTTTCAAATGTGAAGAGTGTGAATTAAGAGATAGGTTATATTTTTCATATTAAACATCAACATTATTCAAAGTTATGTTTATCTACTTAATACTGTGTTGGTACATTTACATATCAAGACAAGTCGAATATTTTGATTCGTTTCCAAAACTTCTGGACTGCCACATCTGATTTTCATACTATTTCTGGCTGCCACATCTGATCTTCATACTGTTTTAACCGAAATAGAAACTACTGCTTTAAATGCTTCAAGTGAAGATTTTTGTTTTTTAATTACTTTCTGATCTGTCATCCGTCGTCTTCATACCTTCATTTTTTCACTCGGCAGGCACTACTTGATACGTTTATTAGTTTAGAGAGAACTAATATATTTATATAGGGTAAATGTGCTTACTTATTATACTTCAAACTTTCAACACACTTAAATCAAATGAACAAGTTGCTGGTTAATTGTTTCCATTGATAAAGCTCTTTAATATAACAAATTAGACTAACTGGAAGAGCTATTTAAAGAAGAGTATTCCAAATGATGCAACTATAAGTCTATAACCAATTCTGAATTTAAAAAGGATAATTTGCTGGCACTAATAATTACAACAGATCGATTAACTTATAAAAGAAATAGTAAGGGGATTGTCATGAAGAGTTATCCAGAATTCTGTTTGAAGTCATCATAATCTCATAAATATTCGAAACAACTGACAAATTTAAAAAGACAAGATAATCTATATAGAAACAATTGCTTTTCATACAAGAAAGACAAAACAAATGACACCACTATTTCTAAATCAATTTATACATAAGTAGAAACAAAGAAAATGCTAATTTAATTTCACTTATCAAAGAATAATCATAATCACACTTACACAATTATGCCTCTCACCAGAACTCAGATCAGTGAGCATCAAGTGTCTCAAGACTTAACAGCATCATCATCATCATCTTCAATGTCCCAACTCAAGTCTTCTTCTTCCTCTGCAACACTCAGTCGCTTCCGCACATCAACTTTGCTTGGGCTTCCACTCCGAGGCGGACTTGTCTTCTTTTCATCAATACTACTGAGATCCTCAATCTCATCCCAACTGAGATCCTCCTCTTCCTGGTGTGCCGGGCTCTTACTTGCCTCAACCACCTAAGGTTTTCCATCATCAACTTTTGTTTCCACTATCACTTTCTCATCAGAACCAGCTGCATAATCACTATTCTTCCCAGATTCAATCACTTCCTTCACGACTTCCTTGCATGAGTTGCTTCCATCATCCGCCTTTTGAGCAATCACTGAGCTCTCAACTTTAGTTTCCCCAACAGAAACATTGCCATGTTCCTTACTTTCACTTTGCAATGAACTATTTCCCCCCACTTCCACACTCAATCTCTTTGTTTCGACCACACCCTTTTCACCAAATTTACCACCTTGCAACTCAGAATTCCCCTCAATTGCCAAAGTTTCACCACTAACCTCCTTATCAATCACACCCTTTGATTTACCATGACCCACATTCTCTTCTCCCTCCTCCTCCTCCTCCTCCTCCTCATCATCATCATCATCATCATCTTCAACATCTGTTACATCCCAACTCAAATCCTCCTCTTCCCTTGACATTGTCGTCACAAGTCTAGCCCTCACATCCTCAGCTTTCTTCAGCTTATATACCTTATAGAAATACCTTAACCAGAAACTCTCGTTATCCACGCTATTCGGAACAAGCCTCTTGTAAACACTCTCCATAGCCTCATTCTCACTAAGCAAACCCTCCAATTCCTTAGCCTTCCCTTCCAACGAAAACCCTGATTTCCATTTTCCATACTCTTCCAAATCCTCAGGCTCATCAGTGTAAGTGCTAGCATCACCCTGAATAGCACGAATCTGAGCTTCAAACCTACTATACCCTTTCAAATTCGAGCTACTACCATCTTTGCTAGGGCTTTTAGTGCTTTTGTTGCTATTGTTATCGGAATCGAGATCGGCGGCCAGAATTGCTTCCTTACCTTGGGAGATGATCTGGGCCGTTCCTTTGACAACAGTAGATCCCAACTGATCGATGGCCTGGCCCACCGTCTCGAGGGAGCCATGGGCAACCTCAATCTCCTTCTTGAGTCCCGTGCCGAATTCTTGGAGGTCCCGGCGGTACGTCTCGATTATCGATTCGGATTTGGAGGTTAGGGTTTTGATCAGGCCACCGAACCGAATCCACCCGCTGCCATCGACGCCGTCACTGTGGTCGGCGGTGGCTGTGGCGGCGTTGGATGAGGAGGGATCAGGATCGGTTGCGTTTTGCGGGTGAGGCGCATTGTCGGATTCAGATTCGGATCCAGGGGGATCTGGATCGTCGGAGAGAATGGATTTAAAGAAATTCATTGAAGAGAGATTAGAGTAAACGAGAAATGGGAAGTTTCTGTTGATCCTGTTGTGATACGATGGGTGCGTATCTGACTCTAGTCTGTATATATACCTCTTGCGTTTGAAGGGGATGCTACTAAAATGCACGTGCTATATAGTTTCTGAGTTAATGATGAAGTCCAGTAAGGCTGAGGCCCAATATAAATGGATTAGCACATACACTGTTTTTTTTTTAAGTTTTGCACCATATCTTAAGTTAAAAGGTCAATGATTGTCCTGACCAAAAAATAAAAAAGAAGAAAAATGTCAATGATTGTTGGCTTGTTCCGGATCTAAATAACTAAATTCTTAAATAGAATTTATCGATTAATGTAGTGGATTTCCTCATGTTTATTTAAACAGAAGTAAATTGACTATTTCAATAATTCAAATTGGTTATTGACACAAAGACTTTGATATAACGTGATTATTTCTATCTTAAGAAAAAATATGGATAAGATTAAGTGTATGAAAATTTTCCTTTAAAAACTCTTTAAAATGGATATATAAACTCAAAAAATTGATAGAATTTGATTTACATCAAAGGTATATATATATATATATATAAAAAAGTTAACTAATTAATATGTTTTCTCTTTTTATTAAAAATATAAGAATAAAATTATTTGTTATGGTTTTCAATCTTGTTCCCTCCTTCCATTGAGAAAGAGAAAGAGAGAGATGAGAGGATTACAGTTACCGTTGACCCAAACTCAGAAGGTTCGTCTCCAGAACGCTCTGCAGCAGCTGGAGTCACTCTCCTCCAAGGTCAACTCCGATGCCTCCGTCACCGTCGCCGATTCCATTTCCGTTAACCACGAGGAAGGCGTCCTCAAGGGCCACGGAACCGCAGACATCAACGGCGACCTCGTTGCCACCCTCTGCGGCGTAGTTGAGCGCGTCAATAAGCTCGTCTATGTCCGCGCCCTGCGATCCAGGTAAACCGTAAATCCCGAACACCTTATCTCTCAGCTTCTCTACTCGCCGATCTCCTTTTCTTCTCTTATTCGGTAGTTGAATTGAGCAAATTGCAGGTACAAACCCGAAGTTGGAGACATCGTCATTGGACGTGTTGTCGAGGTAGGGAAGAAACTGCTTCGTAGTTCCTGTTCATAGTTTCATATCTGGTGTGGCTGTGGAAGTATTTCATGCATATTTATCGATTGGATTATTGTCTAGGTTTCTCAAAAGCGTTGGAGGTTGGAGATAAATTACAGTCAAGATGCAGTTTTGATGCTTTCTTCTATGAATATGCCTGATGGTGTCCAGGTATTGCATGAATTTCTGATTCTTTATTGGAAAAGTTTCTGCATAGCTTGCTAACTAGCAGATTAAGCCTTAACTAATTGTAAAAAACTACTTTGATAAGTCGTATATTTATCAATATCTGCAATAGAACTGTTGTTTCCACTTGTTACAATGTTGTCTATGTATAGGCGGTTCATAATGATTATGGTTATTCAATATTTAATGATTGTTAGTTTTGTACTACACTGATTTCTGCAGTTTTTTTCCCTTATTATCGAACTGACCTGGGCCTTTGGGATGCGCTTGGGTCCTTCGGGCAGCTTATAACTAATATTAAGCTTGATCATCTGATTTTTGGTGCCGTCTAGCCTCATAATATGTTGGTTGTATTGCAAAAAGATTTGAGATGTAATTTGTGTAAAGAAAAATTAATTGTGGTCAAAGAAATAGTTAAGGTCAGGGGTTCAACTGTCAGTTGCAAAACAGTTATAGTTATCAGATGCAGGTTTTTAACTTCAATATTTTGATCCTTAAGATATTTTTTTCTATTGCCTTTTCTGCCTCACATAAGCTTGAATACCCCTCATTTGAAGTGATTCTTTTCTTCTTCTAGAGACGGCGGACAGCTGTGGATGAACTAAATATGCGTTCAATTTTTGAAGAGAAGGATGTTGTTTGTGTAAGTACGATTTTATTATTTATGTCAAAAATGGCTTGCATTCGGTGAAGGATCAGTTGATTAAAGTTCTAAATTATTTACATGATTACAGGCTGAAGTTCGTGGTTTCCAGCGTGATGGCTTACATCTTCAGGCAAGAAGTCAGAAATATGGGAAGGTTTGTTGTTCGTACTTGGGAAACTTTGTAAATCATTTTGCTTCTTGTTTCCTCTCAAAAAGTATTAGCCGGTTACAGAGTAGGAGATGGTAAAGAAAAGTAAATGTATATGGAGATGGCCAATGTTGACAAATATAAAATTATACTTCCAACTGCCTGTTAATGATTAAAATGTCTTGTAATGCAAATGACTTTGAATGAGGGAGAATAAAATTTTGGTTGCCATGGTACTATCGGTGATTATATAGAATAGATTGTATGTAATATATTCAGGTTGTGTAAAATACATATTGAAATTATATCCTTAAATTTTCTTACATTACTAATGGCTTTATTGTTGTTGCTGATGCTGATGCTAATTGCTTACATTTGTCTGTCAGCTGAACAGAGGTCAACTGCTAACAGTCCCACCTTACTTAGTTAAGAGGCAAAAGCAACATTATCATCATCTTGAGCAATATGGTGTTGATTTGATACTTGGATGTAATGGATTCATATGGGTTGGAGAACATGTTGAAGCCAAAGATGACATGGTAGAAGATCAAGTGAACCATTCCAATAGAAATTCAGCAAGCCTTGAAGAACAAGAGAAAAATTATACGGCATTGGAGACAAGAAAATACATATGCAGGGCTGCTAATGCTATTAGAGTATTATCTACTTTGGGTTTCAATATGACATTAGAAATCATCAAGGGAGTTATTGATTTAAGCCTTTCGCTAAATCTTGATATACATGATATGCTTGGTTCGGAGTTCTATGTTCTGGTTGCTGAAAAAGAGGCTGAAAGGAGAAGCTCAAGTAAAAAGAAGAGGTAGTTTGTAACATCATGGTTGAACTGTAGGTCTCCTAGTTTCATTATCTATTTTTTCCTCTGCATATGGGTAAAAGAGAAAAAATCGTTGCAATGTACACTCTTTACCCAATTTAGTTGACGTTATTGAATGGTTGATTTTAGACAACAATTAAATAGTTGTAAAATATACGGAGTCCCAATAAATTGGGAAGACGAGTTGCATTTTTTTTAAAATTTTCTTTTCAATTGTTAACATTAATATTTTGACCTTAATTGTTTCACAGCAATAAACCGAGCTCGTAGTGTTTAAGTTTCCTTACAAGTCAAGAAAATACTTTACAGCCATGGGTACAGCCATCGAAAATCTCGCTGATGCAACAACATATTACATTCATTGACTGACTAATAAAATAAAATCGTGTCATATTACTTCTAGATTGTTGTCGGTAACATTGCAATTTTCTATTTGTAGCCTTGTAGGTTCAAAGTGCAATGAGATGACAAAGTAGCAAAATGTTTGAAAGAGCCTATATCATATACATATTCATTTGATAATGGGAAACAACTATAAGGATGTGTCTAGCTCCTTTTAGTATATCCAGAAGATGTTTTAATACAGAATTTCTTGCAAGAAATGTTGCATGTCTTTTATTGTGTGTAAAAAAAAATAATTCCAAGAGAGAAACAAGAGACCAAAAATGCCTTGGTAACAGTTGACTGTCTACTTGGTTTCCTAGTCTGTTTTCTGCAACCACCCAAACTGCAAGTAATGTTCTTTAGATAACTATATGTGAGAAACAGAAAGCTAAGAGCAAAAATGGATAACAAGAAAGTATAGTTACCTTCCAGGCATACATTCCAAAGAAGGCTATTGTATCTGCCGACCAAACAACAGCAAAGGACTTCCAAAAGAATGGGATTATAACATTGATCAATGGGATGAGGAGAAAAAGATAGTTGAGAGCTTCCTTCTCATTCTTTGAGCAGTCCCTAGCTCGTAGAGAAGGAATTGCTGCATAAATGGATTGTTGTGTTTATCAGAGAAGTTTTAGTGCTGATTGGCAATAGCATGTGATTTCAAATCCAAGTTACTAGATTGGTAGGTAAGTATAAACTTACTGAACATCCAAATGGACCACATTCCCATTAATCTCCAAATGTCAGGTTCGTTTGAAGGGAATATCAGATTGAAAGACAAAGCTCCTCCCAACAACATTGATACATAACCTTGAACCTCAAAAACAGTGTACAATGCAGTTCCAGGCACCGCAGGATTCTTTGTAGCCGTGGAAGCCCTTGGTGCAAAGGTAGCTGCTGTCTTCTGAGCTACCTGTAATGTATAACACACACACACAAAAATAAAAAATAAAAAAAATAAAATAAAAAAAGAAAAGAATTTAGCATACAATATTCAAATTATAATTTGGCACTCTAAATTACCCACTACATTATACTTTCAAGTGCATAATCTCAAATCAGAAAATCAACTTGCAACATTAGACACTTGTCCAAATCCAGAATTCAGCAAGGAGGATGGACCTTTTCAATCTCCAAACTCAAAATTAGACACGTACCAATGCCCACATGCAAAGTTTCAAACTTTGGGAATTCATCACTATTATACGCAAAAATCTTTAAGAAAGAAATACTTTTTACGAAATGGGCATCCTTAAAGAACTGTGTTTAGATATTAAATTAAAGGATGCGGGAAGTAACCTTTTTAAGCTCCTTGTCGATGGGAGCAGAAGAAGAAGTGGAAGTGGAAGTGGTAGTGGTAGTGGTTCCTTCGGTAGCATCGGATTCCAATTTGAGCTGCTCCTCTGAGAGTGGGGATTGGGATTCACCATCCAGTGTTTGTAAGCGTGTGTCTACCTCATCGGAAGTGGCACGTGCAGAGAGCGTGCCGCGGAGCAGAGAGTGCGGCTGCTGCTGAGGGAAGAAGGTGGTTCTGATGGTGGAATGGAACCTAGGAAGATTTGTATTCACATGGGGAAGGCCCGAAATGGTTGAAGGGGGTGAGAAGAGAGTGTTCATCGGAAAAATTTGACAAGATAAGAATTTGGTGGAGGTGGTGGAAGCTTGGCGGTGTTCCTACCCTTTTCTTTTACCCATTTAATTAACTCAATAAATTATTATCTTCGTTTTTATATTATGGATTTATAAGTAATAGTGTAATACTAATGTGATTTTAAACTATTATACTTGAGAAATGTTTTATGTAATCTGATGTTTGAATGACCAGTATGTAATTAAAAGATTAATATTTAATCAATTATGTTATATGTACAAATTTTTTTTTTTTTTTTACATAGTACATAATTTTTTGCATATAGTCTAAAAATTAATATAACAATAATCTTTTACATATAATTTAAAAAATTTTGCTATACATATTAGAACCTGCTGTTTTTTTTTCTATACCAAATTCTTAATTTTTATCTAATAATTTTTTATTAAATTCTAATAATATTTGATGCTTTGAATGTATTTTGTTGGAGTCAATATTCTAAATTTTTTTTTGTATACTTAAATTTGTATGTTCATTAATTTTACTGAATATATATATATAAAAAAAAGAAAAAGATGACGATAATGATAACAACCAGGAACAATCTAAAAACTTTAATATGGAGGAGTCGAATTTTAGATAATTTTTTTATTTCATAAAAATAATTAATATATAGTTATTAGAGTTAGTTTTTTAAAAAATTTATCAAAAAAAATATAATTATAAATTTTTTTCATAATTTTATTTTTAATATGATAGTTACATAAAAAAATATAACAATATCAATAGTGCATTATAAAATTATAAAGTACAATAATTTATAGCGTGTTTAGTTAAAAATTATCACATATTTTATTAATTAAAATTAATTCTTTCAAAAATTTTAAAAAATTTGAAAATAAATTATAAATTATTAATTATTTGAAAGACACAATACCCTTATAAAATACAAGATATAAAATATCTTTATAAAAAATTTTCTTTTAACAACGTAAATTTAGAAGAAAAATGAATATTTTTTACATTAAAAGAATATTTAAAGTACATAATGTGATTACCAAAATATATTATTACATAATGTAATAAAATAAATGCTAAATATGTTAATATAAAAAAATAAATAATTTTTATAAAAATAAATATAGAGATTATTATATAACAACTAATTTAAAAAAATATAAAGACTTGAGGCTATGATATTAAATTACTTAAGTGAAAAATATTAGTAAATTAAAAAATTAAGACATAAATTTATTACATAATAAAAAATAATACATATAAAACTACTAATAAATTATATAATTTTTTTTAAACACATATCTCATATATAAATATAATTTTTTAAAATTTTGGGATCAAAGTCATTACTCGCCCTCTCTAAGTCCGTCCCTGGTAACAAGTTAATAATTATGAAAGAGGAAGAAATAATAACGATGATAATCATAATAAAAAAAGGAAAAAAATTCAAATCTAAAGAAGAAAAACAAAAGAAAAGAATGTACAAAAAAATACACATATATAACATATGATTTGATTGGATTTGGTTAAAAAAATAGTTACTTATTTAATATTTCTAATATTTAATATACCCATATATTAGATTTGAAAAATTTAGTTTGTAAAGATTAAATTACTATTTTTTTCATATGAAAATTTAGTATGTTAACAAATTTTAATATAAATAATGAAATTTAATTTCATACCCAAAAATAATTTACGTGTAATAAAAATACTCCTCAGTCAATATTTTAAACTCTCATAAGTAAGAATATTAATTTTTTATTTTCTATGCATATAAAATCAAACATATTTATTCAGATATAAATTTATTGACATTTTGAATTTTTATAACTAAAAATAGTAATTTTTCTATAAGCAAAATACCAAACATTATTCACTGATTTGCATTAAAACAAAACTATGATATAAATGTATAGTAGTTGAGGTTCATATGTAGTCGATATGTCCGAGTGGTTAAGGAGACAGATTTGAAATCTGTTGGGCTTTGCCCGCGCAGGTTCGAACCCTGCTGTCGACGGTTTTGTTTTACCTTTTGATAAATTTCAGAACTATTCTTTAAATTCTAATAGCCCCACATTTGCACAATGTTTTATTTTATGTTTTATATATGATCTCTTAGCTTGGACCCATTATATTCAGATGTCTGCTATGGTGGGATATCAAACACGTTCTCAAATAACTAACACAACAAATACAACTCCATATTTCTCTATCCTTCATATAAAAAAATGGACCCTATTATTGCAACCATTTTTATATTATATTAAATTTATGAGCACAAGGCACACGAGTTATGAAAACCAAGCAGAGTTTTGGGTTCTCTATAGCCTTTGTGTACTTCAATCATGCTTCTTCCTTAATCATTAATGGTCCTCTTTACCAATTATGTAGCTTCATTAGCTGTAATTGTAGCCTTAATTCATAGACAAAAGCTCTGTCCATGATTCGGATAGGATAAGATCAATGAGCTAAAGTCATGAATGCTCTCTGCATAACATGGGTATCCAACTACCTCTCTTTCAAGTTTGAGACTTTCAGCTGGAAAAATAATAATTATGATAATAGTAATAATAAAGTGACAGTTTTATTTGGCAATTGACATGGAAATTATTCCCTTTCAGAACAATCATTGAGTGTAATTCTATTCTAATAATTGTGGATGACAATATTCTATTCTAATAAAGTGCTACTTTCAATCATTTTGAAACTCAAGTTCTTAAGGTTCGAAATTGTACTGTCCTTGGCTAAAACAATCTAAGTGACCTGTTGATTCGTTATTTATTTCATATTTATTTCTTAGCGTTGTTGCAAATTAAAATTAATTTGGCAACTTTTCCCCCCTTAAATTCTGTCACTATCATAAGAATATGCAGAATTATTATCTCCCATAACTTGTTATTATTAATAATGGTGTAATGAAACTATATGAAAGGAACATCCAACGACCTGAGTAATTAAAATATGATATCCCAGTATGTGACAATCAAGAAGGAATAAAAAGCTTGTCAATAAGTATATATCTTTCTGGGCTGTTAACACCAAATTTATGCAATTGGCATCTATTTGATACATCAAATCCAAGTAGCCCCACGTATTGATCTACAGCAATAAACATACACTTCTCATTTAGTGTCTCTTTATTTATGGATCATCATTAACTATTCGTGGATAATAGGGACATTATTTCCTTTAAATTAATTAATTAATTACCAATTTCCAATTATGTTATTCAGGCTGACATACATACTCATCAGCCTGTTGGGCTCTGATTCATTGCTCCTTTTTTTTCCACAATTGTTTCTACATAAAGTGACAATTACATTATCAAAATAAATATATTAATAAATAGGTGAAAATATATGTTATGATTCATGTTACATTTTACGTATGACCTGTTCTTGTTATAATAATACTGGCTAGTGGTATTATTTTCACTCGTTTAATTTTAAGGTTTTCGATACATCACCTACAAGTCAAACAATTGAGTATGACAATAACATGGTTGAATGAAACAATTTCATATAATTCTTGGATTAAGTCTCATTATTATTAGATTATTGTATTATACTTTTCAATAATATTGCCAATTGTCACGTTCTAGACGTGAAATTGTGAATGTTTATACTGTACTAATAGGTATATCATCATATTCATATATACGGCTCTGTATGCCAATAAAATCATATCAATCAGTACATAAAATGATTAAAAAGGGGGATTAAATATTATATTGCCAAAATAAAAAACAATAAGAGGCATATCTTATCTTATTATATTGTGCATATCTAATAATATGTATTTTAATATATTGAGAGAAAACTAGTAATTATTTTAATAATTATGTAGGTGTGTATTAAAATTAGGTATCAAAATCAATCAGCAACATTTTAAATAAAAATAACATTTTTATAACATATCAAAATCTAACCATACAATCCTTCATCCAAAGATTAAAAGAAAATATTTTTATATAAAAATAATTATAAAATTTTCATAATAGTATCTAGCTACCTTCTAATATATGGTAATTGATTTTAACATGTATATAATATTTTTGTTATTCTAATTAATAGTGATCTAAACTCATCAGTCATCAATGAACTTCAACTAATTGATGAATGAGGTAAATCTTAACATTCAACTCGCATATAGATATTATCTACATCTACATATGAAAATAATATTGTAATAACATCGAGAGTAATGTAACCTTTCAATGTTAATTATTGAAATAATAATCATAAATTTATGATTGCATTGGCATTATATTTATACATAGGTAGTGCAGATCAGCAGATGGTTTTGTGTTTTGAGAAGATGTAGAATTTGGATGAGGGTTCCTAGGCCACCCACATTACAATTTACAAGTCACGTTGAATGGGAATTTTCATTTCATTTCATGTCATGGGAGATGGGTACGCCGGGTTTCAAGTGACGTGGCGTTCCAAACAAGAATCTCACTGGTCAATACTCAATCAAGAGCAGATCAGAGTTGTTGCCCAATTTATTTTATTATAATAATCGTACTAACTACTGCTATTTGCTTCGCTTCATTCACTATTCTACTATCTTAATAAAAAAAAACACTTAATTATAACATTTTTAGTATTAATAAAATTAAAACGAGTTATAATTCAAACAATATAGTTTCTTCCTTCTCACTTTCGAATCTTACTTTTAACTTAAAAAAAAACTAGAAGTAATGAAAACAAAAAAAAGAGTATTGGTGCTGAAGTGAAAATGCACTATGAGGAGTTGAATAAGAGCATAAATAATGTCCTTGTAAGTTGTTACCTGAGTTGAAGGGTAAAGGACAGGAGAGCATCCAATAAACAACCATCTTTTCTTTATTTCTTTCTGGATCGGAGCAGTTGGGGTCTGATAGTGGCAACCGCAATAATATGCCATGCCAAATTTATGTTCTTTCATTTTCCTTTTGTTTCTCTTCTTAATAGTGGAATCTCCCAATTGACCCTACCAAATGCTATGGACTAAAGGGGCAATGTCAATCCCCTTCACCAACTTTTTACTATTACTTAATAATACAACCTAAATTAATATCAAATTCACAAACAAAAAGTATTCAATCAATAATTAAATATCAAATAAATTTAGTTAGAGACTAAAATAATCTGTTTAAATGAATCATGTTTCTAAGATAATTACTCATCTAAAAACCCTTTTATATGAAAATAATAATTAATATATTAATATATATTATGTTAGATAATTTAAACAAATATATTAAATTATCTAAAATATATTTTTTCAAATATTAGATATACATCAAAATATTAATATAAATAGATATGTATTTTAATTTATTTTTAATATATATTTTATATTAATATATTTGTTTAAATTATTTGTATAGAGTGCCACGTGTCAAAAGCTCATTTTCCAGGAAAGACACCCACCCTTCATGAGTCGACCGGAGCCTAAAGACACAACACAACTAGATAGCACCATATCTATATTCTAATCTAATCTAAACTATGACACATATAATATTATAATCCATTATTATTTTCAATTGTGTAGGTATATTTTAAAATTAACTATTAAGATAGATTTTTAGTAAATAATTTTAATGTAGAAATAAATTTTGTATTATTTTTCCTTCCATAATTGTACTACTTATCCGATGATGAGAAAAAAATGCCAACACAGAGAAACTTGAAAAGCAGAGGAAGTGGATGTTATTCTCCAAGCAAGCAATCAAAACATGATCAAGCTCCTCTGCCGTCTCTGTTCGCACCTCCGGTGGCCAAAACGGCGCCGTTTCCGCAAATCGAACCGAAACAAAAGCACCCTAACCACCAGCACTTGTTCATCAGCATTGGTTCACCCAAACAAGAAACCGCAGAAACCAATCCGCGTAGCAACCTTCAACGCCGCACTCTTCTCCATGGCACCAGCGGTCCCCACCAACAACGACGAAGAACAAAACGCGCGCTGTGATCTCAAACCCAAAAGCATTCTCAAGCACTCTCCTCTTCACCCAATAACTTCGGTTGTTCCACCACCGGAACGTCAATCGAAGCTGAGAGTTTCCATCAACCTACCAGATAACGAGATTTCGCTTCTGAGAAGCAGACAGTCGAGCTTCTCGGAGCACGAGAGAGAAGGAGGAGGGTCTTCTTGGCGATGGAGAAGCGTGGTGATGAGACAGTGCAACAGCTTCTCCGGCGTGGAAGGGAATGATGTGTACGGAATAAAGAGCCGGAAGACGGTGCTGGAGGTTCTGAGGGAGTTGGACGCTGACGTTTTGGCTTTGCAGGATGTGAAGGCGGACGAACAAAACGACATGAAGCCATTGTCGGATTTGGCCAAAGCTTTGGGCATGAACTACGTCTTTGCTGATAGCTGGGCTCCTGAATACGGCAACGCCGTTTTGTCCAGGTGGCCCATCAAACGATCCAACGTTCAGAAACTCTTCGACCACACCGATTTCAGGTTAGTTCACAAAATCTTACAGCATAATATTTTTAAAAAATGTTATTTACACGTTAAAATTAAATTAGCTAATAATAAATTTATGTATAAATAAATATATAAATTAATTTATTTTTAATATATATTTTATATTAATAATTAATTTTAATGATTAATTTTGACGTGCGTATATTATAATTAAATATTTTTAATGTAAAAACAAAAAATTAAATAGAATAATGCATATATTTATATATGTACATAATAATTATTTTTTAACGATTTAAATATAAGACAAAAATAAAAAAAATTGTTGGATCACTTAAAATTTCTCATATATATATATTTGTTGTGCGCCTTTCTACGGTTTCTTAGCTTGAGTGTACTTCGTTGAAGCTTCTTCATGGCCCTGTGCCATATCTAAGCATAGCGGAGAAGGAGAAAAAAAGTTAGGTTCACTTATCTTTTCCCATAAAAGTATCCAATCATAAAATCTACAAAAAGAAAATAATAATAAAAGGCAGCTAGAAGTAGATTATGATTAATTTGTTTTTCTAATTGTCGTAGTAATGTAATGGTTTTCGAAGCTGTATGCAGCGAGGCAGGGATGGATCCCACACCTAACCCTCTAAACTTGTTTCTTTTCCACGCCTTTTAGATATTTTAATTTTGTTTTCCGCTATTCTCAACATTCTTGTGAACACATTTATAGGTACAATAATTTATTACCAACACTTTTTAGACCGATTCAGTGCTTATTTTATTTTTTCTCCTCCGTACCACAATTTTGGGTTGGTTCTGGCTAATGAGCGCTGTCTGATTCCTTCACATTATTGTAACCACTTCTCAATTAATAAACTGCCATTCTGATTGTTGTTCGAAGATTAGTTTGCTAATAAGACAGCCTCAAGAATTAATAATTATCCTATGGCATTAAAAAAATTGGTCCTATTTGATAAACTCACTCAAAGTGAGGATTAACTTATTAGTTACATGCTACTTTGAAGGCTAAATAATCATAAGTATAATTACAGAGTTAATTTTTTTGAAATAATTTTTGTATCTTAAATTCTAAATTCTGAATTTTATATTTAAACCGAAATTCTAATTATAAATCCTCCACTAAAAAATTTAAAGTTAAAAAAAAATTTCATAATTAAAACAATTAATTAATGTTAATAACATTGTTTTCCTATACTTATTCTCATTTTTCCACAAAGAATGCTGCCTCACTACAAGGAGCATAATTTAGTTTGGCAATGAAGGGTGCCATTTGAAGAAGTAGGTAGATATCGACCTTGCCTAATCTTAAAGAAGAGTAAGAATATTACAAACTCTTCTTGCTACAATTGAAGCAAGAAACTTGTCTTACTTCACTCCAAAGCCAGCTTCTTGGCATTGAGCATTGACCATCTACTAAAGAATATGATCATGGGAATATTAGTGGAAATGATTAAACAAAATACAACAACAAAAGACTCTGAATTCTGGTGGGTTAGAAATAGATTAGATTAGAGAATATGATTGAGCAACAAGTGCGAATGTGACTAATTTTGTTGGCAACAGGAATGTTCTGAAGGCCACTATCGATGTACCTGAAGCTGGTGAAATGAACTTTTACTGCACCCATCTTGATCATCTTGATGAGAATTGGAGGATGAAGCAGATTAATGCAATAATCCAGTCTAATAATGATGAGCCTCACATCTTAGCTGGAGGGCTTAACTCACTTGATGAATCAGATTACTCACAAGAAAGATGGACTGATATTGTTAAGGTATATTTTTATACATAAGCTTTAAAGTTTTATCCATAGTCAAATGTAAATATGAGAAATTAAAATGGGGTTAATGTCCAAATTGGCCTCCTAATAAGTCACACGATAGTCAAATTATTCATTAAAATATTCCATAAATCAATTTAGTTTACATCCAAAGGGATTATAATTGGAGATATCATTGTTTCTATTACAGAAGTTATAGAAAATGACCTATTTTAGAATGTGATTTGGAGATTGATTTACGTAATTGGAAGTAACTGAAAAGATTTACAGCGAAACCTAGAAATCGATCACTGATTCAATCCGAGTAACTCCAGAGGATATACCTCAACAGAAAACTAAGAGTAATGATACAAACTTAAGTCAAGTTAGTCCTATGTATGAATTGATATTATTTTTTCCCTTTGTTTTGTTTTTCAGTACTATGAAGAGATTGGAAAACCAACACCAAAGGTTGAAGTGATGAAATATCTAAAGAGTAAGCACTACACGGATGCTAAGGACTATTCAGGGGAATGTGAGTCTGTAGTGATGATTGCCAAAGGACAAAGTAAAACAAGAATACCTTAAGCTTTTAATTATGTGACACACATTTCATCAATTTTGAAAACTCTTTAATCCTCAAAATTATAATGCAGGTGTGCAAGGGACATGTAAGTATGGAACAAGGGTAGATTACATATTATCATCATCAGATTCAACATATAAGTTCGTAGCAGGGTCCTATCTTGTGCTTTCTTCCAAAGGGACTTCAGATCATCACATAGTCAAAGTTGATGTGGTTAAAGAAAATAATAGCATTCTAAACAGTAGTCCTCTTCAAGAAGAAAACAATAATGTAACAAAGAAGCAGCAGAGAATGAAAACACAGCCAAGTCCATCAACTTGTATATGGAACAAAAACACATACGGGAGAGATATAGATTGAGTTTCTTATTTTTCTTTTTCTTCTCTTTAATTTGCTTACATTAATCATTGCTGAATTTAACTATAGTTTCGAAGATGGGGCAGTTCAGTTAGTTTTAATTTGTTCATGCTTCCTAATCCTCTAATCATATGTGTTCTGTATAAATCTGTGTTTCCTAAAAGACAAAAGATTTACAAGATTATTGAGAGGCAAAATGTTATGTCTTACACATTTTTCTTTTGTTATTTCTTGTTGGAGTTGTATAGCTTTTGGATTTTGATTTGTGAACTCAAACAACCATTATTTATTTATTTCTTTTGTTAATAAGCGTCGCATTGCTTTCATAACATAATATACAAATGGGGAATAGTAGAAGGCTAATATTTTTAGTGTAAAAAGAAAAAAAGAAAGTTGATTAGTGTTAATTCAAATATAAGGTATAAACAAAAACTATATTGATTAGTAGAATAAAAATATCTAAAGAATCTTCTGATAGAACATAGGTTATAGTCAAAGAAGTCACAAAACTTGGTACTTGCATTACCATGGGTTGCTGCTGTTTTAGTTTTACTCAAAGAAGTCAACACCTTAGTAATTGGTGCTATTGATTTAGAGAAACTTGACATTAACTCCAACATTAATGAGTCAAAGTCAAAGACTATGGACCATGATCAAGGTACATATAAAGATATACATAGAACAGAGAGAACAATGTCTCAAACAAGATGGTAGAAGAGGAATCCATCATAGAGAAGGTGGAAGAGTACACCAAGAACGCAGGGTTTCACCAGTTGGAAACTCTACGCTCAATCCTTCAACACAATTCAAACGTGCAATATCTCCAACCATTTATCTCTCATCTTGATGTGAATACTTTCAGGACTATGGTGCCTCTGTCTTCCTATGATGACTATGATGACTACATCAATCAAATGGCAGAACATGGAAAACAACATCATGATCCTCCTCTTCTCTCTGTTGATCCCCTCCTCTGCTTCTTCTACAGGTTCCAATACTGTTCTTTTTCTAGTTGGTAAAAACTAAAAACCTTCAGTGTTTGATGTTGGATTTGACCCTTTTCTTTTTTCTTTTGTCCTTTTAATCAGCTCAGGAACAAGCTCCATGAAGCCCAAATTGATCCCTTATTTTGATTCAACCCTTTCCCAAGCTGCATCCTTTATTGCTCACAGAGGCAGCACTGCAGTTCTTCACAGGTAAACTAATCTAGTTTCCAGAATTCGATGAGACATGAAATTACTTATTACAAAATCTTAAAATGTTAGGAAAAATACATGAATGGTTATATACCTTGCTACAATTCATGATAATAACTCAAGAATAAATTTGATATTCAGATACTATTATTCTGATGCTTCTGTGTGAATGTACAATGAGGAGTACCTATTTATGAGATATAATGACTTTGATACCATGCTAGAATTCATGATAATAACTCGAGAATAAACTCGATATTCAGATACTGTTCTTGGAATGGACAACAAGGAGTACCTATTTATAGAACAAGATACAATCTAATCGTAATAACAAAATTACATTAATGTCAAACTAAATAAACATAAAATCAATAATAGATATATCTAATGCATTCAGGTTCTTTCCTCCAAGGCCAGGGATCAACAAGATCCTTTGGTTTCTCTATGCTGACAATATCACAACTACTAAATGCGGCTTCAAGGTTATGGCTGCATCTTCTTACTCTTTGCAGAGTGGTAAGGCCAAACCTCAACAACTTGCTGTCTATTCAAGCCCTCCACAAGTGTTTCTTGGATCTTTTGTTGAGCATCAAATGTATTGCCACCTTCTCTGCGGCGTAAGGAATCTCGAAGCAATCGATGCTATTCGAACCCCTTATGCTGTAGGATTGGTTAAGGCTTTTGGCCTTCTAGAGTCCAAATGGGAGCAGCTTTGTGATGATCTTGAATGTGGCTTCCCAAGTATTGAAGTTTCAGATGTGGCAATGAGGGAAGATGTGATTAAAGCACTTGGAGGGCCTCAACTGGAATTGTCAAACAGAATAAGGTTAATTTGTAGAGGTAATAATGATAATTGGGGTGGTATTGTTTATAGATTGTGGCCAAATATTCGTTATATAAGGTGTGTTTGCACTGGAAGCATGATGCAGTATTATCCAAAGCTGAAGTATTATGCAGGAGAGGTACCTATTGTTGGAGGAGATTACTTTGCTTCTGAGTGCTGTGTTGGCATAAATTTAGACATAATGCAACCTCCTGAGACGACACGATTCGTGATACTTCCAACGGCTGCATACTTTGAGTTTCTTCCATTTAACATGAATGAGGAGAGCAATGATGCTGCTGATGAAACAGTGGATCTTAGCAGTGTAGAGGTTGGGAAGATGTATGAAGTGGTTGTTACTACTTATAGAGGATTATATCGCTATCGGTTAGGCGATGTAGTGAAAGTTGTTGGATTCTATAACAAATCTCCAGAAGTAGAATTTGTGATGAGAGCACCTAAAACTCATGCTGAGATTCTAACAGAGAAGGACTTGGTTTCAGCAATTGAAAACTTTCAACTTGCAGTAAGGGGTGCCATGATGAAAATAGAGATAGTTGAGTTTGCAAGTTTCTTGGACCAGGAATCACAGCCAAAGCAGATGAAGGTGTTTGCAGAAGTTCAAGAGGAATCTGATTTCATGGAGGACAAACTAGAAGAGTCAACAATGATATTGAAAAGGTGTATTTCCTCACTTGAAAGTGGCTTTGGAGCTTTGTACAAGGTGGAGAAGGATAAGGGTCAAGTAGGGAACTTAGTGGTATTCATTCTAAGGCCTGGAGCATTTGATAAGTTATATGAAGTAGCCATTAGAAATGGAACACCAGCTAGTCAATATAAACCACCCAAGATTATAAGAAATCATGAAATTGTCACACTCTTGCAAAAATATAGTTTTGTGACATTGAATGATATTTAGTTTATAAGCAGCATTGAATAATTTACTTTTCTGCAGTATAACTTATGATTGTAATCATGTTCATCTTTTTGCCTTTTGAAGTTAAGAGAAACTAGATTAGCCACAGAATGCATAGAAAAATAAAATATTAAAATTATTTAAGATATATCAGAAACAATATCTTAGTACCTCTGATATGATTATAACAACAAAAGTATTTTAAGGCCTTAGATAGGCCAATTTTTAGAAAGAATACAAATGATGAGAGCAAACTTTGATTGTTTTCATGGATATTAGTTTGTTTCTCAAATCTTCTTAAACATAATGTTGATTACACTCTTGAAAATGTACATCAACTTGTCTCCCAAACAGTTTATCATTCGGTTACATTACACAATTTTATCAGTATGAAATGAAAACAAGTTCCTTTCAGATGGTGAATGAAGATATCAAAACTTTTTTTTATTACTCTTACATATCATCTAATATCACACAAACTAAACTTTTCCAAGAACCTAACAATTCCTCAGCAACATTGTTATTGG
This sequence comes from Arachis duranensis, assembly GCF_000817695.3. Lineage (NCBI taxonomy): Eukaryota > Viridiplantae > Streptophyta > Magnoliopsida > Fabales > Fabaceae > Arachis > Arachis duranensis. Next base: position 12,941,573 of record NC_029777.3, on the reverse strand, counting down.
TTTCATCATTCATGTTAAATGGAAGAAACTCAAAGTAAGCAGTATTTGGAAACAACACATATGTTGTAGTCTCAGGGGGTTGCATTATGTCTAAGTTCAAACCAACACTACACTCCGAAGCAAAGTAATCTCCTCCTATAACAGGTACTTCTCCTGCATAATACTTTACCTTTGGATAATATTGCTTCATGATTCCAGTGCTAACACACTTTATATATCAAACGTTTCGCCACAATCTATGTGCAATTCCACTCCAATCATTACCATTATCTTCCCAAATTAGCCTTATTCTGTTTGACAATTCAATTAGTAACAAATCATCTATTTTATTATACACCTTATTAATGAATCAAAAGAATTGATATAATGAGTTACAATTAATTTATTGATATAAATTATAATAAATTATATGATATTTAAATATTTAATTAAATTAATTAGTTGATATAATTAATTTATCGTAATGAATTATATTTAATGAATTAAAAAATTAAATAAAAAAATATTCACAAAAATATGTCACGTCAAAATTTTATGATTGAATGTAAAAACTCGATTATAATAAAATAGATAAAATAGATAGATAGATAGAATAGATAAATAATAAATTAAAAGAAAAAGAAAATAAAATAATAAAAGAAAGATGATTCTTATAATTTTTGTCATTTATGTATAGAAGACAAAAAAAGTTTTTTTTAACCAAATTAATTTTTATTTATTATATTCAATTTAAATAAATAAATTCTCTTATTTTAATTTAGTCTTTAATTTATATGATTTGATTTTGACTCAATACACATAATTTAATATTTTTTTCAACATAAATGATATGATTCTTGTGCAATGTAATAAGTAATACTAATATAATTAAAGGTAGATACTACTATAAAAATTTTATAATTATCTTCATATGAAATTTTTTTTTTTATTATTGGATGATAAATTATATGGTTAGATTATGATATATTCTAAAAGTGCTACTTTTGTTTAAAATATAATTAAATAAATAAGTCACATCTTTACAAAATATCTTTATAAAAAGATATTTTTGTCTTTATTTAAATAGTTGTCATAATTAAATCCTACCTTTTGTTTTCTTATTCATCGAGTCTGGTATATCGGTATATGATAAATAAACTTTATTAATTGTTTTAAAATATATTTTAAATAAATTGTGCACCAAACGGATAAAGAAAGAAAGAAAAGGTGCTAAAAGGAAAAATGTAATAGATGTTGCACTCGAGAAAGTGTGATAGGATAGTTTAATATTATTAATTATTTTAGTATTATTAATTATTGTTGGTATTATATTGTTCATGTTCGAAGTGAATTTATGAACAGAAGATAATATTATTCAATTTCGTCGCGTGCAAAATCAAGTTAGGTAGATAGCCTACAAAACATTCTAATACTAAAGTTGATAATGTATCAGGTGGTCAAAGTTTTTTTTTTTCCGTGTAGTTGTCTTTCCCTTTTAACTTCGCTATGTAGGACTACCATTTTTCCGGCATTTAGTATTTATTACAGCGTATTATTGCCAAAAATCAACGGTTACAGATTTTAATAGCATAACTATTGTGATAATCTTGTCATTATTTCCTGACATCGGTTATGGCCTAATTACTTTGTCAGTTACGTTTTCTTTTGTCCAGAACATATATATTAGTTAAAAATATTTTGTCTATTTTGGTCGCAAATCTATTATTTTAATATCTAATAAATTAATCAAATAAATTAACTAGTACAAATATTTACCATAATTGATTTGGTTTAATTAATTAAAAAAATAAATTAAAAAAATCTTTAATATAATTGCTAAACAATCTCAAAAATATATTACATCAATTAGATTATTAGGTGTAAAATTCGATTTTAATATAATGTATAACAAATAAACGTATATTACAAAGAAAATGTTAAGACTATTTTCAGTAGAGAATTCATTTTCGTAAATCTCGTCTTTATTTATGACCCATCTGTTATAAAATATAACTCTAAATCAATTTTTGCATCATAAATAATAAATAGGAACTTAAAGTATCTCTCTTTTCTATTAAGAAGAACTAATTTTATTTTATATTGTAGTTCTACTTAATTAATTAATTAATTACTAATGAATAATAGCTCAAATGGCGTAGTTTTCCCATACTTAATTAAAAGGTTACGGGTTCGAGTCTCCTATCTTTGATAAAAAAAAATTTTAATTAATTAAAATTAATGTAATTACTATCTTCTTTATAATAACATTACTTAAATTTATAAATTTAAAAATAATTCAGTATTAAAAAATATTAATATTAAATTCAACAGCTAATTTTTAACGGCTAATTTTGTAATGGTTAGTTTTATAATGTAGTTAGTATTTAAAATTTTATAAATAAAAATAAAAAAACCTAACCAAAAATTATTTGAAGTAGTCTAAGTTTGAAGAAGAGAAAAATAATCTTTAATTCAAATATTACTAATTATTAAGATATTAAAGTGACTTTTTAACTTGATAATTACCTATTTTTTAATTTTTAGCATGTTTATAATTATGTGTATTAATAAATTCAAAGATTTAGGGTTAGAATAAGATAGAATTTGAAATTTTTTGGTATATAGGATCTATTATATTAATTGATGTTAAGATTAACTTATTAAAATTATTATTGTTATGTTTGTGGTATTAGATACTCAAAGGAACCACTCTTTTTCCTTGTTAAAACTTGTGGAGTAGAATGAATGGGCCAACATCCAAAAGGCCCAGAAGGAAGAAAGGAGAAAAGAAGCCAAGGAAACAGATGCAAATGAATATACAGGGGAAATTGGGCCTAAAACAAGGGCCTTATACCAGCAAGCAAGGAAGGGTGATGGAATTGGGCTGAATAAATATACAAATGAAGGGGAAGAAGTGAACAGCTATAAGATAGGAGAATGGCATATGGGCCAGGGAAACAAAGAAAAAGAAACCATTGGCCAAGAATTAAAAAGGCTTATGCTAGCAGGAAAGTGGACCAAACAAGCGTGTGAAACCAACAGAGAGGAAGCAGAGAAGAATGCATTAAGAAGTCCAGCTGAGGAAACACAGAATGCAAAACAAAAAGAAGTGGATCAACAAGTCAAGCCAGGGGAGAACATCTATTATGTTGAGCTAGCAAGTGATGAAGATGAAGAGAAAGGAGAGGAAGCACAGACAGATTGGGAAACAGCACTAGCAAAAAAGTTGAAGCTCAAGCTGAATTTGAAGAGGAAACGAGAAAATGAGAAGATTCCAATGCTAACTTACAGGGAGGAGCAGGAGGATCAAGAAGACAGAGAACCCAAGAAGACAAAAAACAACTTCAAAACCAAGGCTACAGCGGAGTATCAATTAGTCAAACATGGTTCTGACCAGATTATAGGAACACAAATGGCTGAGGAGGCGGGCCTAAGCATGCCCCAACCTCAGCCATGAGTATCATTAGCTGGAACTGTCGGGGAATAGCGGCTATCCCGACAGTCTCTGAGTTACTTAATCTGTGTAAAAAAGTAAGGCCGCATATAGTGTTTTTAATGGAAACTAGAGCCAATCAAGAAAAAATGAATAGGATAAGAAGAAGGCTGAATTTTGATAAGTTATTTTGCGTAGAACCCCGGGGCTTGTCCGGTGGACTATGTTTGTTATGGAAGTCTAATACTAATATAAATGTTTATGAGTGGTGTGATAACTATATTAAAGCTAGTATTAACATCAATAATGGCATGAATTGGCAGGGAGTATTTGTGTATGGAAATCCAGTCTTCCAGAAGCGAAGAAGACTATGGCAGGAGTTAACGGTTAATAATGGGAGCAGGGAAGAACCTCAAGCGTTTTTGGGGGACTTTAATGATATTCTAAATCAAGATGAAAAGGTAGGTCTCCATCCACAACCAAGAATTTATTTGAATACTTTTAAAAGGTTTGTAGATGAGAATCTTTTAATGGATATTGATCTTAAAGGGAGTAGGTACACTTGGTATAGTAACCCAAGAAATAACTTTGTCACTAGGGAAAGGCTAGATAGGGTGTTAGTGAATTGGAAATGGTTGAATATACATCAGAATGCTATTCTAAAAGCCGCTCCGGCCATAAGTTCGGACCACTGCGCCCTTATTTTGGAAACACAACCGAGAGATCGGATAAAAAAAGAATTCAAATTTGAGGCCTTTTGGGCTGAGCATGAGGAGTGTGAAGAGGTAATTAGAAGAAGTTGGGAGCATCAAGTAGAAAACAGAAACTGGTGGAGTCAGTTTAACAGAAACAGGAGCAAATGCATAAGGGAATTGACAGAGTGGAGCAGGAGAAAGTTCAAAAGAGCAGATAAAGAGTTAGAAAAAAAGAAAGAAGAGCTACATCAACTGCAGGAGGGTAATATGACAGACAGAGATCAGATAAAAGAAAAGAAATTGAAGAACCAGATAACTGAGCTTTGGAAACAAGAAGAGAAATATTGGGGGCAAAGATCAAGGTTGAAATGGCTAAAATGGGGAGACAAAAACACGGCCTTCTTTCATGCAACAACCATACAAAGAAGAATGAGGAATAGGATAGACAAATTAAAAAATGAGGCTGGACATTGGATTCAGGGAGACAGAGACATAATGAGGCTAGTAGAAACACACTTCACCAAATTGTTCACTTCAGAAGGGGATAGGAACATAGAAGATTGCATAAGAGAAATTCCTACAAGGGTTACAAAAGAGATGAATGATGAATTGATGGGAGAGATAAAAGATGAGGAGATCAAGAACGCAGTTTTTAGCACGGGAAGATTAAAGGCCCCGGGACCAGACGGGTTAAACGGACTTTTTTTCCAAAAGCATTGGGACATTTTGGGTAAGGAAGTCTGTGGAGTCGTGAGGGAAATCTTTGAAAAAGGCAGGTTACCAGAAGACATAGGAGAAACAATTGTGGTTTTGATTCCCAAAGTTAAGCAACCGGAAAACTTGAACCATCTCAGACCCATAAGCTGCTGTAATTTCATATATAAGGTTGTAACGAAGGTTTTGGTTGGAAGGTTAAGGAGAATTCTTGATGTCATCATATCTCCAGTGCAGAGCGCATTTATAAAAGGCATACTAATACAAGATAATATAATAGTTGTGCAGGAAGTTTTCCACAAATTGAACAGAAAAGGAAATAATGGAGGCAATGACATAGCCATCAAATTGGACATGAACAAGGCTTATGACAGACTGGAATGGAATTTCTTGCAAAGGGTTTTGGAAAAGTTTGGCTTCAGCAGAGAATGGGTGAGACTGATGATGAGTTGCGTTAAGAGTGCCACTTATAGATTCAAAATCAATGGAAAATTGACAGCCAAGATCCACCCTCAAAGGGGACTCAGACAAGGAGATCCTTTATCGCCCTATCTATTTATCCTAGCAGCGGAAAGCTTTACCATACTGATGGAAAAGGCGTTGACTAATAACCTCATTTCAGGAATTAAATTAGCCCCAACTGCACCGGTCTTAACTCACCTATTATTCGCGGATGATTGTATCATTTTTGCTGAAGCGCAAGAAGAGGAGATTTACCAAGTAATTCAGATCTTAAACAAGTACACAGAAGCATCAGGTCAGAGAATAAACATTCAGAAATCAGGTCTGATCTTCGGAAGGCAGGTATCAATTCAGAGGAGAGTTAATATTGAAGAGATCACAGGAATGGCATCGTGGGAAGAACCAGGAAAATACTTAGGATTACCAGCTACATGGGGCAGATCCAAGAACAAGGCGCTAGAATGGATACAAGAGAAGAGTTTAGATAAAATGCAAGGATGGAAAGAAAAACTTTTAAATCAAGCGGGGAAGGAGGTTTTGATAAAAGCTGTTATACAAGCGATTCCAGTCTATACCATGAACATTATCAAATTTCCCAAGTCTTTTCACAGAAAAATCGAATCAGCAATTGCGAAATTCTGGTGGACTAACTCAGGCAAGGATAGAAGTATTCACTGGAAGAGCTGGACAAGTATGACTAGAAACAAACTGAACGGAGGATTGGGTTTTAAGGATTTTGAGTGCCAAAACACAGCTCTCTTGGCTAAACAAACTTGGAGGCTCCTAAAAGAGGAAGATGCAATATGGGCCCGGATTCTAAAGGCCATTTATTATCCTAATAGCAGCCTATGGGAAGCGGGGAGAGGAAGGAACGCATCATGGATATGGAAGAGCATCTTGGAAGGCAGAGATTTTCTTAGAAGGAAGGGTAGGTGGAGTGTAGGAAGCGGAACAGGAATAGATATTTGGGAAGATAATTGGGTGATTGGAATAGGAAAATTGAAGAGAATTGGAGAAACTCAGCATAGGAAAGTCAGCGAGCTAATAAGAGAAGGCGAGGGCTGGGATTTACAAAAAATTAGGGACATTTTTCATGGGGAAGAGCTTAAACTGATAACTAGAACGCCCATCAGCTTGATCAACAAGAAGGACCATCTTATTTGGCCATATAGGAATGATGGACAGTACTCAGTCAGATCAGGATACCAAGCAGCAAAGAAGGAGAAAGACACAAAGATGGAGACAACGCAAGGAAAAGCTTCAACAAGCCATAACTTGAAGGAGATTTGGAAGAGGATTTGGAGATTACCGGTTCCGAAAAAGGTCAAAATGTTTCTTTGGAAAGCGGTGCATGGAATTCTACCAGTGAACGCAAATTTACATCAGCACAGGAGTATACCAACACCTATATGCAGCATATGCCAAGAACAAGAGGAGACTACAGAACATATGTTGTTATTGTGCCCTTGGACTAGAGCGGTGTGGTTTGGTTCTAATCTTCAAATTGTGCCTAAAGCTTCTAATGTAAGAACATTTGAACAATGGTTACTGACTACAATGGACAAAATCAGGGCTGAGACAGGAAATGAACATGAAAAAGTATTGTGCAACCTAGGATGCATATGTTGGTGCATTTGGAAGGCAAGGAACAAACACATTTTTCAGCAAACAAAACTCAATCCACAACAAACAATAATTCAATCACAACAGATTGCAGCAGAACACATAATAGCAACAAAGGAACTAAACAGAGACAACAATGATATAACAGGAAGGAATGGAGAGAAGAGAAGAATCACCTGGAGGCCTCCTCCTCGCAGCAAGGTAAAAATCAACATAGACGCGGCCTTTCACAGGGAAACAGGAATCGCAGCATCAGCAGCAATAATCAGGGACTGGCAAGGAAACATCATTACAGGAATAACATCAAAATTCAAAACAATATCAGTTTTAGCAGCTGAAGCACAAGCATATAGAGAAGCTATTATTCTCACAAAAAATCTCCAGATAAGTAACTGTATAATCGAATCAGATTGCTTACCCCTAGTTCAAGCGATCAAGGCCAGAACGCCCTTAGCTGAAGCAGATGCAATAATCAGGGACATTCTGCTTATGCTGGAAGAAGCGCCGAATGTAAGAGCTACTTGGACTCCACGCGAAGGCAACGTCTTAGCCCACCAACTGGCAGCGATGGCAGCAGGAAATCAGCTTCAGAGGCGTTGGGCAGTATCTCCGCCTGTACAGGTCAGGAACATAATCAGAAAGGAAGCCGGTTTCGCCAATATTCACAACAAACATCACAATCAAATTCAAGACAACCAGATTTCAGCTTCAACCAACCTTCAACAAGATCGAAATGATGAACCATTACAGGGGCGAGTGGAATCTGAAGCCTGGGTTAGGCTGGTAGCACAGGGGGATCGGCAACCTCAACTGACGTTTTCCCTAAGTCCAACGAATGACTCCACCATGGATAATAGCGTCACACCGGCGAAGCTCGAGGGTAGGATTCAACCCAGATTTCTGGCTGGGCAGAACCACGATCGGCACAGGAGCGGCAGCGGAGGAACCACGAACACACGATCACCATTGGAAGGAAGAATTCAATGAAGCCAACAGCAAAGCATTACAGGATCAGTTCCATGCAAGAAGGTTCCGTTGTCGACGGCGAGGCGCGAAGAAGAAACACGCCCAACATGATACAATCGGGCAGAGAGGGTGGAGAGAAGAGCAAATTCGGGTTTAGGGTTAGGCTTCCAGGCTTGGGCGGGTTCGGGTTGCGGGTTGTGAGCCGGGTCAGTTTGTCTGGCCGTTATTTATTAACTTATTTGTCAACATGATGTTATATTAAATACTTTACACAGTAAAAAATTCCACGTGAGATATAGTGTTTTGTGTTGAACTAAATTTTGTCATTTGGAAAATTAAATTACAATGTAGATATTATCTTGCGTATACACTTTGAATGTAAATTTAGTATTAAATTTGGATAAAGTTATTATATGAATTATTACTATTGAATTGATGATGCACTTATTGATTTGTTTGACAATTTTTAGCTTGTTCACAATTTGTATGTCAAAATATTTTGGAAAGTTCTATGACAGAAACTGCAGCTAGCGGCAGTAAGTACTAGACTTAGTGCACATTGTCAGTATATAATTGTATTTTCAGGACTATATGAGATGAAATGGTTCTTGTCTGTTTCATGTCCACAAAACTAGTGGAATATGTCTGTTTCAGAACTCACACGAAGAAAAACAACCTAAGTGTGATTTTTGTCTGTTATCTTGACTTTTCTGGATTAGATAACCTTCCGCGTATATTGTTATAAATAAAGAAGTTTGAATGGTTGATATTTATAATTAATTATCATTGTGTTTTAGTATAATTTTATCACTATTATTAAGGTGGATTTATGTTAACTAAGAATTTATTAATTATACAGCTGTCTCTTGTGGGGCTACAGATGCTCTGCTTACACACTGAGTTGCAAAACTCACTCTGTTGTTCTTTCATTTCTTTCAGATATGGGCTTTGATCCTAATCCAACTTCATCAGTTCTGCTCTAGTTTTGTTTGTGTTGGTGAACCCTTTACTATTTAAGGACTTGATGTTTTGTGTAAATAGCTTTAAAACTCTTTAGACTTGTTAAACTGCTCCATGTGACACAACAGGATCTGACTTTAGTGACTTAAGTATGTTATTTCGTAAATATTTTAGTAGATGAAACTAATAGACCGTGCTTGCTGTAAATATTAAAGTAGAATTTTATGTAAATATGCTGATTATGTTTTAAATATGATGTTCAGAATGTGTTGTCTTTTAGTATAATTGAAAATTCTATTTGTTCTGTTTTATGTAATATCAATTTCTGAGGCTTGCTTGGAAAAATTTTCCTAAGCGCCAGTCACGGCCAGATTGGGTCATGACAAATTGGTACCAAAGCTCAGGATTTCCTATGTAATAGGAGCAATTCTCCTATAGTAAGATCATGATTGTGTAAATGGAAGCCGGCCCATTTTCAGAAGTTGTGATGTTACTAAGGATTTATAGGAATGTTCGTAAAATAAGGTCTTTAAAGTGTGTTTTCATTGTTTTTTGTGTTTGAACCTACCTATATTTGATATAATCATTTATTCTTAGGTGGAAGATACCACCTAAACGTCGTATTCCTACTACACGGGCAGGAGCGCGTAATGCTCCTAACGTCGTATCCTTTCTTTCCAGTAGGCATAGTTTTTTCCGTTGAAGAAAGGTGGCCGGTTGTTTGACTGGCCTTCAATGAGGGTGTAGGCAACTGTGGTTGTGGCCAAGTTGTTCGCCATTGGATCTTTGCTCCAAGCGGTTAAGCTTGATTCTTGAGACCTTAGCTCTTGATACCAATTGAAGGTTGTGGTAGGCTTAGAGAAGGGGGTTGAATTTATGCCTTCTTTTTAATTACTGAAGTTACCCTTTTTAATCAAACTTTGGATTCTGATTCTGTTTGAACTCAGCAGCGGAAATTTATGAGACAATTTATTTTTGTCTCATGAATATCATAAAACAAAACACAGCAGATAAGAGAAAAGCTAACACCAGCATGTATCCTGGGTCGGTTGCCTTGTGCTATGCAACCTATGTCCAGTCTCCTCCACAACTATGGAGGAATTTCCACTATAGTTAAAAGTATTACATACACCAATTTCACACTCAAGTTCTACCCTAACTTGATATTGGCTATGCTAATACCTAACTCTTCACTCTTAGTGCTAACCCAACTAAGAAAGGGATACCTAACAGGTACAAGATACAAGACACTTAATCAACCTAAAGAAATCTGAAATAAACTCTAGGCTTTTCTCTCAAGTGTTTCACTCAGCCTTTTTCCACTCATGGCTTTTACTTGAGCTCTCACAATATGCCATTTCTCACAAGAAATTACAGAAAGATAAACATTGAAAAGTACATCACAATCTGTAAAACATGAAGGAGATTGACTGGATCAACAGCCTCTTTGCTATGTGAAAAACCAGCTTCGCAAGCCTCAGATACAGTTCTTCAGTATTGGCAGAATGTTTCTTTGAAAGAAAACATTGTCCAAGTTGAGGAAATTCTCAGAGAACTCTTCACAGAACATAACTCACCAAACTCTGGTTTTCTCTCCTTGGTTCTGAATGAGCAACAAGACTTCTTTTATCTCCTTGCATGTTGCTGGGTTCTTCTTCCAAGGTCAACACCTTGAGCCTTGAGCTTCACCAACCCACAGATTCACTTTTTCACATTAAACCTTAGAGTAGAAACTTTGCTTCTGACTTCTTCATCTTGACCGAAAGCCATAAAGCAGCAACCACATGAGTCTTCCAATGGTCAACTTGATCTGAGCCCTTGAAAACCAACTTGGTCCCCAAGACATGTTTGAGACCGTGGATACACAGCAGATTAGGGCAGAAAACAACTTTCCCTTGTATGTCATTTTCGGACTTGCAGAGTGTTGGGAAGAAGAGAAGAAGATATGAAGCACGCAAACGGAAATGGATTACTTTTACCTAATACCGGATTTGGCTTGAACTTGTTGATTTGACCTCAGCCTTTCTTGCCTAACCTTCTCTTTCTTTCCTTTTCTTTGAATAGCTTAGGAGCTAAGCACTTTCTCTTGCTTCTGTGATTTGACATGGTCAGAGAAAAAAGAACGTTGAGTTTGTGAAAGCAAGTGAGAGGGAAAAAGCTTGCTGAACTCAATTCGGGCTTGGATATAGATATGGTTTGCTTGGCCCGTTTTGATTTCTTTGGCTTTATTTCTCTTGGGCTTCTGTTTTTGCTTTCAGCCCACCAGCTTGGTTATTTTATTTTCCATTCCATTTGGGCTGTAATTCAGATTTTGGTCTGCAACAATTTTAATAAATAATTAGTAATATACAATTATAATTTATCAACACTAATTATTTATTTTGCCCCAAAATAATGTTTGTCATCACTAATTGATTTAGTTAATTTCTTAACTCAACAATCTCCCCCTTGATGACAAACATATTTAAGCAACAAAACCAAAAGGATTTAAAGTTTTAGTAAGGTTAGAGAAACTCTGATACGTGCTTCAAATGTTCGAGATATGAAGAGTTCAAGTATTATTTAGAAGATATTAGTTTATATTTTTAGAATATTTTAATTTAATGTATTTTGATTTTGTTTATTTAGTTACTAGATTGGGCCTAATGTTTATGGGCTTTAGGATTTTTCTTTGTTTTAACCTAATAAGAGGTTATAAATACCTCCTTAGCTATTATAGTCGCAGCATAGAATTTTTAGAGGTTTTAAACCCCTTTTTGGTTTCGTGATGAAACCATGGTGTGGACAGTTGAGGTTGAGGAGTCCCTCTCCTGTTGCATCGGGGAATTGAGTATAAGGTTGAGGAGTTCCTTCGATTTAATTTCCAAACTATGGCGTTGACAAGTTAGGTTGAGGAGTCCCTTTCTTGTTGCGTCAAGAAATTGGGGTAGAAAGTAGAGTGATTCTCTTTGTACTCAATTTCAATCTATCCTTTTTATTTCTATTTTCAATTATAATGTATCTTTTTATTCAGTTTGAATTCTAGTCTTTATGTTTATCTTTTATTTCCTCATCATTTGGTATCAGAGCTCAGGTATTAGATTAATTCTTATTAATCTATATCTGTTCTTCTTTTATCAATAAAAAAATAGTCCAGTATCTGTCGCGTCTTTCTTTAAGTTCTTGTGTTCTTATTTTTCGTTTGTATTTTATATTATTGTTGATTTTATTGTTAAAAAAAAAAACAAAAAAAACATACAGTGCAAAAAAAACCAAAATATATACAAAAAAAAGAAATTATCTTCTTTGTAATTATTGTCCTCTTTATATACTATTCTTTTCACCTACTAGATTCGAGGACGAATCTTTTTTGAAGAGGAGGAGAATGATACGTGCTTCAAATGTTCGAGATATGAAGAGTTCAAGTATTATTTAGAAGATATTAGTTTGCATTTTTAGAATATTTTAATTTAATGTATTTTGATTTTGTTTATTTAATTACTAGATTGGGCCTTATGTTTATGGGCTTTAGGGTTTTCTTTGTTTTAACCTAATAAGAGGTTATAAATACCTCCTTAGCTACTATAGTCGCAATATAGAATTTTTAGAGGTTTCAAAACCCCTTTTTGGTTTCGTGATGAAACCATGGTGTGGACAATTGAGGTTGAGAAGTCCCTCTCTTGTTGCATCGGGGAATTGAGTAGAAGGTTGAGGAGTCCCTTCGATTCAATTTCCAAACCATAGCGTTGATAAGTTAGGTTGAGGAGTCCCTTTCTTGTTGCGTCAAGAAATTGGGTAGAAAGTAGAGTGATTCTCTTTGTACTCAATTTCAACCTATCCTTTTTGTTTTTATTTCAATTTCAAGTTATATTTCTTATTCAGTTTGAATCCTTATCTTTTTGTTTATCCTTTATTTCTTTATCATTTGGTATCAGAACTCAAGTATTAGATTAATCCTTATTAATCTATATCTGTTCTTCTTTTATCATTAAAAAAAGAGTCCAGTATTTGTCACGTCTTTCTTTAAGTTCTTGTGTTCTTATTTTTTGTTTGTATTTTATATTATTGTTGATTTTATTGTTTAAAAAAAAAACAAAAAAGCATACAGTGCAAAAAAAAAAGAAAGAAAAATATATACAAGAAAGAAAAGAAAAAAAAACAAAAAAAAATATCTTCTTTGTAATTATTGTCCTTTTCATATGCTATTTTTTTCACCTACCAGATTCGAGGACAAATCTTTTTTGAAGAGGAGGAGAATGATACGTGCTTCAAATGTTCGAGATATGAAGAGTTCAAGTATTATTTAGAAGATATTAGTTTATATTTTTAGAATATTTTAATTTAATGTATTTTGATTTTGTTTATTTAGTTACTAGATTGGGCCTAATGTTTATGGGCTTTAGGGTTTTTCTTTGTTTTAACCTAATAAGAGGTTATAAATACCTCCTTAGCTATTGTAGTCGCAGCATAGAATTTTTAGAGGTTTTAAACCCCTTTTTGGTTTCGTGATGAAACCATGGTGTGGACAATTGAGGTTGAGGAGTCCCTCCCTTGTTGCTCCAAGCGGTTAAGCTTGATTCTTGAGACCTTAGCTCTTGATACCAATTGAAGGTTGTGGTAGGCTTAGAGAAGGGGGGTTGAATCTATGCCTTCCTTTTAATTACTGAAGTTACCCTTTTTAATCAAACTTTGGATTCTGATTTTGTTTGAACTCAGCAGCGGAAATTTATGAGACAATTTATTTTTATCTCATGAATATCATAAAACAAAACACAGCAGAGAAGAGAAAAGCTAACACCAGCATGTATCCTGGTTCGGTTGCCTTGTGCTATGCAACCTACGTCCAGTCTCCTCCACAACTATGGAGGAATTTCCACTATAGTTAAAAGTATTATATACACCAATTTCACACTCAAGTTCTAACCTAACTTGACATTGGCTATGCTAATACCTAACTCTTCACTTTTATTGCTAACCCAACTAAGAAAGGGATACCTAACAGGTACAAGATACAAGACACTTAATCAACCTAAAGAAATCTGAAATAAACTCTAGGCTTTTCTCTCAAGTGTTTCACTAAGCCTTTTTCCACTCATGGATTTTACTTGAGCTCTCACAATATGCCTTTTCTCACAAGAAGTTACAGAAAGATAAACATTGAAAAGTACATCACAATCTGTAAAACATGAAGGAGATTGACTGGATCAACAGCCTCTTTGCTATGTGAAAAACCAGCTTCGCAAGCCTCAGATACAGTTCTTCAGTATTGGCGGAATGTTTCTTTGAAAGAAAACATTGTCCAAGTAGAGGAACTTCTCAGAGAACTCTTCACAGAACACAACTCACCAAACTCTGGTTTTCTCTCCTTGGTTCTGAATGAGCAACAAGACTTCTTTTATCTCCTTGCATGTTGCTGGGTTCTTCTTCCAAGGTCAACACCTTGAGCCTTGAGCTTCACCAACCCACAGATTCACTTTTTCACATTAAACCTTAGAGTAGAAACTTTGCTTCTGACTTCTTCATCTTGACCGAAAGCCATAAAGCAGCAACCACATGAGTCTTCCAATGGTCAACTTGATCTGAGCCCTTGAAACCAACTTGGTCCCCAAGACATGTTTGAGACCGTGGATACACAGCAGATTAGGGCAGAAAACAACTTTCCCTTGTATGCCATTTTCGGACTTGCAGAGTGTTGGAAAGAAGAGAAGAAGATATGAAGCACGCAAATGGAAATGGATTACTTTTACCTAAAACCGGATCTGGCTTGAACTTGTTGATTTGACCTCAGCCTTTCTTGCCTAACCTTCTCTTTCTTTCCTCTTCTTTGAATAGCTTAGGAGCTAAGCACTTTCTCTTGCTTCTGTGATTTGACATGGTCAGAGAAAAAAGAACGTTGAGTTTGTGAAAGCAAGTGAGAGGGAAAAAGCTTGCTGAACTCAATTCAGGCTTGGATATGGATATGGTTTGCTTGGCCCGTTTTGATTTCTTTGGCTTTGTTTCTCTTGGGCTTCTATTTTTGCTTTCAGCCCACCAGCTTGGTTATTTTATTTTCCATTCCATTTGGGCTGTAATTCAGATTTTGGCTTGCAACAATTTTAATAAATTATTAGTAATATGCAATTATAATTTATCAACACTAATTATTTATTTTGCCCCAAAATAATGTTTGTCATCACTAATTGATTTAGTTAATTTCTTAACTC
Organism: Arachis duranensis; assembly: GCF_000817695.3. Taxonomy (NCBI): domain Eukaryota; kingdom Viridiplantae; phylum Streptophyta; class Magnoliopsida; order Fabales; family Fabaceae; genus Arachis; species Arachis duranensis. The sequence goes on along the minus strand of NC_029777.3, from coordinate 12,926,559 downwards.
AACAATCTCCCCCTTGATGACAAATATATTTAAGCAACAAAATCAAAATGATTTAAAGTTTTAGTAAGGTTAGAGAAACTCCCTTTGAATGATGTTACTTGCAATTGTGTTGCTCCCCCTTTCCTTTTCAAGAGTAGCTCCCCCTGGATTTAGGCTTCTTCCTTTTGTTCCTGTTTACACCATAAAGAGCTACACACACATTCATCTTGACTAAGGGATTTTAAACAAACAACACCACAGCAATCAGCCCAACATATTATATCAGCAGCAAAATTGAGCATAAATTAAGCATCAAGTTATCTACTTATCTACTATTACTCCACCTTTTGTCATCAAGGGCGAATAACAGGCAATATCAACAAAAACAGCACCTTAAACCCTGCAAGAAAGAGTTAGTGCACAGTCCAAAATATGAAGTAAACTAAACTTAAGTGCAGTAGTATATAGTGTATTACAGTCATCCAACAAAAAAAAAAACAGTTCAGCAGTAACGAAGTAAACAGAATTCATGAGACAAAATGACAGCAGCAGCTTTATGTAGCAATCCTAGGCATCAGAGTCATTCCCTTCCGAGTTAGCTTCTTCTTCAACATCAGTGGTTGGATCTTCATCTTGTTGAAGGTTATCAATGTATGTCATGAAAACCGCCACTCTATCCCTTAATTTCCTTAGAAAATTTTCATGTTTGCTTGCTAACTTCCGTTGCTCCTTGCTCATAGCAATCATATGGTTGGATTGGGAGACAAACTCTTAAACAACATCCTTGACAATGTTCAGCAGAATGGATTTCTTGCCAGTAGAGACGAAAGTACCCTCGGTGGAAGGAGGAGGAGAGTCCTCTGAATTGTACTCGTCATCATCATCATCCAAAACCACTATTTCAGATCGAGTGGGTCATTTTTGCTGTTTCACTGCACCACCTCCCTTTAGATATGAATGTCTATTTTTATATTTCTCATTGGTCAAGTCAACATCAAAATACTCAAAAATACAAGTTAGAAACATGTCATAAGGAAGTGCTTCGTCTTTTTCACTCCTAACAGAGTCAAACATGTATCTAACCATTAAATATGCAAATGAAAGTTCAGTTTTGGTGAGAAGGGCATATAAAATAAGAGTGTCAGTGTATGAAACCCTTTGATATGAACCACTTTAAGGAAGTATGATGTGGTTGACCATTCGGTGCAACTGAGCACGTTCATATCCTAGGGCTTTGTGAGTGGGTGTAATGCCATCAATCAAAGAGACATGTTCACAAATACTAGCCAGGGCATCATTGTAAGAAACACCAACTCCTTCATCCCACTTAACTGAAGTGTAAGCACAAGGCCCAACATCAGTATACTTCAATGCATCACTGATAGTTTCATTGTTCAAAACAATGTCTCGGCCCTTTACATATGAGTGAGCAGTACCTTCATGATATGTCATATTTGCATAAAATTCTTTGACCAACAAGGGATAAACAGGCTTTTTGATATCAAAAAGATGATTCCAGTCCAGAAAAATCAAGTTATCAACAAAAGGAAAACCTTTTCTTTTCAAAGATTGCAGATCAGCAAGAAAAGATGGACATAGGGTACGATACTGGATAACCCCCTTATAAAAGTCATTGTTCATGGCAGATTTGAATCTATAGGGGTTATAGTTTGAATGAGAGGTCAAAAAATGAGCTTTGTGATCAAAAGGTCCAATGTCAGGTTTACTAACTGATTTGAGAGGAACTCGAGTTTTACCTCTCTGGGAGCGCACAGGAACAGACCTTGACCTTGGTTGTGTTGGCTTGGGAACAGGTTCTTCAACAGCCGGACGTTTGCCCTTGGATGATGCAGGTTTCGAAGAACCAGGTTTTGAAGATCCCGGTTTGGAGGGCGTCGCCTTTGGTTGTGGCGTCGGCTTGGCAGGAGCAGGAAATTTGGGTGTGGTTTTGGTTCGCGCCATTGGGTCAGTTCTTGGAGGAGAAGTGGGAGGAGATGGCGATGGTGTGAAGGTAAGGTCTTGAGAGCAAGTTGATGGTCTAGGAAGCTTACGGATCTTTTCATGCGGTGTTCTTTTATCAATAACTTTCTTCCTCATTTGGTTGGTTTTAGGCTTTTGAGGGAAGAAAAGTGGTGAAGTGAGTGAGAAGAAACTGAAGGGTAGAAGGAGTTTTGGAGGGAAGAGAAGGATTATTGGTAACCGTACCCAAAAGAAACTATCTCAAACTATGCAACCGCATTACTTTTGAAAAGACTTTGAAAAGACATGACCTCATTTAAGAAAGATTTTATTTGATTTAAAGAATTAATTTTAAAATTTTAGAAACCTTTTTTTAAATCAAACTGAAAATCTTTTGGACCAAAAACATTTAATGAAAACCCTTTTTGCCAAAAAAATTAAAATAACCACTCAAGCCAACAAAAATCTCAACCAAACAAAAATGTGACATTCATATTTGGGCCCAGAGATGGTTGGATTTAAGGAAACACATAGGACCACCTATGATCTGAATTTTGAGCATGGCCCAGTTCAACTATCCCTTGCAAGAAGCCCAGAATACGCTGATTTAAGGGAACAACCATCATCTGCCCAGAATTGTCTCATACCTGTTCATGAGACAAAATTGCTCCAGCAAACACATCAGTAATTTTTAAACAAAGAATCATAACTCAAGATTCCTAGACTAGTCCTAAGCATGCAGAATATGTCCTCAGGCAGTGGTTTAGTGAAAATGTCTGCCAATTGCTCTTCTGATTTAACAATAGTTTTTGAGTGCAAAACTGGATTTTTAGAAATGTTAATGGCACTCATGTTATCACACAATAAGGGATATTTTCAGCATTTAATTTGTAATCGGCAAGCTGAGTTTTTAACCATAAAAGCTGAGAACAACAAGAGGAAGCAGCTATATACTCAGCCTCTGCAGTGGATAAAGCCACTGTTGGCTGCTTCTTACTTGACCATACATTCAAGGACTTTCCAAGGAAGCAACATAGCCCTGAAGTGCTCTTTCTATCAACTCTATCACTAGCAAAATCTGCATCACAATAACCAACTGTAGAAAAATCATCAATCTTAAGATACCAAAGACCAAGGTTGGATGTACCATGAACATATCTAATAATCCTTTTAACAGCAGAAAGATGTGACTCTTTAGGTTTGGATTGGAACCTAGAACACAATCCAACACTTTGCACTATATCGGGTCTAGATGAAGTTAAGTACATAAGAAAACCAATCATCCCTCTATACCTAGTCTCATCTACATCTTTCTCAGTTTTTCCCTTATCTAATTTTGAATTAGGATGCATGGGAATTCCCATTGGTTTGATATTTTCCATACCAAATTTCTTAACTAATTCCTTGGCATACTTCTCTTGATGAAGGAAAATACCATTTTCAGCTTGTTTAATTTGCAACCCAAGGAAAAAATTAAGTTCACCCGTCATACTCATGTCAAATTCACTTGTCATGAGTTTTCCAAATTCAGAACAAAGGGATTTATTGGCTGATCCAAAAATAATATCATCAACATATATTTGGACTAGTATAAAAGAATCATTAGAATTCTTGATAAATAGAGTTGTGTCTGTGGTGCCTCTTTGAAAACCATTTTTCAAAAGAAAAGAGCTAAGCCTCTCATACCAAGCTCTAGGAGCTTGTCTCAAACCATAGAGAGCTTTTGATAATTTAAAAACATGGTTTGAATGCTCTTTATTTTCAAAACCAGGTGGCTGCTCCACATACACTTCTCTATCTATCACCCCATTCAAAAATGCACATTTCACATCCATTTGGTATAATTTAAAACCACAAAATGCAGCAAAGGCTAAGAGAATTCTTATGGCTTCCATTTGGGCAACAGGGGCAAATGATTCATCAAAGTCTATTCCTTTTTCTTGGTTATATCCTTGTGCCATTAGCCTTGCCTTGTTTCTTGCAATGCTACCATCTTCACCTAGCTTGTTTCGAAAGATCCACTTGGTACCGGTAACTTTCTTCCCACTTGGCCTTGGAACTAAAGTCCATACTTGGTTCTTCTCAAACTCTTTGAGCTCATCTTCCATTGCTTTTATCCAAGAGGGGTCACTAAGGGCTTCCTTGACATTTTGAGGCTCCATTTGAGAGAGAAGGACAATATTTGTTCCTTCATTTGCCTTTCTTGTGGAAGACCGAGTTTGCACTCCATGAGAGACGTCTCCAATAACAAATTCCTCTGGATAATTCCTCAAGAACCTCCATTCACGAGGTCTGGTGGACTTAGAGGCAGATTCGGATACCAAGGGATTTTGGGAGCTTCTTGCTTTAGGATCTCCTTCAGATTCATGAGACAAAATGGAATTGTCTCTTGAATTTTCAGCAACGGCAGTTTCTGGTTCAGCTTGTCCAGAATTTTCATTTTTTTTTATTATGCACAACTTCACCGTCCTTTTGAGCTTGATTTTCTGCATCACAATCTTCCAACATACTTTGCACCAAGTTAGTATCACAAAAAGTAACATGTATGGACTCCTCAATAATCCTAGCATCTTGATGATAAACTCTATATGCTTTACTAGTTGTGGAATATCCTACAAACAAACACTCATACGCCTTTGGATCAAATTTACCCAAATTATCCTTGTTATTTAAAACAAAACATTTGCATCCAAAGATGTGCAAGTAATCCAAGTTTGGTGGGTAACCTTTCCAAAGTTCATAAGGGGTTTTCTTCAAAAATTTTCTTATGATTGTTCTATTCAAAATGTGGCAAGCCGTGTTAACCGCTTCAGCCCAAAGGAATTTTGGAACATTACTCTCACAAAGCATAGCTCTTGTCATCTCTTGTATGTTTCTATTTCTTCTTTCCACCACACCATTTTGTTATGGTGTTCTTGGACAAGAGAAGTTGTGAGATATTCCAAATTCCTCACAAAAGGATTCAAAAAGGTTGTTTTCAAATTCAGTTTCATGATCACTTCTTATAGAAGAGATTTTTAAATCTTTTTTATTTTGAATTTTCTTGCAAAAAGGCTCAAAGGCCGAAAAGGCTTCATTTTTGTGTGCAAGAAATAAAACCCAACCAAACCTAGTGTAGTCATCCACAATCACTAAACCATAATGTTTACCACCTAGGCTTTGAGTTCTTATTAGACCAAATAAATCAATGTGTAGCAACTCAAGTGGTCTTTTAGCGGAGATGTCTTCCTTTGGTTTAAAAGAGCTCTTTGTTTGTTTTCTCATTTGGTAAGAATCACAAGTGATGTCTTTGTCAAACTTTATCAAAGGAAGACCTCTCACTAATTCTTTCTTTATAAGTTTGTTTATTTGAAACATACTTGCATGGCCCAATCTCTTGTGCCATAACCACTTTTCAGAATCTTTGGAATGAAAACAAGCTACATTTTGATCCTTTAGTTCATCAAGAGTAAGTCCATACACATTATTAACTCGCTTGGCAACAAAAAGCACTTCATTTGTTTTCTCATTAACAACACAACATTCAAGTCTTTTGAAAGTCACTAAATATCCCAAATCACACAGCTGACTTATGCTCAAAAGATTGTGTTTTAAGCCACAAACCAAGTATACATCATCAATGAAAGTAGATTGTTCATTACCTACTTTTCCAACAGCAATGATTTTACCTTTACCATCATCTCCAAAGGTCACAAAACCTCCATCATACTTGTTTAGTTTGATGAAATAGGTTGACCTTCCAGTCATGTGCCTTGAGCATCCACTATCCATGTACCACATGTCCTTTTTGTTTTTGGATGCTAGGCAAATCTGCATGAAGAGTTTCAAGTAGCCTTAGGTATCCAAACTAATTTGGATCCTTTGAAGTTAATCCATCTTGGTTGCCCAAGTGTATTGAAATCACAAACAACATTATAAATTTGGTTTCCCACGACTCTCTTTTCAATGAAGCATTATGCAAATGAGTGACCAAATTTTTTGCAATTAAAACTGTGATTTTCAAATGCATGTTGCTGAAATTTTGATGTGCTACCATGCTGGAAATGATTGAATGACTGAAATTTTCTGGTTTTTAGAAGAGATGCGTTTCTCTTGACAAATTGATTTTTGTTAAAATTGTTCCTCTTTGCAAAAACATTTTCACCAGAATTTTGATTGACTTTTGTACCTTTTGAATATGAGGTTTTGTTGTAAAATGGTGGTTTTTTGAAAGCAACCTCACTTTTCGAAATGTATCCCAAACCTGGCCTATTTGAGCTAGGTTCGGTTCTTGGTGAAAGTTCAATTTCACTTGTGTATACTTCATCAAAATTTTTTTCAAGAGTTGGAACATATCCAATACCATATTTGATTGGTGTGGATTTAGCATTTGATGAGGAAGCCACAAATTTTATAGAGGAATCATTGAAAACTGCATCTTCCTTGGCTATGTAGCCCAAACCAGATTTTTCAAAAAGTGGACTTTGGTTTGCAAGTAATTTGTCTAAGTTACTTGAATTTTGATCAAATTTTGCTAAGTCACCATTCAGCATCTTAATCCTATCTTTTAATTTTTCATTTTCAGCCATTAGCTCTTGGGAAGGATCCATAATGTGCTTTCCTTTTAATTTTTCAAGTTCAGATTTTAGAAATCTGTTTTCTTCAATAATGTCCAAAGCACATTCAGTTTCCTTCACTTTTTCTTTTAAAAAATCATTTTCAGCTTTGAACACATCCCTTTCAGATCTATACTTATTGTATTTATCTAGCAACTTTGATGTATTTGCAGTGAGATCATCAATAATAGCATGCAAGTCATCTATGGTTAAGTCATAGAAGTTTACCTCATCAAGACTATTGTTACCAGCCATGAGGCAGTCTTTATCTTCACCTTCAGATTCTTCTTCTTCGTTTGAATCGTTCTCAAGATCTTCCCAGGCTGCCATGAGTACTCTTTTCCTTTCTTTCTTGTCTTTGTCCTCCTTTTTGAGCTTGGGACAGTTTAGCTTGAAGTGTCCAGCCTCCTTGCAATGATGACACGTCACTTTGCTCAAGTCCATCTTGTGTTCCTTTGAGCTTGAACCCTTGTACTTGCCCTTGTTCTTCATCATCCTTCTAAATTTCCTAGCAAAAAAACAAAAGCTCATCATCTGAAATATCATCACTTGACTCACTCTCTTTGGGTTCTACTTTTGACTTGAGGGCTATTCCCTTTTTCTTTGAGTTCAGGTTTGTGTGTGTGGTTTCATAGGCAAGGAGTTTTCCTCTCAGCTCATCATAGGTTATGGGACTTAGGTTGTTGCTCTCGGTTAGGACAGTGACAGTAGTTTTTCACTCATTTGTGAGGCTTCTAAGGAGTTTTCTCACCAAGGTTTGTTCTGCATAGTTTGTACCCACAGCATCAATGTTGTTGATTATGATTGAGAATCTCTCAAACATTTCATCAATGCTTTCTCCATCCTTCATGTTGAACATCTCGTACTCTTTTCGCAGTATATCAATCTTTGTTTCTTTGACTTGTTTAGTGCCTTCGTGTGTAACCTGGAGTTTTTTCCAAATTTCTTTGGCTATCTTGCATCTAGACACCTTCCGATACTCTTCAAAGCTGATAGCACAGTGAAGAAGGTTAATGGCTTTAGCATTCAGCTCCATCTTCTTCTTATCGTCTTCATTCCATTCAGCTTCTTCTTTTGGAGTCACCACTCCATCAGCACTTGTTTTTGTTGGGATCTTGGGACCGCTCACAACTATCTTCCAAATGTTGTAGTCAATGGATTGGATGAAGATCCTTATCCTTTCTTTCCAGTAGGCATAATTCTTCCCGTTGAAGAAAGGTGGCCGGTTGTTTGACTGGCCTTCAATGAGGGTGTAGGCAACTGTGGTTGTGCCCAAGTTGTTCGCCACTGGATCTTTGCTCCAAGCGGTTAAGCTTGATTCTTGAGACCTTAGCTCTTGATACCAATTGAAGGTTGTGGTAGGCTTAGAGAAGGGGGTTGAATCTATGCCTTCCTTTTAATTACTGAAGTTACCCTTTTTAATCAAACTTTGGGTTCTGATTCTGTTTGAATTCAGCAGCAGAAATTTATGAGACAATTTATTTTTGTCTCATGAATATCATAAAACAAAACACAGCAGAGAAGAGAAAAGTTAACACCAGCATGTATCTTGGTTCGGTTGCCTTGTGCTATGCAACCTACGTCCAGTCTCTTCCACAACTATGGAGGAATTTCCACTATAGTTAAAAGTATTACATACACCAATTTCACACTCAAGTTCTAACCTAACTTGACATTGGCTATGCTAATACCTAACTCTTCACTTTTATTGCTAACCCAACTAAGAAAGGGATACCTAACAGGTATAAGATACAAGACACTTAATTAACCTAAAGAAATCTGAAATAAACTCTAGGCTTTTCTCTCAAGTGTTTCACTAAGCCTTTTTCCACTCATGGCTTTTACTTGAGCTCTCACAATATGCCTTTTCTCACAAGAAATTACAGAAAGATAAACATTGAAAAGTACATCACAATCTGTAAAACATGAAGGAGATTGACTGGATCAACAACCTCTTTGCTATGTGAAAAACCAGCTTCGCAAGCCTCAGATACAGTTCTTCAGTATTGGCAGAATGTTTCTTTGAAAGAAAACATTGTCCAAGTAGAGGAACTTCTCAGAGAACTCTTCACAGAACACAACTCACCAAACTCTGGTTTTCTCTCCTTGGTTCTGAATGAGCAACAAGACTTCTTTTATCTCCTTGCATGTTGCTGGGTTCTTCTTCCAAGGTCAACACCTTGAGCCTTGAGCTTCACCAACCCACAGATTCACTTTTTCACATTAAACCTTAGAGTAGAAACTTTGCTTCTGACTTCTTCATCTTGACCGAAAGCCATAAAGCAGCAACCACATGAGTCTTCCAATGGTCAACTTGATCTGAGCCCTTGAAAACCAACTTGGTCCCCAAGACATGTTTGAGACCGTGGATACACAGCAAATTAGAGCAGAAAACAACTTTCCCTTGTATGCCATTTTCGGACTTGCAGAGTGTTGGAAAGAAGAGAAGAAGATATGAAGCACGCAAACGGAAATGGATTACTTTTACCTAAAATCGGATCTGGCTTGAACTTGTTGATTTGACCTCAGCCTTTCTTGCCTAACCTTCTCTTTCTTTCCTCTTCTTTGAATAGCTTAGGAGCTAAGCACTTTCTCTTGCTTCTGTGATTTGACATGGTTAGAGAAAAAAGAACGTTGAGTTTGTGAAAGCAAGTGAGAGGGAAAAAGCTTGCTGAACTCAATTCGGGCTTGGATATGGATATGGTTTGCTTGGCCCGTTTTGATTTCTTTGGCTTTGTTTCTTTTGGGCTTCTGTTTTTGCTTTCAGCCCACCAGCTTGCTTATTTTATTTTCCATTCCATTTGGGCTGTAATTCAGATTTTGGCCTGCAACAATTTTAATAAATAATTAGTAATATGCAATTATAATTTATCAACACTAATTATTTATTTTGCCCAAAAATAATGTTTATCATCACTAATTGATTTAGTTAATTTCTTAACTCAACACAATGACTTAAAGAAAGCTAATAGAAGATGTTCACAATGGGAAGAACTCATATTTTTCTATTGATCAAGGTATTTTATGTTGTGATAACCATTTATGTGTGCCTAATAACAATGACTTAAAGAAAGCTATTATGGAGGAGGCTCACAATTCTAAATACACCGTTCATCTAGGCACTAATAAGATGTACTAAGATTTGAAGCAATTATTTTGGTGGGAAGTCATGAAAAAAGATGTAAGTACTTTTATTTCTCACTGCTTAACTTGTCAACAAGTTAAAGCTGAACATCAAAGGCTTGTAAGATTGCTACAACATATTAAGATACCTGAATGGGAATGGAAGAGAATTACCATAGACTTTGTAATAGGTTTACCTCGTAGTTTTATGGACTACGATTCAGTCTGATAATAGTAGATAGAATGACGAAGTGAACTCATTTTTTTCTTGTGAAAACTACTCATACCGCAGCCCGATATGCTAAGCTTTATGTCGATCAGATATTCAAGCTTCATGGAGCTCTTGTGTCTATTATTTTAGATCGTGGGCCACAATTTAACTTTTATTTCTGGAAATCTTTTCAAAATGCGCTTGAAACAAGAGTAGATCTTAGTACAGCCTTCCATCCACAGACGGACAGACAATCTGAGAGAACAATTCACATATTGGAAGATAAGTTGAGATGTTGTGTTTTAGATTTTGGTGGAAATTGGGACAGCTACTTACCTTTGATTGAGTTTTTTTAATAATAATAGCTATCAAGCCAGTATTCAAATGGCACCATTTGAAGCTCTCTATGGAAAGCAATCTAGATCATCAGTTGGAGGGTTTGAGGTTAGTGACGCCAAACTGTTGGGACCCGATTTGGTACAAGATGCAATTGAGAAAATTCGCGTAATCAAGGAACGTTTGTTAGCAGCTCAAAGTAGACAAATGGCCTACGCTGGTCATAGGATACGTAACTTAGAATTCTCAGTAGGTGATCAAGTTTTTCTCTGAGTGTCACCTATGAAGGGTGTGATGAGGTTTGGTAAAAAGGGTAAGCTTAGTTCTCGCTATATTAGTCCTTTTGAGATCTTGGAACGAATAGGCGCAGTAGCGTATCGCTTGGCACTACAACCTTATTTGTCTATGATCTATCCGATATTTCACATGTCCATGTTACGTAAATACCTTCATGATCTATCTCATGTACTTACTCCCCAATTAATGGAATTGAAAGAGGATTTATCATTTGAAGAAGAACCTATTGCTATAATTGATCGACAAGTAAGGAAGTTACGTTATAAAGAAGTAGCCTCTGTAAAAGTAGTCCGGAAGAATCATTCGGAGAAAGAAGCAACTTGGGAACCTGAGAATATAATACGCAACAAATATCCATATTTTTTCAAAACTTAAGGTATTTTCATGTTCGAAATTCGGGGACCAAATTTTTTAAAGGTGGAGAGGTTGTAGAGCCTTAAAAAAAAAGGAAGGAACGATGGGCCACGCCCATCACTTTTCCCACATTTCATTTCCTACCAACGGCACACACACTCTCTCTAGAATCATCATACACACACAGACAACATACTCCCTTCCTCACTTCCATAATATGTCTGCTTCCCTTCCCTCATGTTACTTCTCCAACAATAATTCCATACACTTTTATTTCAATTAATTTTACTACTCTTCTTCTATTCCAACTCTATTATGTCCTATTTATTGTGCTCTCTTATGTTGCCTTTTATTCCAAAACTCCATTGATAATTACGTATATTTTAAATTTTTAGCATGTTTATAATTATGGGTATTAATAAATCCAAAAATTTAGGATTAGGATAAGATAGAATTTGAAATTTTTTTGGTATATAGGTTCTATTATATCAATTGATGTTAAGATTAACTTATTAGAATTATTATTGTTATTTTGTGGTATTAGAAACTCAAAGAAATCACTTTCCTTACTTGTTGAAACCTGTAAAGTAGAAGTCCCTCTCTTGAAATTTAGTTTGTGAGAAAACTTTGTATCTATCGTTAAATTTTAGTATTGTTTCATTTTTATAATTATTGAAAATAATTTTAAAATTAATTATTTAGTTATTTATTAACTTATTTGTCAACATGACGTTATATTAAATATTTTGTGTTGAAATAAATTTTGTCATTTGAGAAATTAAATTACAATGTAGATATTATCTTACGTATACACTTTAAATGTAAATTTAGTATTGAATTTGGATAAAGTTATTACATGAATTATTACTATTGAATTCATGATGCACTTATTGATTTGTTTGACAACTTTTGGCTTGATCATAATTTGTATGTCAAAATATTTTGGAAGGTTCTATGATAGAAACTGCAGCTAACGGCAGTAAACATTAGACTTGGTGTACCTTGTCAGTATATAATTGTATTTTCAGGACTATATGAGATGAAATGGTTCCTGTCTGTCTCATGTTCACAAAACTAGTGGAATATGTCTGTTTTAGAACTCACACGAAGGAAAACAACCTAAGTGTGATTTCTGTCTGTTATTTTGATTTTTCTGAATTAGATAACCTTTCGCGTATATTGTTGTAAATAAAGAAGTTTGAATGGTTGATATTTATAATTAATTATCATTGTGTTTGAGTATAATTTTATCACTATTATTAAGGTGGATTTATTTTAACTATGAGTTTATTAATTCAACAATTGTCTCTTGTGGGGCTATAGATGCTCTACTTACTCACTGAGTTGCAAAACTCACTTTGTTGTTCTTTTATTTTTTTTAGATACGGACTTTGATCCTAATCCAACTTCATCAGTTTCGCTCTAATTTTGTTTGTGTTGGTGAGCCTTTTACTGTTTAAGGGCTTGATATTTTGTGTAAATAGTTTTAAAACTCTTTAGACTTATTAAACTGCTCTATATGACACAAGCAGGATCCGACCTTAGTGACTTGAGTATGTTGTTTTGTAAATATTTTACCAGATGAATATAATAGACCGTGCTTGCTGTAAATATTAAAGTAGAATTTTATGTAAATATGCTGAGTATGTTTTAAATATGATGCTAAGAATGTGTTACCTTTTAGTATAATTGAAAATTCTATTTGTTATGTTTTTTGTAATATCGATTTTTGAGGCTTACTTGAGAAGATTTTTCTAAACACCAATCACGACTTGAGTCGTGACAAGAATGTAGCTGCTGTAAATATACAACGAGCTATCAATTCAGTTTCATAAGTTTAAAAGAAAATAAGAAACTAGAATGTTAAATAAGAAAAAAGTTTTATAAAAAAGAAAACAAAAACCAAAACCATTATCTGAAATGGATGTATTCAAATTTTAAATTTTATAAATTTAAAAATACAAAAAATCCACGAATAGGTTTAAAAGAATAGGAAAGAGAGGGAGAAATCCAATTCCAATTCTTTGATTCCTAATCGGATCATATTCTATATCCTCATTCGCCGCCGACATGAGCAACCAGTCTTGGCAGTTGTTGAACCCGGAAACGGTGCTGTCAATTCCACTGAAGAAGACTGATCCGGTGGAGCTGTACCTGCCGTTACGCAAGTTGGTAGCCTCAAAATACTCGGAGAGCGATGCAGAAAAAGTTGAAAGCGTTCTGGAAACCCTAAACAAATGCCGCAGGGACATGGTGGAGCGTAGAGGGGATCTCTCCCTTCCCATGCAACGTGACTGCCTCATCCACTACTTCAAATGCCTTTGCATGGTTGAGTCACTCTTCACCTCTCTCTCCTCCGACGCCGACGCCGACGCCGATGCCGATGCCGATCCCATCATCTTTGTCTGGTACGACGCCTTCAACCCTGAGCATGAGGAAGGGGTCTTCTCACAGCGCAACGGCATCCAATTGGAGAAGGCCGCTGTTGTCTTCAACCTTGGAGCCATCTGCAGCCAGATTGCTGCCTCTTACGACCGTACCACCGCCCTTGGCCGTCACCTTGCAATGGAAGCCTTCAAAGTTGCCGCCAATTTCTTCTTCCAACTCTGGAAGGTTTTTGCCAAGGACGTGGTCTCCGCCACCCTCGATTTGACTCCCCTCTTAGCGCAGTTTCTGCACGCCCTCTTCTCCGCTCAGGCTTCCGAGCTCGAATTACAGCCACAACTCCTCAACGACGCCCGTTACGCTCTCCATCAATCGGCCAGTCTTCACTCTTGATTGATTTTACATTTATTTTCTCGTTCTAAATTTCTAATGATGATGATGACGATGATGATGTAGGTTCATTTGCTTTATGCTAGAGCAGTTACACTGATACATAATGTTTTGAGAGCGGCTAAACTGAAACATGTCTACTGTTTTGACCGAACCTGGGCAACTCATCTTTCCGAGAAGGAGGGATTCTTTGGTAACTCATCGATGCATTCTTGGAATCTGGCTCAGGCAGAGGCTCCTCAGAGGGAATCATCCATCCCAGAGCAACCTGATGCAGAATGTGTCGCTGAGATATTAGTTAGAGGGATTTGCAGGCGCTCGATACCCAATCTACAACAAATATACGTTGACCTCATCCTCTCAGAGTACAATCCTTTCAAGCTTATGAAGGATGGAAAGCTGGTGGCTTACCCATGGGACATGCCTCCTCGTTATCCAACAGATTCGGCAATCCTGTCGTCTTTGATGTCTTCGCTGTTGTCAGGTATTCTTGCATTGCTTCCTTTGAAGAAGAGTGAGCCCTTGAATCTCTATGAGTCCCTGCGCAATTACTTTGTCCTCAAATACTCTGAGAGCGTGGCAAAGAGAGTAGAAGGCCCTCTCGAAATGCTACACAAATTGCGCAATCAGATGCTGCGTGATGACCTTTCGCTACCCCTTCGCCGTGACTGTCTCATCCGTTATTTCAAATGCCTTTGCATGATTGAGCCTTTCTTCCCTATGAATGCCTCACCCAACCCACCTGTCTTTGTTTGGTACAATGCCATCAACCCGCAACAGGACTCTTCTCAGCATAACATCCATTTGGAGAAGGCCTCTGTTCTCTTCAACCTGGTAGCTCTCTGCACCCACATTGCTCTCTCCTGCGATCTCACCACCATCCAAGGCTGTCGCCTTGCCATGGAGGCCTTAAATGAAGCTTTAAATTGGGTCTCTCCACTGCCGGGTGAGTCTAAGAAGGCATCTGGCACGATTGACCTGTCAGAACAATACACCAGTAAGATAAAAAATGAGATTGTCGGCTTGAAACACAAGTTTCCTCATCCCCAATCCGATGTATCATCATTACCTGAATATCCTGTATGTATACTCATCTAACTTTTCAGTTTATCTTTTCTTAGTACAATTGATTGATGTCAATCTTGATTTGTTACATTGTTTGATTGAGATGATGCAGGCTTCAACTAATGATCCGTCGAGTGATGTCACTGAACAATTTCTTTTAGGGTATTGTAAGGCTCACTCCCTGCTTCAAGAGGTATGTGAAGCAGCATGCTTGGACCTTCTCTCTGCGGTTAGCCCCGTCAAGATTAAGGATGGAAATCTTGTGGCCAATGCAACTTAGAGGCACCAAATTTGGCATTGGAGAACATGAGCTTGCAGGAGACACAACATTAACATTCCCCTTGAGAGAAACTAAACAAGCTTTAGGAATGAACTTTTTTACTTTTTTTTTTTTTTTAATTATTGGATGTTGCAACTTTGTTTGTTGATGCTAGAACTCTTGATTTTGTTGGTTGATTTTGTTCATCACCAATTTGTAGTGATTTGTATGCCTCTTATATGATTTCGTAGTTATTGCTAGTTATTGTTGCATATATTGGTAAATTCATTGTATACCCAAAAAAAAAGATCTAAAATTATTAAAGTCAGTTATCTCTTTTCAGAAAGTTTATTATTCAATTAGGCAAAATGCATTCCGAAAATTAAAATCCGAGAAAAGTTAGCTGCTGAGAATGATCCAAACATGCAAGATGTTGTTGCAACTGAAGAAGGGAGTGGGAGCCAGTGGAGTTTCCTCCCAAAACCATCTCATCATAAGTTTGTTTAGTATCTGACTGAATCTTCAAACTATCTGCCTAAGACCGAGGATATGATTGGGAGCAATTATGCATCTCTTGATTTGGAAACGATGCCAATGGAACAACATGATCTTTTGTAAAGATCCTGGAAAAGCTTATACCTTTAAAACTGAAGTTCATTCTTCCAATGAAGTAGACATTGGCAAGGCAGGAAAGTCAGCAAGACTGAATGTGTATTTGAATTAGCATTTTCAAATCTAAGTTGAGTGAATATGAAGAATTGCGTTTCATTGCAACGTGATTTTGTTTGAAAAAATTTCCTGCAAGAAGTGATTTTGACATAGATGTTGTTTGTATAGTAATATTAGGGAGCAAAGATTTCACAATAATTGTACTCTAGTTTCTTCTAGTTGTTTCACTATTTCTTGGTTAAATTTGCGGCTTATAAATGTACATAGAATGAATGATACCCAAATAAAGATTTTATTCTGTGTTTTCAGCAAGTGGGGTATTGGAGACCTGCTGAGAGTGAAGTCCAGCAGGAAGCAATGCAATTTGAAAGTACTCAACATCATCATCCCCTCTATCGTGAGGTCAGTTAATGCTTTAACAAGCATAATATACTGTATAGTTTTTATCATTTGAAGACTTTATAATAATGATTTCCATTAATCTTGTGCTAGACTCCTGCTTAATGGACACCAGAAGCAAGTGGAGATAATCCTAATGTTTCACAGCTTGATCCATCAGTAATGGCTGGCACACCTAGTTTCCTTCCTAAACCAGGAAGAGGCTCAACAGCAAGACAGAAAGCCACTGACCGAGTAAGTCAAGTATGCCACTATTAGTTTTCTCCAGGCATACAAAATTTGAAGATCACATGCTGAATTCAAATTTTGGATATTGCAATGTTTTTAACTTTTAACACAATTTATCTTCATTAACCATGAATTCTACATCATAGCAACGCAGGCAACGAATTGCTGAGCTGAAAGCACCACACGACTTGCTTCCAAATCAAGAAGAGGTAATTTGTAGTAAGTTGTCAATGCAACATGGTGATGTGTTATCCTTTCCCTTGGAAAGTTTTTCAGTGAATAAAGTGGCAATTAACATAAGAATACCTAACCTGGAATAAGATATCTCACTGCTGAGAAATAAGTGACAAAATGAAAATAAAGATTCTAAGTAGCTTTTATTGGTAGGTTCTGCTTTAAGAACACGGAATACTTAAGTACAACATCTTGATTGTTGCATGCATGAAATAAAACAGCCCTTTCAAAAATATCTCACCATTCTTATCTTTGAGCAATACTTTGGCAGATCATATATACTTAATCTCATTTATATCAATAATTGATTTTTAATCTATAAGGTAGTCAAGCTTATATACTGGACGACGTTATTGACCATGTTAAATATTTGCAGCTTCAACTAAAGGTACCTATTAACTTTGGATCATCTCAATTTTCTCAGCCTCATTCATTCTCATACATATGTAACGGCTGTGCTAATGATTATGATTGTGCTATCATATCAAATGAATTAAGATGATGTCAGAATGAACAAACTAGAAGTTTGGCTACATGCAAACACAAAATGAGACTAAATGATTTCTTTCCCCTTGAAAGAACTATCCATCATTTAGGAAAATAATAAAATTGGGCATTGTCATACTATTAGACCATTAAGCTTCAGGCTTTTGGTCCCTAAATCAAGCAAAGTGGAGATATAGACTAGACTTGAATTTGTTAATGTGCAAATTAACGTAGCATATGTTCCTTACAGGAACTAAGTGGAAATAGACTGCAAGCTGAATCAACTGCTATACCACTTGTTTTCCATGAGGTATATGTCTTGTCCTTGCACACAATCACTATGAATGTTCTAGCCCAAATTCTGTCCCATAGGAAATATCAAATATCTGCCCTCCAGAGTGCCAAATTCACTGACTCGAGATCTTGTTTTGTTTGATTAGGAGGGTTATGGGCATTATATTCACCAGCAGAAGTTGAATGAACCACTTGAAGAGATGATGGGGAAACTGCTTGAAGAGCATCCTGTATCTGCCAGTCAGCTGCTGGAGAGCAATGGTCTTGTCCTGCTGCCTATGGAGTTGGTTCAAGACTCGCACCAATCCACGCAAATCTTCGGCAACGGCAATGCACTTGTCCGAGTTCGACTTGTCAGGCCGGCATGCACCATAAATCGGAGACAATTTGACAACATTAGTAGCTTACTAGCTCTAGGTATTAGTATACGATCATCTTCTTTCGTTTCATATGGAAAGTTTAGAAACTCTTTTCTATATGACCTTTAATTACTACACTGCAAGAAGATATTGGAATGTGCATTGACATGTATGTATTCAGTTTATGTCTATAGACTATATATTAACCCCCATGGCCATGCATATAAATGCGGAAATTCATTAACACGACCATAACTCTTAGCCTATAGATCAAAATGCTCTTTTGAATAAAGTTAATAATGGTAACACATACAACTAATAACACGCACATATCATGATCATGTTAATGAAATATCTAATAATTCTTTGTCATCATCTGCCCAATATGAACTTGGGATCATAACAAATATCAATGCCTTTTACTAATATTGGCAAAGTTTATATTTTTCTTTGATTTGAACCAAACGACTTCAATTTCATTTTGCATGTTACCTGCTAATTTGACTAAAAATAAATTTATAGATATACCGAAAGATGTACTAATTTTATATTTAAAAAACATGTAGAAGTTAACTTTTTTTTTTTAATTTTATTTAGAATTAGTAATTTTTGTATGTAGAATGTAATAACTTTATATACAATTTGAAGATATTTTTCATTTAATTTCCTTCTTCAAGGCATCATGATTCTCCCTTTTGTTTTCTAAAATATCACAAGTATTCTTTTATTTGGTTTTTCTTTATTTCCTTCCATGTCTGGCCACTTTGAACCAAGTTTGCACTTGATGTACAATTAATTAAGAATATTTATCAATCACTGAATTGAATTATTATGTGATTTTTGTTATCTGGTGAAAGTCTTCTAAAATTGTGCTGAAAATTATGTTAAGCTGATTATTTTTTTTTAATTTTCGTTCTCTGTTCATTTTTTTCTCAGAACGAATTGTTTGCTCAGAACAATTTTCTCTCTCCAGACCCTGTTTCCTCTCACGAAATGCTGTATTGTTCTCTGCTTTGGATTGAATAATTGATTTGAATGATTAGGTGATTTTAGTTCCCTGGTGAATGGTTTGAAAAATTGTGATGAAAATATTGTTAATGGCTTATTTTTTTTATTTATTGTTCTCTGTTCATTTTTTTATCAGAATATTTTTTTTTTGGATTGTAAAAGAGAATAACTCTTTTGTTTTAAAGAGTCAAGATAATCAAGAACAAGATTGAAAGAAGTGTAATCAGTTATATTAGTTGGCCTTGTGTAATCTTTAGCTTATTTAGTGTTTTCGGGTTAGATTCGTAAATTAAGGAGAATATATAAGACTTTAGCCAAGTGTGGTTTAAAGGAGTAACTTTATAATAACAATTTATGGTTTGTGTCCAAAAGTCATGATATTATTTCTCTGCACAATACACATGTCTTCTATATTTTTGCTACATAACTTTTTTCTTTAGTGTTGCTGTTATTATCCTTTCAGGGATTACTAGTGCTAATGTGCTACTAAAATTTAAATTTGTCTCATGGAATGATTAAATAAGCTCATGTCGAATCGTGTTATCTGCTTTGGACCGAATCATTGATTTGAATGATTAGTTGATTTTAGTTCACTTGATAAATATTGGTTAAAATTGAGCTGCAAAATTGTCAATTTATGTTAAAATTGTGCTAAAAATTAGGTTAATGGCATCATTTTTTTAATTTTCGTTCTCTGTTCATTTTTTTGCTCAGTACAAATGTTTTGCTTGGAATAATTTTCTTTCTCCAAACCCTATAACTGCTCACGAAATGCTGTATTGTTCTCTGCGTTGGATTGAAAGTTTGATTTGAATGATTAGGTGATTTTAGTTTCCTGGTGAATGGCTGTTAAATTTGTGATGAAAATTTTGTTAACGGCTTCATTTTTTTTTTATTTCTTGTTCTCTGTTCTTCATGTTATTTTCAGAACAATTTTTTCCTAGATTGTAAAGGAGAATAACTATTTTGTTTTAAAGAATCAAGATGATCAAGAACAAGATTGAAAGAAGTGTAATCAGATGTATTAGTTGACCTTATGTAATCTTTAGCTTATTTACTGCTTTCGGGTTAGATTCCTAAATTAAGGAGAATATATAAGACTTTAGCCAAGTGTGGTTTAAAGGAGTAACTTTCTTCCAAGAGTTATGATATTATTCCTCTGCACAATACTCATGTCCTCTATTTTTCTGCTGCCTAACTTTCTTGTTTAGTGTTGCTATCAGTATTCTTTTAGGAATTACTAGTGCAAATGTGCTACACAAATTGAAATTTGTCTCATGGAATGATTAACTATGCTCATGGGCTGTATTGTTCTCTGCTTTGGACTGAATAATTGATTTGAATGTTTAGTTGATTTTAGTTCACTTGATCAATATTGGTTAAAATTGAGCTGAAATTTTGTTAATTTTTATAAAAATTGTGCTGAATTTTTGGTAAAGGTTTATTAAAGAAGAAGGAAATTATGCTGTAAATTTATTAGAATGATGATCAACCTTTGTTAATAAAAAAGTAAAATTGATCATCACCAGCCTTGTAGTTCAATGAGGAAATATATGACTTGAAGTAGCTCAATTAAATTAATTAGTCTTTTAGTTTAATAAGTTTCTATTTAAATTGATGTGGTTACAGATTTTTAAAATGTTTTATGATTTAAAACAATCGACTTAGTTATAATAATGCATAAGTGAATAATAATTTGATTGATGTTCTTATATGTAATATTTTAAATTTTGAAGATATTTAAATTTTTATATTAGATAGTAATTATATTGTATGGTGTGTTTATTTATAATTTTTTTATTATAAGCCCTTTTTTCGGTCATTGAACCTCGGTAGAATTGGTTAAACTAATAAACCAGTAACTAACATAGTTCAATGATCGGTTCGATTTTCAGAACCAAAAAGATAATTTTTAAATACTATTTTGGTTACAGAATTCTGTTAGTGTGGGTGTGAGTTTTGCGTACTATTAATTTTTACATTGTCATTCTCTTGCTAATTGTCTAATGACCTTATGTTGTGTAAAGGATTAATCAAATGCCTAGGAAACATCGCTATACCGTTAGTACTGTAGCCGGAACTGTTGTTGCCTCTGATAGTCAAACCCACGCTACTCTGGTGAGTTAAGTAATGCAACACTTATTTCAAATGTTGATTTGCCTTTTAGGATAGACTTTTATTCAATATAATTTGTGGGAATACTGAAAAAAATTGGTTGATGTACTAACTACTTTGCTTTTAGCACATGGATGGAACGAAGGATACGGGAGCAAATACTTCAAGTGCGCAGCGACGTGCTAGAGCGCCTCCACCTCCGCATTCTGGCAACGGTGCTCGACAATCTCGTGTTAACGCTGTACCGTTTCAACCACCGCGCAATGAAACACGGCTGGCTCTGTCAAGTGACATGGGGGACACTTGAGCTCCTGCAACACGCACAGAGCATCCGGATTTACATGAAGTTGTAGATGACCATTTAGAAGATGAAGACTATGACCCAGAGGCGAATGAGGTCCAGTCGTTCGATGACCATGTCGATGACTTGTTTGCCGCGCATGAAGTTGAACGTCAAGGCAATGCCAACTGCAAAAAAGGACACTGATTTTTGGGTTGTTGATGTCATCGGTATTTTTTCTTTTTTGCTTGTTTCTTAGAAAGTGTAATTACTCTTCTCCTTGCATTTTAATTCTCTTAGTAAACTAACGTTTAAAGCTTTTTTCTCTGTTAGAAAATGGCGTGACTTCTTGTATGGAGCTGACTGTTAAGGAGGCATTAGCACTTCCTCCTGGAAGGAAGATCATACTCTGACATAACAGAGAGTTGCAACAAGTTGGTCAGGCAACGGACTTATTGAGCGGGTTCTTGGGGACTTTGAGGGCTGATTTTCAACAGTTACCAATTTGCGAAACTACTTGGAAGACAATGAACAAGGCTTTCAAGGAGCATGTGTTTGACCAGGTTAAGGTAATTTTTAAGTTTGTTGATAAAGTAAGGCGTTACCAATGCTTGAAGTTTTTTTGGGTCGTTCAACCGTTTTTCAAGTGTAAAATGCTTTTTTATCTATTAAATGAACAGTACAAGGGAAAGATTAAGACGCACACACATGATATCGACCATACAAATTATTAGAGAATATCGATAAATATATAAGGACTTTTTTTGTTTAGTGTAAACTGCACTACATTATTATATAGCTTAGTCCCCAATTAATCCGGTCCATCGTGTATAGCAATATAACTAATAATTATAGTAATAATAATAACAATAGTAATAATAAAACTTATAAACCTCATGAGAATGTTAAAGCTGCTCCTATAGTAAATAATTAGAGAGTGACTAGCTATTATTTATAACTTTTGGTTAAATCAAAATGTCAGAAGAAAATAAATATGGAACACATTTGCACAAGTTGAATCCGTTACCCTCCTAACTTTAAAAATTTGAATGTTTTGTGGTTTTAATTTTTTATTGAGAGATTATTTGATTATTGACTAGCTCTGGTTATGTTGTTTTTCTGTGCTGCTATTCTCCGTCAGTCGGTGAATTTCTTTGGTTTTCTATTTTTTCTATTTTTGTCTGGTAAATTAGAGAAGGATAGTGCATGTTGGGTTGCTTTTTGTTCACTGCTTTGAATTTTTTTGTCGACAATTGTTCATGTCTAATGATGTGTCTTTTGATAATATGTAAGTCTGTTTCAGGTGGTTAATTATTATATATTTTCTTTCTGTTAATTTTTAGTCTGCTCCTCCTCAACCCTCCCGACCGAAAACCCCTTCACTTTTCAACTTTGTTATTGTTGTCCCTGCCTGTAGAAAACTATTGTAGAAGAGATTCAGCTTGATTCCTTTAATAGGATTTGATGGTTCCTTTACCAAAAAGTTTTAACAGATTGTATTAGTAACTAATACCATTATTTAATAAAGTGATATATACTTGATTACTACTAAGCTGGTCCAGCAAAGGGGATTCTTCTCATATCTTGAAGGTAATTTTTCCATTATCATTATTGGGAACCTTCTGTGGCATGTATGATTTTTGTGGCATGTATGATTAAGTGAGCGGTCCATCAAGATTTGATTTGATCATGTTACTGACAAGGTGTATGTTAGGAGGGAATATAGACGATAAGAGTATCTTTCATGTGCTTGTTCCCAGCTAACTTTTGATTACTGAAAAACAAATACTCAATATTGAGCCATTTTTGTCAAGGGTCTCTTTATTCTTGAAGTTCATGATCAAGGTCCACCTACTATGATTTTTTGTCTGTATGATAAGCTCTTGTTAATCTTTATGTGGACCAAATTATGTGGCCTTATGTGATTAGGTATGCTTATATTGGATGTGATTCTTGCTCTTTATATGGTTATATTGGTTGTGAAACTTGCATTTTGAACTTAGCCTTTAGGATAAAGTTTTCATGGTAGAAAGCTCTTAATCATATTTGCTTGTGTGTTGATTTGATCCTTCGTGTATAAAGTTCTGTAATGTAGTATGGATGTGGAGTTAAAGTTAAGTGGTTACAATGACGATGTGAAAGCACTGATAGAAGATCTTTATCATGCACATTGTGTTATCTTATGATCTGAACTATTTGTAGCGAATCTTTCACTATGAGGACGATAGAAGAGGGAGAATAAAGCGGGGAATTGTACAAAGAATATGAAGATCCTGGAGGAACACAAGAAATCATTTGTTCCATAAGGTTTATGACAAAGAACTAACTTTTGAGGAAAACCTCAAGCGTAAGCCATCAGGAATAGATGCAAATCACTGGACATGGTTTATTGAATATCGGTTGAAGGAGGACACACAGGTAACAAATATTGAGTTGGTATTTCATTGTATTCGATTTTAAACCGTCATGAATTACTACTAAATATGCTGAATTTATTGTGATGGTGGAAAAACTACTACCCAAAAATACTTCACGTTATCCTATTTTGTGTTTCTTGAAGTTGTACATGGCTGACTTATAGACCATTAATATTGTAGTAATTTATCCCGATAACATTTATGTTTGTCTTTTTGTTTGTAGGAGAAGTGTAGAAAAAATGCCATTAATTGCTCAAAGCAACTGTAGACCCATACCGGAGGTTCTAAAATAATGGCAAGAAAGAGATACGAAGAAGTAATTAATTTAAATTCAGTTTCAGAATTTTGACTTGTTTTTGGTAATATAGTGTTGTCTAGTATATGATTGTGTCTTGATGAATGTTATAGGAGCAACGACAAGGAAGGCCTATTGGTAGAGGAGAGATATGGACCATGAGTCATAAAAAAAAAGAATGGTTCGTGTATGAATGAAGATGCGCGTGTTGTTGGGGTAAATCATGTTCTTTAATTTTTCAAATTTCTTTTTGTAATTAACACCATTGAATTTAAATTAATGTAAATCCAAATCTCACATGTCTGCAGGAAGCAATTGAACATATTAAGAGCCAAGATGCCTCCAGTAAGGAATTTTCACAGAATGATTTCCTTCCACAAGTGCTTGGAAAGGAGCACCCAGGAAGAGTTCGTAGACTAGGTTTCGGTCTATGTCCCACTCAGTGTTTTCGTAACATTCCACAGCAATTTGACTTCAGTGTGCAGATTGAGGAGTATCAGATGGAGATTGTAAAATTTAAGGCGGAGGTAGCAGAACTCAAGGCAGCAGCAGCAGAGAGAAAGGCAAAGAGCAGAAAATGGATGCAGAGGTAGCAAAGGAGAAGGCAAAAATGCAGACAATGAAAAATTTATTAAGATACATAATCCAGCAACAATGAGGTAATTTGCCACCTGAAATAGCTGCAGATCTGGATTCTTTGGGAAGTGTACTGACCTTATCCCATGCAAGATGATGTGCTGGCACTAATGATCTGAATGATAAATCTTGGAATCTGAATACTTTTTAACTGTTCACTGTCCTAATGACTTTTGAGATATTTATTTGTAGTTTACAGACATCGGAGCACTAAATTCAAATTACTATTATAATGATTCACTTTTGCATATATATTTTTGTTCTGTTTTGTGTGTTTTAGTTTGATTGGTTGTTGGTTGTTTTAATAAATTAAAGCAACTTAGTGGAAGAACGTATAAGGAATAAAATAATTGGCATATATTATTATAAATTCGGATTTTTTTAAAAAAATTATAACTCTACATTTGGCAGCGGTTACGAATCCGTCGCTATATCTTAATAGAACTTTTCAACAGATGGCATTTTGCAGCGGTTGTACAAGCAGTCCTATTTATGATTTCGTAGCGGTTAGAACCGTCGCAAAACTATGTCGCTACAAAATACCATTTAGCAGCGGTTATACCAGCGGTTACTATTAACCGCTGCTAAAGATTTAGTCGCATGCTATCTTCCAATGGGTTATCAACCACTGCTATCCGTTCGATAGCGGTTAAAAACCGCTGCTAATCGACTGCGTAACCGCTGCTATTTGTCGAATGTAGCGTAGTGAATAAAAAATAAAAATCAGATTAGGTTGTTCAAACTATTAAATATATCTGTTTAGAAAATAAATTTTGTTGAAGTGAGAAAGATGAATATGATTCAGACAATGAAATGTTTCTATTTAGTTAAAGGTAAAATGATTAAAGAAAAAGGAAATGGCTTAAAAATGTTGTAGAAAGACTTTATAAATCATGGTAGGAGTAGCAGAAGATACCATACTATGTACATAGAGACAATAGAGTAGTTGATGAAATAGACAGAACTATAGAAATCATTAAATAACAATGCCATAAATCATAACAGGAACATAAAATAATCTTCCACCTTATAGTCGTGGAATGGAAGTTCATAGGAAGAATTTACAAAGGTGGGTGTTTTGAGTTAGTAATTAGTCTTCACACATGCCCCTTCAACTGAGGGCCACTTGTTTAATGTTTAGACTTGTTACTGCTTCGGAATTGATGAGAGGTGTGTTTTTAAAGGAAAGAAGATATGAATACTCTGCTATGGTTGTTTTGCATGTATATATATATACTAAACCAAACCAAACAACCGTATATAAATAAATAAATAATATGCTTATTGTTATATAATTCTATAAGGATTAAGGACACGTCCTTTTCTATGCTCTGATTCTTCAGGCAACTTCCTTACACCCATATATCCCATGTGCAGCAATAATGGAGGAATTATAATAACAAATAATCAGCGACCTTGTTGAAAATTAGTATTACAGTTTTGAAAATGTTTCGGGTTTGGTAAAAGAAGAGAGAGATTAACAAACTAACTTGTTGTTGACGTAATAGACTGGTGTTAAAAATATTATTTTCACTGTGCAGAGTATAGAGTATAAGAGTGGCAGTAAGCTAATAATAACAATCATGTACTCTAGTTTTTGTTTTAGAGAAAATTTTCACATACAAGTCTTTTTCCTTTACAAGTCTTACAAGTCCTCAATACCTCTTATTCCTAAAATGCGCTTTTCTTTGGACGTATATTTCACACACCTTCTTAACAGATTTTTCAATCAATCAACGCGCGAATATATAACTTCCTTTTTCAAAAGGATTTCGTTTTCTTTTTTCAATTTCTTCTGTGTTTTCTTGCCTTCTGTCTTCGATCTCTTTCGAGCGTTTCTCTGTGCCTTCTCCTTCGTGTTTTACCTGCGTTTTCTCTGCCTTACGTGCTTCAAATTTTTCGTTTTGTTTTGCGTTTGAAGATAATGGATGATTCAACTTCAGATTCTCAGGTGAACCAGAGCGAAGTGGATTTTGAAACTGAATTCAATGAAGTTCCTGAGGTGTGATTTAGTTTTAGTAATTGAATTTGAATTTGAATCTGATTAGTAATTTTTGATTGTTTAGCTGAATAATTTGTGAACCTTGCCTGTGATATTTGTTGTTTCTTCTTCCTTATTTGAATTGAATCTAATGCACTAGTTCTCCTTAGAATTAAAAGAATTTTTTCCATTTTATATCAGACATTCGGGTATAGATCAGCAATATTTGGGTGCATTTAAGAAAATTTTGGGTGCATTTTATAGTTTATTACAGTTTATTATTTTAGTTGAATTGTTTTAGTTTCTGTTTTAATATAGTGTATTTTTTAGTGTATTTTTGCAGACCTTCTGTGCAGTTGATGACCAGTTTGTCCCCAAGGTTGGGATGACTTTTAAAACCCTTGACGATGTTGCAAAATTCTACAAGAATTATTCAAAGGTTGCAAGTTTTTCTACAAGAGTTCGGTGCACAAATAAGAAGGAAAACGAAATTAAGAATCAACTGATTACATGTACTAGAGAGGAAAACGAAATTCAAAGGTTGCAAGTTTTAGGGTTTAGGGTTTAGGGTTTAGGGTTTTAGAGTTTTAGGGTTTTAGGTATTTAGGGTATATATTTGGGTGTTTACAGGTTATATTTGGGTGCATACTTATGGTTTAGGGTTTAGGGGTTTAGGGGTTTAGGGTTTATGCGGTTAGGGTTTTAGGGTATATATTTGGGTGTATACGTGTTATATTTGGGTGCATAATTAGGGTCTAGGGTTTAGGGTTTGGGGTTTAGCGTTTTAGGATTTTAGGGTTAAGGGTTTTAGGTATTTAAGGTTTTAGGGTTTAGGGGTTTAGGGTACATATTTGGGTGTATACGGGTTATATTTTGGTGCATAATTAAAGTAATTGGTCATATTTATTTTTTTGTTGTTTTCCTTTATTTTCTATGTACCTGTAATTTACAGCTTTTTAATAGAGTATAGACAGTTTATTTATGCAAACAAATTTTATAATACAAATGAATAAAATATTCACAAAATTTACAAGTGTTCAAACTATTTCAAAATTACATAAAACTGAAGTCAATTACTGTCACTTTCAATATCATAAGAATCTACTTGACAATATGGACTCAACAAAGCTGTAGATGGCTTCGACAATCTCATTGTTTCACTTCCCTTGATCGCTGCATCTCTGTCACGATTCATGTCATGAAAACAATTTATTACTTGAAATGCACCCAAATATGATTCATATGCACCCAAATATCACTCACATGCACCCAAATATCACTCATATATTACAGAGAATGAAACTATAGAGGTTTTTTATAATTAGTTACCTGATGCATTGAGGCCAAGGGCATGCCCTATTGTTTTGGGTTTAAAGAAATACTGTCAATAGATAAAAAATACACCCAAATACCAGTGCCAAACACCCAAAAATCAGTCACGTGCACCCAAATACTAGCCACAAACACCCAAATTCAGTATTATACACATTTTGTTTTTTTTAAATTAAACAAATTTAAATGAGTTCCAAATCATATTCAACTCAACCAAACAAGTAAAATCATAAATTAAACGAGTTTAGAATGATATTTAAGTTCAAAATGTCACTAGAAGCACCAGTCACATTCCATACTGCCATATACACCCAGAAATGCTCCATACAGAGTTTATATGTATACAAACCTACTTAAAAGACATCCAAACATTCACAAAACAGAGTTTATATGTATACACCCAAATATCATTTCACTAGAACTACGTAAAATAGCGTAAACGACTTGAAGAGTTTTATTGAAAATTAATATGAGATCTAAATAAAGAACAGTGAAACAGAGAGAAAAATACGATGATATAGTACTTGGATTTCGAAATGAGAAACAGAAATGTGAAAAATCTAGAAGAAAAATGAAACAGTACCTTGAATGATGTTTGTTCCTTCTTTTTGGTCTTTTTTTATGGAGATTTGAATGTTTTCTTCTTGATTATTTCTTCTAATTTTCGCGAGCACTTGAACGGTTTTTTCAGAGCTTTTTTTTGTTTCGAACGTGGCTTGAATCTCAAGGGTTTCTGTATTGATTAAGGAAGAAGAGGAAGAGTTTTTCATTATGAGCGCGCTTTGGAAAAGTGAAACGGTTGAGTAACGCGCGTGGTGTTTACATTCGAGTGTAGAGAGTGTGGTGCGCGTCATTTTTGTTGAATTTGGGCCAACTTGTATAACTTGTAAAACAAAAACACTTGTATGTGTAGCAGACCTGTTTATTTTAATCCTTCGGGATTCAATTGGAAGGAAAAAAGCTACACAAACTCAATAAGCCACCAACATTATATGCAGCCTGCAAAGGCCAATCAAGCAAAGAACGTTATGTTATGAGTTTCATCCTTCAATGACTATAAAAGAAGCTACTAGCTAGCCTACTACACTATTTACCTTGAAAAGAAGGAAAGCTCGATCTTTTGATAACATTATATGTAACATAATTCCATGAATCATTCATAGCTATAGATAATATGATTAAGAGAAACAAAGAGAAATCTACCTTGGACAATGGACATGGTATTATCATTTGGATTAACAAGAGATGAAGGCCTGTATCCAAGTGCCTTTTCTAGCGTGCATCTAACCTCAACTTGGTTTTGTAATCTTCTCTCACGTTGTAGAATCTACACAAGAATAAATAAGACAGAAATATTCTGAGTAGTAGTCACTAGAAAAAAAAAGCTGAATTGAAGCATGATGAAGTGATCATGGCTAAATGGGCTATATAGTGCAGTAAAAAGGTAAAGTCATGAGTCATGACCAATAACAATTTGTTGTATGTAACCAAATCAAACCCATACTTGTTAAAAGTCACAAAAGTCCTGCTACTCAAACAGAATTTGTTGTATGTGGATTGTGGGGACTATATCCAATGTTGTCACGGATCATTAATGTCTCAACAAAATGCAAAGACATTAACTAACTCTATCTCAAATAATATATAATAGAACAATTTCGCTAGGTAAACAACGGGTATTGTGAACAAACGTATTTTATGAAAGGAACGCCAACACAAAAGCACTTTTTTATGAGCCAAAACTTTTTTTTAGGTGAGTTCTATGGTGTAGAAAGAAGATTCTTTCTACACTTATATATTTGTGTTGTCAAAAGGATTGTGAGACAAGTGTATAGAGAGATAGTGTGTGGTTAAAGACAATTTCTGCTCCTAGTAATTGACATACTTCATATATTACATCAATATCATGTGATGGTAGTATATAGAATAAGTTGGTAAATTGTGTTTGTCATGATTAATTATTAAAAATAATATTAGGCCTGGTTATAGTTGTGTTTTTGGTTTAAACTATTTTAAAAAAGTAAAAATAAATTTTGATTGTGAACTAATCTATTTGATCCCAATATTTTTTGTCTTATTGAATTTTGAACTTGTGTTTTGTGAATTGTTAAGCTTACAAAAAGATTATGCAGCAGAGGTCCAACACAGATGGTTTATCTATCTGCTTCATACAACGCCATGAATTAATTTCTTTTATTCATACATAAAAAATTAAATTT
This sequence comes from Arachis duranensis, assembly GCF_000817695.3. Lineage (NCBI taxonomy): Eukaryota > Viridiplantae > Streptophyta > Magnoliopsida > Fabales > Fabaceae > Arachis > Arachis duranensis. The sequence continues at coordinate 12,896,654 of NC_029777.3, read as the reverse complement.
AACTCCCAAATATTTATTAATAAATACTTATTTTACTAACTGTATTTTTAATAAGTTTTAACAATTATTTTAAAAAAATTATTTAAATTAATACTTTAAATACTAAATACATATAACTTAAACGGTAAACATTCATTTATAAATATTGAACGTTAAATTTTATACCGTACACTCCTAAATTTTAAATCATACCTTTTAATTCATAAATCTTAAATCTTAAATCTAAATTGTAAATCATAAATTTCAAGCCACGACAAAAATAAGTTGACCTCATCCTCTCGGAGTACAATCCTTTCAAGCTTATGAAGGATGGAAAGCTGGTGGCTTACCCATGGGACATGCCTCCCCCTTATCAAACAGATTCGGCAATCCTCTCATCTTCGATGTCTTATTCGCCGTTTTCACATATTCTTGCATTCCTTCCTTTGAAGAAGAGTGAGCCCTTGAATCTCTATGAATCCCTGCACAATTACTTTGTCCTCAAATACTCTGAGAGCGTGGCAAAGAAAGTAGAAGGCCTTCTCGAAATGCTACACAAATTGCGCAATCAGATGCTTCGTGATGACCTTTCTCTACCCTTTCGCCGTGACTGCTTCATCCGTTATTTCAAATGCCTTTGCACTCTGTTCTCTTCAACCTGGCAGCCCTCTGCACCCACATTGCTCTCTCTGCAATCTCACCACCATCCAAGGTCATTGCCTTGCCGGGGACGCCTTAAATGATGCTTTAAATTGGTTGACTCTACTGAGGTTTGAGTCTAAGAAGGCGTCTGGCACGATTGACTTGTCAGATCAATACATCAATATGATATACAATCAGATTTTCAGCTTGAAATCCAAGTTTCCTCCTCCCCAATGTGATGTATCATCATCACCTGGATATCCTGTATGTATAATTATCTACCCTTTTCAGTTGATATTTTCTTAGTACAATTGATTGATGTCAATCTTGATTTCTTAAATTGTTTGATTGAAATGATGCAGGCTGCAGCTTTTGATCCGTTGGCATCTGGGCCTTTAGCTGAGGTTCTTGTTCAATCCTCAGCACCTCAATTTTGTTTGCCGAAGATGAAAATCTCTCCAAGTGAGGTTGTCGGACAATTTCTTTTAGGGTATTGTGAGGCTCACTCCCTGCTTCAAGAGGTATGTGAAGCACTATGCTTGTACCTTCTCTCCGAGGTTAGCCCCGTCAAGATTAAGGATGGAAATCTTGTGGCCAATGCAACCTTAGAGGCAGCATTGGAGAACATGAGCTTGCAGGAGACCAGCGACGGATACATGTATATTGCTGGTGGGGTAACTGAACCTACTACAAATTGAGATGTTTTTTAGTAGTACATGTATACACAACAGTAACATTACCGTAGAGAAGAACTAAACAAGCTTTAGGAATGAACTCATTTACTTTTTTAAATTGGATATTGGAACTTTAATTGTTGATGCTAGAACTCTTTTTGTGAGATATTATCCTCGTGATTTTGTTTGTTGATGTATGAATATATTCCTTCTTATTCGTCGACAATTTGTAGTAATTTGTATGCCTCTGATATGATATCGTAGCTATTGCTAATTATTGTTGCATGTTGGTAAATTGAACTTATTCAGTGTCAACAATCTCCATCAAGGCCTAATAATTTTAAACAAGCAAATAATATCGTTTCATTTAGAATCATCTAATATCACACAAACTATACTTTTCTAAGACGCTAACAATTTCATGATTCCTTAGAATCTTGGGTGGTTTATACTGACTAGCTGGTGTTCCATTTCTGATGGCTACTTCATATAACTTATCAAATGCTCCAGGCCTTAGGATGAATACCATTAAGTTCCCAAGTTGACCTTTAACCTTCTCCACTTTGTACAAGGCTCCCAAGCTACCTTCAAGTGAGGTAATACAACTTCTCATTGTCCTAATTGATTCCTCTTGTTTATCCTCCAAGAAATCAGATTCCTCTTGAACTTCTACGAACACCTTCAACTGCTTCGGCCTTGATTCTTGGTCTAAGAAACTTGCAAACTCAACTATCTGTGTTCTCATCATGGCACCTCTTAGTGAAAGTTGAAAGTTATCAATTGCTGAAATCAAGTCTCTCTCAGTTAGAATCTCAGATGCAGCTTTTGGTGCTCTCATCACAAACTCCACTTCTGGAGAAGAATTATAGAAGCCAACAATTCTCACTACATCACCTAAACGATAGCGATAGAATCCGCCATAAGTAGTAACAACTATTTCATACATCTTCCCAACCTCTACACTGCTAAGATCAAACATTTCGTCAGCAACATTGTTATTGCTTTCATGATTCATGTTAAATGGAAGAAACTCAAAGTAAGCAGTATTTGGAAACAACACATATGTTGTAGTCTCAGGGGGTTGCATTATGTCTAAGTTCAAACCAACACTACACTCAGAAGAAAAGTAATCTCCTCCTATAACAGGTACTTCTCCTGCATAATACTTTACCTTTGGATAATATTGCTTCATGATTCCAGTGCTAACACACTTTATATATCGAACGTTTCGCCACAATCTATGTGCAATTCCACTCCAATCATTGCCATTATTATCTTCACAAATTTGCCTTATTCTGTTTGACAATTCAGGTTGAGGCCCTCCAAGTGTTTCTGTTACAGCTTCCCTCATTGCAACATCTGAGATTTCATGACTTGGGAAACCACGTTCAAGATCATGACATAGTTGTTCCCACTTGGACTCAAGAAGGGTAAATGCTTTGACCAATCCTAAGGAATAAGGTGCTGCAATTCCATCTATAAGGTCAAGATTCCTCAGGCCACATAGAAGGTGGCAATAGGTTTGTTGGTCAGCATGCGATCCAACAAAGACTTCTGAAGGACTAGCATAAACCATAGGAATCTCTTGAGGAGTGACCTTGCCACATTGCAAAATGTATTGCGAAACAGGCATAACGTTCAGGCCGCATTTCGCAGTAGTGATGTTGCCAACATGGTGGAACCAAAGGATCTTGTTGATTGAAGGCCTTGTAGGAAAGAACCTGCATTGAAAGATCCTTCAAGTTTTTGAATGGGCTATAGTTTCATCCTTAAAAGCAAAATTACAATTCTAATTTTACCTCTTACGAATAAGAAAGGTCCATTGGATAGCTAGAAAGGTGGCATCATTGCAAAGATTTGAATCAAAATAAGGGATCAATTTTGGTTTCATGGTGGCAGTTCCAGAGCTGTTATCAAATTAAATTAAGCAACATGCAAAAAAGTATCATATCACATACAAATTAAAGCTCAGAAGTTAGGACTTAGGATCATAGTGTATTCCAAATTCACTTGCATACATTTACATGTGTTTCTAAGCCAAAAACAAATACAATTAATGTGATTGTTGAAGAAAAAGTGGCACCTACCTGTAAAAGAAGCCAAGAAGAGGATCAATAGAGAGAAGAGGAGAATCATGTTGTGTTCCATGTTCTGCCATATGGTTGATGTAGTCAGCATAATCTTCAAAGGAAGACAGAGGAACCAAACTTCTGAAAGTATCAGCATCAAGATCATGATGAAGATTAGAGAGAAATGGTTTGAGATAGAGCACTTTTGCATTATGTTGAAGGATTGAACGTAGAGTCTCAAGTTGGTGATGCCTTGCGTTCTTGGTGTACTCTTCAAGCTTCTCTATGACTTCCTCCTCCTCTGCCATTTTTGGTTGCTGATTCATTTCACCATTACAAAATGTCACACCTCTTCAGATTAAGAGAGAGGGAGAATATTATTCAAGATAATGAATCTGACATTAGTTTATAAAGTCAACTTTTTTATATCAATATTATCTTTCTAGGTGTGCAGAAAACATTACAATACTAACCATGTATATAATATATTTAGAATAATTGCGCACACAGTATTGGATGGAATCTAAGAAGTAAATAAATGGATCTTAGAAAACACACTTCTGATAGAAAAAAAATCTTCTGTGGGTCAGCAGCACAATATAAAATATCCTTTGGTTGCCGTGGGTCTTTGTTATTTGAATACGACAATAAATGGGTTGTTCAATAATTCAAGTATGTTCTAAATTGGTTGAGAGATCAGCTTATTCATATATTTAAATAAGTATAAAAAATTTAAATTTTTGTGTTATGTATATAATAATTTATTAGCCAACTCACATTCAAGAGATAATTAGTCTTCAGATTATCAAATATATAGACATAGTTCTTGATATATTAAATATATTTTAAAATTTTAAATTATTCAATTCACAAGAAAAATAAAAAAGAAAAGATAACCCACCTGTCATCATTTATTTTTGTAAATAACTAATACAGAAGAGATGGTGGTCAATTTTTTCATCACAATTTTTCATCATTGGATTTTATTTCCTATGAACAACGTGGTATTAATTATATTATATCATTCTTTGATTTCTTATGTTCTATAATTTATTCTCCGGATGTAGAATTTGTGTTGTGGGCAAAGTTCCATTAATTAAGGAGACATGTTAATGAAGAAACTAATTATTTTAATATTTTGTGGAACACTTTGCAATTCTACTTTGATGCCTTTGCATGAATACAATTGTAACACTTGATAATGAATTCATCAATTCAGCAACCAAACAATGATTATGGCTAGTAAATAGTTTATTCAATCATCAACTTGCATGTTTTTTCACTATTCCTACGCATTAATGGCAGCTTGTAATTCTTCAAGGCTTTTCCCCTTAGTTTCTGGCACCACTACAATTATAAACACTATGGCCACTGCATTGATTGCACCATAAACAATAAAGGTACCTGAAAATATCACACACAACAAGAGATACTTAAAAAATTGTATAGCCTTTATACAGTTTTCTTGAAATTCAACCTCCAATGATCATTTTCTATTTTGCAAATGAGAGAGATTAGTATTTAGTATTTACCATAGGAGCTCCAACTCATGAGAAAGTTGAAGGTATAAGAGCATAACCAAGCACCAAACCAGTTTACTAATGTAGCTACACTCCCTGCCAGCCCTTTTATGTTGATAGGAAATATCTGCAACAAAAAGGTTATGTTTGTTTACTGTCTCAAAACAATGAAGACATGCATATACACAGATATAGATGCATATGAATACATGTAGTTTGTGGGTTTAGATGTTTTTCAGTCATGTATTTGTTTCTGCATTAATATGTAAGGGATGATTTCAATTTCTCATTCACACAGAAAAATCTGAGTATGTTAATTTAATTCGATTAATGGTAGACATTATGTTATGTATGCATAGTTTAGTTCGATTATGGTGCACATTATGTTATGCATACATGATGTATTTCTTAATTCTTTACCTCTAATAAAGAAAAAGTTGTCAGTGATCAAGCGTAGAAAGTGAAATTTCAAAGGGATAAAATTGTAATTAAAAAATATGCATCTCATATGTAATATCTATGTCCTAACTTTCTGACAATACATTAAATATATGTATTTTATATATAAACATGTCACTATAACCATGTCTCTAATAGAGACAGTAAGTGAACACAGACACATCCAAAGTTACATTATATAAGATCAAAACACAAAAAAGAGAGTAATAAGCAAGATTCATGTCTTTAACAAAGTTTTGCTGATTCTGATAACAGAAGACAAGTCAATTAAGTTGTCAAGTACCTCAGACATGACAACCCAAGGCACTGCTCCCATTCCAAGTGAAAATGATCCTATATAGACCTAGTATCACCATAAGAGTTGAGTTAGGTAGAAAATGAGTTAATATTTATTTATTTCAAAGACCAATGCAAGAAAGTAGCATCAAGAAACAAACATCAATGTTCATACCAGTATGCCAATCAAAGCAAGTGCAGGGACTGCCCCCAATCCCACTTCATGAACCTTCACAAAATAATGATTGTCACCTTTTACATAAAATATATTATCAAATTTCAAATTCAGGGTATACCTTAAGGTAGAATGCAGCTGCTGTAAATATACAACCAGCTACTAATCCAGTTCCAGAGATCTAAAAGAAAACAAGAAAAGAGTTTTGATAAGGAAACCAACAAAGTTTGAAGGTGAGTTGTTCTCTGCTTTGAATTAACCAGTAATAGGGGCTTCCTGCCAGCTTTATCTATCAGAGCTGCACCAAGGCCAGTGATCACAATCTCCAAAAAACAAAATCAATTGGTGAGTTAGTTTATTGAGGGAAAAAAATTATTTTCCAAGAATTGGTGAATAAGTTAAAAGTAGGAACCTGAAGGCAAGCATATATTACTGTTCCAGCAAATGCAGAAAATCCTATGACATAATGAAATTCAGACATTATTCAAAACAAAACAAAAGTCTTAGTGCTTCTTTGCTTCAAGAAGCTTATTCAACATTCCAATCATGCTTTCAATTATGCAAAAAAAAAAATATTAAGGTATCAGAGACTCAGAGTGAAACTACCTGCTAGCTCAAAAATACTGCTGAGATAGAAACAAATTCCATTGATTCCACCAAATTGCTGGCATACCATAAGCCCTATTCCAATCTGTTCATCAACAAATTAAATAAAACATTAGTAAAAATCACTTGGGATTTTTTTTTGGTAGCATTACAACAGGGAAAGAAAGATTTTGAATTATAAGTATAGTTTACTGTGACAGAGCGCAAATATCTTGTCTGAAACAATTCCAGCAGCTTTGGTTTTGGGAGCTGTTCTAAACTTGTTATGTAATCCTGTGTAGTAATGATACATAGTTACATACACCCTATCAAAAAGTTGCATGATCCTTAATTTTGTGCATATAATCAGAGTCAAAGAATTGTGTTTATAAAATAGGAACCTGGATTTCATCTGCCTCTTGAGATATATCAGCATCTTTTCCGCGAAGCGTCTGCAATGCTGTCTCGAATTCTTTTCCTCGCCCTCTCTTCGCCTGCAGTCGATTTTCGGTCAGTATTCTTTGGTGTTTCCACTTTAGAATAACAATGCAGATGTGAATTAATTTCTTACCAGCCATCTAGGAGATTCTGGAATGATAAAAAGACCCAAAAGCAACACACCAGTGGGTATGAGGCCTGCAAAAAAGTGCAAACACTAACCTATTGAATCTTCCATCATAGTATCTTGAGTTTCAAGTTCTAGTCTTCTTGGAATTACATTCAAATTGGAAAGTAAACTAACCAATTAAAGCTAAAGTCCTCCATGAGAGTACGTTTCCAATTACAAATGAAACAGATACTGCACCACAAATCATGAACTACAATGTGGAGAAAAAAGATTAGACATTATTATTACTAACTTTTCTAAAGACCTAGAGTATTATTACATGGAAATTCTTCAAAATGTACCTGGTTTAGTGCAGTGAGAGCACCTCGGAGTTCTTTTGGTGCAATCTCTGCTATGAAGACAGGAACCTTACATAATATAATCCATCAAATATATATCATCAAAATAGAGTTTAATAATTTGAACATACACGCAGTTGTCTTAAATGACATTGCAATTCTCTTTATCTGTCACTTCACATTTTCGTACATCCTTGGGTCGATGTATCTAAATACAAATTTACATTGATCCAAGAATGTACTAAAAAGTGACAGTGACAGTGACAAGTAAAAGAGAATGAATGTGAGTGAAACCAACCACATATGAAAAAGATCCCATTCCATATCCAGTTGCTAGCCTCCCTATGTCTAAAGGTATTGGACCCTGCATGGAAGTTTAAAAAAAAATATGTCAAGTTAGTTGAAAAAAGTTGTGTTAGAAAAGTGTGTAAGAGTTTTGTAAGAAGAAAAAAGAACCTCAGAAAAGAAAATGACAAGCCAGCCTGCAACACAGAAGGCACTTGACACCCTCATTGCCTGAAAACATTCCACACATAAACAACTTGAACACCTTGAATGCCAAAAATCACAATCTCCCTTAATTTACCCCTTTTCGACCAATCAAATCAGCAATCGGTCCGGCTGTTATGGCGCCAATCATGGCGCCGAAAGTCAAGATGGAGCCAAACAAAGAATACTGCAGTCATACCAAAAATTGAAGCAGAATTAGATCAAATCCATGGTTAGTTTAATTTGCTAACACCAACAATATTCAAGATGAATTACCTCTGCCAATGACAGACCAAGATCACTTCTAATAGCATCTTGAGTAGGAGAAGAATATCCAGCCTGCAATTTCAAACTCTTCAAACAATATATCATGCTATGCTTCTCTTATGTTAAAACATTATTTATTTGTTTGTGAAGTAACCACATACACAAGTTCCAAATTCATAGGAACCACAGACAGCAACCAATGTTGTGAAGTAAACCATCCATGGATGTCCTTTGTTGCTTGCATGGTCAGAAATTAATGGCTCTCTGATTCCATTCTTCTCTACACCATCCTCCCCGTCCTCTTTGATCCCCATCTTCTCCTTTGAATGCAACTAGTCACTCTTTTCCTCACTATATACTATGTAATAATCAACTATACAATATAACCATGATGTAGTATTATATAACCTTGGGATAAGAGTGAAAATGTTTATACAACAAAATAATTACTCTGTGACAAGCACTGTCCCACATGAAGCTTGAATTCATTGTAATAAAATTTTTCAACTAGCACCCAAGTGGATCTGGATACATGCTTTTTGAAGATAGATTAACATTATTAACCATGAGATAGGGACATTGGTGTTTTTGAATTTTGACAAAGATATTTTGTTGCTTACTAGGACTACAATTGCGTCTTTAACTTTGTATCATCATCTTAATTCTTAAATGTTTGGTGGCTAGTGAAGTACGCATTTATGTCCCTCTATTTTTTCTTGATATAATACTACGGTCCACCACGTGATAATATGGATTTCGATCCAATCTAAGGGCTGGAGATTATTGGGTTATATTTAATAAACTTATTTTCGCTGCAAACATCCAAAAGACCAGATTAAAATAAATGTGAAAAAAATATATAGTAAGAAAAACAAATGTGGAAATTGAGTATAAACAGAAACAGCATTATTGGTAGATATTTAATTTTCACCATTTTATCGTAGATTCTCTGCGTATCATGTGCATTTTGTCTTGAAACCTGAAAGACCATAGAAAGTAAAAACTAAAAAACCAAGATGGTATAGAATCAAGTTATACGTATACATTAAAATTAGTTATTAAAATCAGTTATTAGTATAAAATATATATTGAAATATAAATATATATTAAAAATAAATTAAATCACCACATATATTTATACACAAATATATTGACAGTTAATTTTAATGGCTAATTTTAATATACAAATAATATTTTGGATAACCACCTAATAAAATTCTCTATCTTTGGCAAAATAAATAAATAAATAAATAACGACCTAATAAAACCTGCGGCCTTTATCTATGTTTTTCAACTACAAATTTCTTTGTATTATACAAATGTTCGGTGGCCAGTGGCCACTTGAGTATATATGTGTTTGTCCATTTTTTTATTTATTTATTTGTTTTTTTCTTATAAATAATAGTAACTAATAAATGATCATGTGTCCACCATATGGGAATTTCATAAAATTTGGATTTAGATCCAATCTAACGGCTGCTGAGTTAAATTTAATTTTACTAGCTTGTCTCTTTGAAACAGACTATGAAAAGTTAAGAGATAAAGACAAGATGCTTTCTTAGCCTAGGTTACTTAAGAAAAGAACTTCAACCCTTTTATTATTATTGTGGATCCCTCATGTTTCATTTAATTAAAATTAGGATTATTAAATAGTATTTGAAAATTTATATTACTAACAAAAATAAACTTTTGAATTTACTGAATTTTAAGAATAAAAAAAGTATTTTTTTCTAATTATGTTTATAAAATTCTATATTAAAATCTGTTCTTTAATTTTTTTAAAAAAAAAATATAAGAAAATAATGAGTTTAGTGAACAATACAGTTATGCATATAGTAACTTCCTTTTTTTCTAATTATGTTTTAATTTTATTGGACCAATTTTAAATCTCATTTTTTATATTATTTACAAAAATCATTATCTACCTAACAAAATTATTTTAAAAAATATATAAATATATGATTATTTTGTCATATTTTTTAATTTGTTGAAGACTTATATGTAAGTTACTCTTGTCAACAATATGAGTTTTTTGTTGCTATTTTGATAAATTATACTTAAAATGATTAAATGTTAACCATAGTTAATTCATAACATATACAAATTGCAAATATTTTTTGCCTTTAAATTGGATGGATACACACAAGTTTCAAAAGCTTCACTAACCGCAGGTTCATATTATTCAATCCTCATCCATTTGTTGGCAGTATGCAATCATAACTAAATCCCCTTCAAGTTCAAGATCTGTTCAACACTAATTTTGGCAATTCGCAGGAAAATAGAATATAGAATGAGGTCAGAATTCATTTGATTATTCATGGCAGCCTTTTTTTTAATTATTATTAAATGCACTTGGAGTCAAATATGCTATATTACACATCACTTAAATGTTCCAAAATGTCACCACTTCTACCTAATTTATTATCATCAGCCTGGTAAGTAAGTAGTAGTTATTATATTGTCTACGTAGTAGTTATATATTCAGTTTATGTCTATAGACTATATTGGAATGTGCATTGACATGTAATAACAAAATAGTCAGATTAGTGACTATAATCACTTAGTTTTTAAATAAGGCAGAAATATTTAATTAAGAGGCAAAGTCACAATGTATATAATATATCACATACTATCAGACGTTAAAAAAGAGAAAAGTTAAGAGTAATGCTAGAGAACTAAAAGGGTATTAACAAAAAATCAGCTAAATATCTTTGGATGAATTCAAAATTTTTACGAGTTAATATATATGGATGTTTCTTCTGCTAAGTATGAGAATATTTCTTTTTCATACTAAATAGATGTTCTTTTATATATTTTTTATTTTTTTTGTATTACAAATGTAAGTGTCTCTATTTCTTTAAGAATTTATATATTTTTTTAAATTTTATAGATATTTAATTATTTTTACTAAAATATAACTGAATATTTCTTTTGTTAAGTATTAGGAAGTTTTTTTTCTATTAAATGAATATTTTTTTATATTTCTATAATTGTTCAAGGACTCCTTTTGATTAGTCTCTTATCTGCTCTGAAAGCTATTGGAATTGAAGATGCTAATTTTGCATCAAGAGGCCTGGAGAGACAAGAGCCTGTAACGTCGGCTCCGGTAACACATCTGGTTCACGAAAGGAAAGAGGTTCTTGTCGACGGTGACGAATCTGACGAGCCAGATGTCGGTGATAGAAGAGGAGTGGGTCGCGGTGGGGAGGCGGAGAGGACCTGACGGTGAGAGAGAGGGATCTGTGTGTGTGATTGTTGGAGGTGGATAGGTTATTGTGAGAGAGAAGAGGAAGGTTTTTATAGGTTTTAATTAGGCTTACTTAATTAATTTTAAATTTTTCAAATTTTGAATTTAAAAATTTTAAAATTAATTAATTATTAATATAAATTAATGTTGTTTTGTTTAGTTTTGGCATTGCAAAGGTCATGCCTATACACAAAGCCTCTCAAAAGCGTACTGTAAACTCTCTTTCCCCTAAATGGTTCAGGGATTCCCTCTATGAATAACTCGCCCTCACTCATGTCTCTGAATCTGGGATTAGCAAATCTTTGGCATACTCTTTTTTTCAAGTGCACCCCCTATCAAAAAATAAGAAAAACCATTTTTCACAATGAATTACAAACAAATCAAAATGACATCAATGTTACAAATTAAACTACCTCTTATGATGGTATCGAGGGTTTAAGGGAAAAAGAAAGAATAATTAGGAGTAGAAAGAATAAGAGAAGATTAGGAAATGTTATTTTCTTTTTAATTCATTTGGATTTACAAAAATTCTTCTAATTTATAGATAGCTAGGGATCTATTTATAGAAATATTCTAAATTGATAACATTGATTTTCCTAATATTTCTCGTGATCCTAAAATATCTCCCTGATTTGATTCAATCTTCTAACACTCCCCCTCAAGATGAGTAGTGGGGTCACCAATGCTCAACTTGCTGAGAACTTCGGCCAAAATTCTGCCTGACACTGCTTTCGTAAGGACATCTTTTTCAATTTTTTCTTTGATAAAGTGCCAATCTACCTCAACATGTTTAGTTCTGTTATGTTGTACATGATTCTCTTAGATGCTTATTGCTCTTTATTGTCACATTTTAATTTGCTTGGCAATTGAGGTGGAAACCCAATTTCAGATATGAGTTTCTTACTCCAAAGGATTTCAGTTATGCCGTTAGCAATTCTTTGGAATCCTGCTTCAGCACTTGAGAGGGCAACAATTTTCTGTTTCTTACTTCTCCAGGTGACTAAGTTACCTCCCACCAATGTAAAGTAGCCTAATGTAGATCTTCTATCATTTTGGTTACCGGCCCAATCAGCATCTGTGTATGCACCAATGTTAAGGTGCCCATTTCTTTTGAACCAAATCCCACTTCCTGGAGTTCCTTTCAAGTACCTGACTATTCTCATGACAGCTTCCATATGATTCTCCTGTGGTTGGTGCATAAATTGGCTAACTACCCCTACTGCATAGGCTATATCTGGTCGGGTGTGTGACAAGTAGATTAGTTTGCCAACCAAGCGTTGGTACTGCTCCTTATCTGCCAGTTTAGTGTCTTCCTCGAGTCTCAAGCCATGATTAACTTGCATAGGAGTGTCTGCAGGTTTACAGTCAACCATTTCTGTCTCTGCAAGGAGGTCTAGGATGTATTTTCTCTGAGAGATAAAGATTCTCTTATTGGAGCGTAGAACCTCTATTCCCAAGAAGTACTTTAATCCACCCAAGTCCTTCATTTCAAATTCTGTGAAGAGATTCCTCCTTAGCCTTGCAATTTCTTCATTGCCACTCCCTATTATTATCATATCATCCACATAAATTATTAGGCATGTTATTAAATCCCCTCTCCTTTTCAGGAATAAGGTGTGATCTAAGTTACTCTGTTTGTACCCGTGTTTCTTCATGACAACTGTGAACCTTCCAAACCAAGTCCGTGGTGATTATTTCAAGCCATAGAGAGTCTTTTTCAATCTACAAACTTTATTCTTCTCAAATCCTTTAGAGAATCCTGGTGGAGCTTCCATATATACCTCTTCTTTCAACTCTCCATGAAGGAAAGTATTTTTTACATCAAATTGGTGGAGAGGCCAATCTTCATTTGTGGCTACTGAGAAGAGGACTCTGATGGTATCAATTTTTGCTACTGGTGAGAAGGTTTCTGAATAATCAATGCCATAAGTCTGTGTGTACCCTTTGGCGACCAGCCTTGCCTTGTAACGTTCTACAGTGCCATCTATCTTGTATTTAATGGTGAATACCCATCGACACCCAACTGGTTTCTTCCCGACCGGTAGAATACATTTTTTTCCAGATTTTGTTCTTCTCCAGGGCTTCCATTTCTGTCTTCATAGCTTCTTGCCATCCAGTCCTTTTACTTGCTTCTTGGACCGTTCTGGGGATGTCTTCAGTTAGGAGGATGCTAGAAAAGGCCTTTGCAACCTCTGTCACTCCTTCTCTGGTTGTCTTTATCAGGTACTTTGAGTTGCGGGAGACATGTTCTAGAGAGTATCGGTTGGGTGGAACACCTCTGTTTTTTCTTGGAGGAAGTGTAAAGGGTTCTTATTCTGATTCTTTAAGTTTCAGAGCTATACTGGCATTGTTAGCAGCTTCATTAAAAGTATGGAGTAAATTGTCAGAATGGGATTCACTTACCTCTTGTATAACATTCTCAGAAGGAGTTTCACTGGTTGTGTGTACTGAGTGATTTTCTTCGTTGAGTAAGGTATGCTCGGTGGCTCCATCTACTCGATCTATTTGAACAGTTTCAAGGCAACAAAGGTTATCTAGCCAACTTGGCGATCCACTAAATTCTTCCCCCTGAATACCATGTTGGCGACAGTAGTAAAATTCAAACTCTAAGAAATCACAATCCATTGTTACATGAATACGACGAGTGACAGGATTGTAGTATCGATACCCCTTTTGGTGTGTAGCATACCCAACAAAGATACACTTTTCTGCACAAGGTTCGAGTTTATTCCTATATATTTTCGGGATATGGAAGAACACAGAGCACCCAAAAATTCGAGGTGGCAAGGTAAGTATAGAGGGAATCTTAGTCTGAGTGGCCAAGATTTGGAGGGGTGTTTTGTTGCCGAGGGCCTGAGTGGGTAGGCGATTGAGAAGGTAGGCTGAGGTTGCAACAGCTTCAGGCCAAAAAGAACTTGACATTTGTGCATCAAAAATCATGGCTCGAGTCATCTAAAGAATTTTACGATTTTTTCTCTCGGTGACACCATTTTGTTGGAGGGTGTTTGGACAGGATGTTTGGTGGATAAGCCCATTCTTTTGGAAGAAGTCTTTCATTGATTGATTTATGAATTTCCACCATTATCTTACCGGAGTATTTGAATTTTTTTTATTGAATTGGGTATGAATCATTTGGTAAAAATCAAAGAACCGATCAGGAACTTCAGATTTATGTTTCAAAAAATATATCCAAGTCATGCGAGAAAAACTATCCACAAATAACACAAAATATTGAAAGGGATTATTTTGGGACTTCGGTGCGGGACCCCACACATCAGAATGGATAAGAGAAAAAATAGAACTGACTCTTGTATTGCTTGGAGAAAAAGCAACTCTATGATTTTTTGCACGAATACAAGTCTCACATTTAATAGTTTCAGTATTTTTCAAAAAAAGACTAGGAAATAAAATCTTAAGGTACCCAAATGAGGGGTGTCCCAAACGTCTGTGCCATAACCAAAGTTGCCTGGTAACTATTCCGTGAGTAAGCATGGCATGTCCCTGGTGTGCTACCTCATCAACGTAGTAAAGGCCATCTCACTCAGTACCACATCCAATGATTTCCCTCGTAAGAATGTCTTGCAAAAGGCAGAAATTGAAATACATGAGTACCACACAATTTAACTCCTTGGTTACTTGGCTAACAGATAACAGTTTAAAAGACAAATCAGGAACATAGAGGAATTTGTCCAATTTTAAAGTTTTTGAAAAAATAATAGAGCCTTCCCCTTTAACTTCAATTAAATCGCCACTAGCAGTCTCAATGTGGGCTTTTGAGGACTTGGTCAAGCTGTCAAAATCCTCGAGTTCATAGGTAATGGTATCAGTGGCCCCACAATCGAAGATCCACGCTTTTGATTTTTTTTATAGGACCTTGGTTAGGGGCCCATTCCCAGCAATTAAACCAAGGCCATTATATGACCCATCTTGGTAGAGCCCATTATCGCCCTTTTTTTCTCTCTTACCTTGTTGCGTTGCGACCACCGAAGCCTTACCGTGCTGTGTCCTGTGGTTTTCTCCTTATTCTTCTTCGGTGCCACTACTGCTGGTCACCTCTGGGATGCCCACGGCGGTGGCGCCTCTCCCTTGACCAGACTTGTTCTTTGATTTCTTGTGATTATCTTCCCACCATTCTGGATATCCTACGATTCTAAAGCATGTTTTCTTGGTGTGCTTGTTCATTCCGCAGTGGGTACAGTAAAGATGGCTTTTGTCTTCTCTCTCTTTCCCCCGCGATGATGACCACCGTCCAACAGTGTCTGAGCGACCACGCCCTTGACCGCCTTGATCGGTTCTATTTTTCGCAGCGAGGCCTGTCCCGATCACTCCTTGTGATGCCTCTCCTACGCCATTAGTGGTAGGTTTCAGAATCTGAAGTCGGGCCAGCTCCCTCTGGATAGTGGCGTAGGCAGATTCTACTGAAGGAGCAGGTTCCTGTTTCAATAGATCTCTTCTAACAGTGTCAAATTTGTCATCTATACCAGTTAGAAATTGGTATAGTCTCTGTTCCTGTTTTAACCGATTGAAAGTCGTAATATCTTCTGGGCATTTTATGAGATTTGGTTGTTTTCTATCTAATGCCATCCAAATGGCTTGTAGTTTGTTCCAAAAATCCTCTAGGGTACCTTGTCCTTATTTTCGCATGTTTGCTTGTCGATGCAGGTCGTAGATTTGTATCGAATCCGTTCCGTTGCCGTATGTGGTTTCCAAGCCATCCACAAAGCTTTTGCCATTGGAAATTGAGAGACATTATTCATTATGCTTGCTTCAATGTTCTGGATGATCCAAGTAAAAATGGTCTGGTCTCCTTGCTCCCATTGTTCATATGTCGGTTCTGTTTCTGCTGGTGCTAGGGGTATCCCTGTCAGGTGAGCCTTCTTTCCTCTCCCACCAATTGCTTTTCTTATTAGGGTTGCCCACAGAGGATGATTATCCCCATTCAATTGAAAACCAATTGATAGACTGTAAAGATTGCATTCCAAGGATGCTCCACAGCAGCTTTGTGATCTGCAGCGTCAACTTATCAGATTTGTTTGAATTATTGCCAGTATTAACACTGGTATCTTCGTCAGATGTTGACATTTTGTTTTGGCTAATTTTACTGAGAGAGTATAAGAACGATGATCCAATTCTGAGTTCTTAGGACCTAACACCGCTATAATTAGGAGGTAGAAAGAATAAGAAGAGATTAGGAAATGTTATTTTCTTTCTAATTCATTTTGATTTACAACAATTCTTTTAATTTATAGATAGCTAGGAATCTATTTATAGAAATATTCTAAATTGATAACATTGATTTTTCTAATATTTTTCGTGATCCTAAAATATCTCCCTGATTTAATTTAAATATCTCCCTAATTTGATTCAATCTTCCAACACTACCTTCTGACTTTGAATCGTCACCTTCCTATTAAATTTAGGTGACGTCAGACTCACCAACTTCCACTTCCTCTTTGTGTTACTTGGGAGGAGTCCTAAGTCTCACCTTCCAACAGTCATCGCCTATGGAACCCCTCTTGAACAACCTAATAATCATTCTTCGAATCATCACTTCCCTTGTAAATTCACGTGACTTCAGACTCCCCAACTCCCACTTCCACGTTGGGTTACTTTGGCCTAGGCGTCCTGACACCTTCCAACAGTCATCATCGCCTATGGCACCCCTAACAAACTGAATTAAATTTGGAATGTCCAAGGAAATTTTGGAATTTTGTCCACTATTTCTTCTGCCTTTAAAAGGTCATCATTGAATAGAAAAACTCTCAATAATGACCTGTATACTCTCTCTCCTTTAAATTGTTCAGGGACTCCCTCCATGAACAATTCAGCATCAGTCACGTTTCGGAATTTACGGTCTACTAATAAACCGAAACTGGAGATAACATTGGCATACACTTGTTCTTCAAGTAAACCTCTTATCAACAAAATAAGAAAAACCATTTCTTCACAATGAATTATAGCGCATCAAAATGACATCAATGTTACAAATTAACTTACCTTCCAACAATAAGCAGCCAATTTTGCAAAAAGAGATTGAGTTCGAACAGTTTTAAAAATTGACACCCCTTTTTAATTTTTATGACTTCGGGTGAATTTCAGTAGAGTTGCAATTCTTTTTGAAGATCTTCCTCCAAAGCTCGCCGATATCCTTTTCTTCCTCTTGAACAACCTAACAAAATGAATCAAATCTTGTGTAAATGGGAATTTTGGACTTTATGATTTTTGTTCACTGTTTCTTTAGCACTGCAAAGGTCATGCTTATACACGAAACCTCTCAAAAGCGCACTGTAAATTCTCTTTTCCCTGAATTGTTCAGGGATTCCCTCTATGAATAACTCGGCCTCATTCACGTCTCTGAATCTGGGACCAGTGAATCTCCAATTGGCGAACTTAAATATAATATCGGCATACTCTTCTTCTTCAAGTGTATTAAACCATTTTTCTACCTTAACTCATGACAACAATAAAAAAGTCTCACAATCTACAAATTCAGCCTAACAGAATTCATACATTCAGTTTTAATTTTAGCCTTTATCATCTTATCTTATTTTTAAGTTACCATTTTATCTCATCTTTGAGTAGACAATACTCTATATATATTTAGTTTTATTCTTATAATTCAATCAATCAAAAAATACATACCAAAATATTCTTTATCTTTGCGTACTCTTTTTGTACTCTTTCAATTTTGTAAAGTGCACTTCCCTGTCAAAAAAATAAAAAAAAACCATTTCTTCACAATGAATTACAACAAATCAAAATGACATCAATATTACAAATTAAACTATTTTCCAAGCATAAGCAACCATTCTTTGAATCATCACCTCCCTTGTAAATTTACGTGACTTCAGATTCTCCCACTCCCACAATGTGTTACTTGAAGAAGGAGGTTGAATTCGAATAGGTTTAAGAATTGACAACCCCGTTTCCAATTTCTGTGACTTCAGTTGAATTTCACGATTTGTTTCGGGAGTTGCAAATTTTTCTGAAGATCTTTCTCAAGGCAGCGTTTGTTTTTTGCCTTTTTGGTATACATGTCCATCAAAATATAGATACGGGAATATATGTATGGTGTTTGTTTACGGAGACGAAAATTATGAAAGATACAGTCATACATAGGCACCCATTAAAACATGTATTCTGTCTAAAATATTGAGATATTAATTTTTAACTTGAGACACTAATTTTTTTATAATTTTTTTTTGTCATATTTAACTTACCAACTAGTGTCTTCTTATGTCTATGTACTCTTGTGTATCTATGTCTATATCTCATTTATATTGAGACAACAACCAAACACAACCCAAATGCTCGCTGATTTTCATTTCCATCCTCAGTAACTTCTTTGATCTTTTAGGGTTCTTGAAAACTTTTGAAAAAATTTGTAAATTTAGAACATTTTCAGACAAGCTGAATTAGGCGAAAAGTTTTTGTTTTACTAAAGCGGGTACCGTGGGAATTTGAATAATAATAGTAATATTTTATATCCTATTTAAATTAGAATAAATATTTTTAAAACAAATAATGCGTATTTTTTTACAAAAAAAAATTTAATTAATTGTGAAATTAAATATAATTCGGCTCAGGACTATAAATCGGAATCAATCTGGTTAAAAGTAAATACACACGTGCAGGAGTACGTAGAGAGTACGTGTTTTGCTCTCCTAACGAATTTATCCTATACAATCAAATAACTACGTGCCAACCCGAATCTCTCCGCAAATCTCTCTAAACAAGCTCACTAAAGAGCAGTTATCCCACTAAATAACAGCTCCACAATATCAGAGTAATCGTACCACAACAATTCTATAAATACATCCACTCTTGATATGAAAGAGGTACAGAACTCATTCTCACTCATTTGGTTCCAACCTCCTCCGATGTTCCTTGACAGCTGAAGTATAATTCGGCATCTGTGCTCTTAGGACAGAAAACTCCATACACACAGAAGAATAAGTTATATCTCGGCTCAAATTATTAGACAGGAACACCACTGATGATAAATATATTGGCATTAGATTTACTATAAAAAAAACTTTTAGACATATTATGTTGTTGTTATATAATTTAGTTATCTTTTTTATTTTTAATTTAGATTTTTTGGATTGGAATATTTTAAAAAAATGCTATTCAATTTTTCAAATTATTAAATAAAATCAATTACAACTAATTAATTATGTTGATTAAATATTTAGATATTTTATAATTTAATATAATTTAATTTATATAAATACATAACTTTTACAATTTTTCTTTTTATGTAATAAATTTTAGAGATAATTTTTATAAATTATAATTTTTTTTTAGCTGTATATTCAGAGCTTGTTCTAGTAAAGAAGGATCTTGTTGAGGTTGAGACTCTATTTGTAAAGATCTAAGGGCTTGTATTCTTGATTGTATATCATAAAAACGCATCATATTTTGCACATGAAGATAATGCATTCTTCTAACATAATAAATACGTTTATTCTTAATACTTTGCCTAACGATTTTTACTGATTTTATGGTTTTCATTTGTTGTAAAAACCTTTTAGTTTTAATTATTTTCTTGTTCACTTTTTTTATTTCTTCTTTCAATTCAAAAGATTCAGTTATTAGTTTTCTTACTTTCATTTCTATTGTCATTACTCTTATTTTCATATTTCTTCTATCTAACTTTAAAGATTTAAACTTTTTATGAAACTCTTTCATGTTATAAGAACAGGGATAATAACTAAGAGAATAAAGAAAAGAAAGATAGTAAGCTTACAAAGATGAACTTGTACTCTTATTGCTTGCAAAATTGATACACTTCTTGAAGATAGTTACAAATATTTAGAGAATATATGAAGTAAGAAGATATAAGAGTAGAGAGATTTCTTGAGCTTTCAAGTATTTGATGATCTTGAATGAGTGAGGCCTTTGGTATTTATAGACCCCAAATGATGACTATTTGGGTATTGTTTGCCGACAATACTGTTTGCTTTTACTGTTTGCAGACATTTACTGTTTTGCCGACATTCACTGTTTGCTTTTACTATTTGTCGATATTTACTCTTTACTTTTTACTTTTTACTTTTTACCTTTTTACCTCTTTTTTTTACAGAGATCATTTTTCTTTATGATTGGGCTTTTACATTGATTGCATATACAGTACTTATTACATCTCAAATGGGTCTTGAGAATCTTGATCGTAATGAGCTGGGCTAGACTGGACCTCTTCGTCTTCTCCAAGAGGTACGGTTTGTATTGCTTGTAGAGAACTTTGAATATCTTCCTCTGAGGTTGCTGCCGCTAGAGCTGCCATAATTTGTCGCTTCTGTGCTAAGAATTGGGTCTCTTTTTTATAAGCTATTTGTTCATTGGTGGTGCTTGAGGCTGTTATTGTTGGACGCTTTTGTGATGTTGTTAACCATTGATCAATAGCTGCTCTTCTTAGTAAATTTATATCATATTTGTTCCACCATTTTATTTTTATTACTCTTACTAAATATTGTATGCTTGGAGATTCTTCATATGCTGCTGAATCATATTCCCATGTCATAATCCAGCTTATTCCCATGGCTGCTATGAATGAAATGAATTTATATTCTTGTAAGAATGATGACTTGATTTTAAAATATTCATACCCCATACTGGCTTCTTTTGGGAAGAAAGCTTCCATTGGTCCAAAATTCTAGAACCATGCTTGGAACCATTTGGGAAATTGTAATGATATCCCCTTTCTAAACTAAATGAACCACGAATGGGGACTTGGTGATAGAAATAATATATGATTCCAGGCTTCTTGATAATCATAGTAGGTATAGTTCTAGGGTTCGAATTTTAGTGAGAAACTCTTAGACTGATAGGGAGGTATTTTTCATTATTGTAAAGATAATATTTTTATGATTTTTATCTTTAAATAAATAGGCTGTTTGGTGTTCGAATCCCTGTAATGGGTTAATTCAATTGATCCGGTGTTTACTAATATGAATTCATAGAATTTTTGGGTTTTTTGTGGGTTAATAAGAATGTAATGGAAAGTGTTTGGGAAAATAGTCTTATATAGGGTTTTCCTATTTTTTTTGAACCACTCTTTTTCGATGGTTAATATTTTTATAGGATTGGGTTTTTCATAGTAAGAAAATTGTTCTTTCAGGAGTTGAGTGTTATAGAGGTCAGATGGTTGTAATAATGTGAATTTATTATTGGTAGTAATTAAACGGCTCTTAGAAGGTGATGACGATGATGGTGCGACTTTTAGAACCTGTGACATTGTCATAGGTCTTAATGATAATTGTTTTGCTGGTATAGCAGTAATAGGTAATTTCGTTTCTTTTATTTGGTCAAAAGGTTGACCATAATCTTCACTGGAGGCTGCTTTTTGTTCCATTCTTTTCCTGCAAAAATTCTCTAGTAAGAAAGTCAGGGAGTGAATTTAGTTCTCCTTTTATATGTTCAATAGTAAAATCGAAGCATGATAAAATAGCTTGCCATCTTGCAAATATTTGTTTTGAAACCAAATTTTTGACATTATTTTCTAAAACATTTAGTGCTGCTTTACAATCAGTCCTTATTAAAAAAATTTTATTGAATAAATCTTCTTGAAACTTTGAAACACATAATACTATGGCAAGTATTTCTTTTTTGACTGTTGGGTAGTTCTTTTGAGCCTGGTTCCAAATTCCTGAATGATATTTTATTATTTGTTCTTTTGAGCTATTAGGAGGTATTTGTTTAAGAATTCCTCCATATCCTAATTCTGATGCATCTGTTTCTACAATTAATTTAGCCAATGGATCTAGTATACTTATACAAGGTATTTCTTTTATTGCATTTTTTATCTTTATTATTATAGAAGTCATTTCTTTTGTCCATGGAGGTGAATTTTTTTTAATCTTTTATAAAGAGGTTCGCATGTGATTCTTATTCCAGGTAGAAATTCCGCTACATAATTTAAACATCCTAAAAACCTTTGTAGTTATTTTTTGTCAGTTATTTCATTTGAAAATTTATCTGCAAATTCAATAGCTCTTTTAATAGGTACTATAGTTCCTTGATAAATTTCATATCCTAAAAACCTTACTTTAGTTGTAAAAATTTTCATTTTCTTTTCTGATAAAACTAGTCCTTATTCTTTTATAATATCCATAAATTTTTCTAGATGATATATATGCTGCTTTATTCTTTTTGAGTATACTAATACGTCATCAAGATATACTATAGTAAATTCTATATGCGGGCAAAATATATTATTCATTATTTCTTGGAATTCACTTAGAGCATTTCTTAATCCTTGAGGCATTACATTCCATTCATAATGTCCAAAGGATACTATAAAAGCTGTTTTATATCTATCTTCCTCTTTTACTGTAATTTGATAATATCCTGATTTTAAATCAAATTTTGAAAAGATATTTGCTTTATTTAATCTTTTAATTAGATCACTTTTATTTGGTAAAGGATACCTAATCCATTTTAATACCTTGTTTAGAGGTTTATAATTAATAACTAATCTTGGAGCACCTATTTCTATTTCAGATGCTTTCATCACATAGAAGCCTGTACAGCTCCAGGGTGATTTTGAATGCCTTATTAGTCCCTTATCCAAATATTCTTGTATTTTTTTTTACAATATTCTAGATATTCTTTGTTCATATGTATTGGTTTTGCCTTTGTTGGTATATTTTTTTCATCAAACCCATCTTCATATGGTAAAGATATTTCATGTAATTTCCTATGCTAAAAAGCTGTGGGATTTAAACTACATAATTCTATCTTAATTTTTTCTTCAATTGCTTTTATTTTATCTTGTATTTCCGAAGTTTGTAATTGTTCTTCTATTCTTTTATGTGTAACTGCTTGGTTTAAGTAGTTAATTTGTCTTGTCTTCCTTTCTATAATATTAACTTGACGCGGTAAGTGTTGTAAAATTTTCTCTTGGCCCAAACAATTAATTTGTCTTACTTCTGTTTCCATAACACTAACTTGTGTAGATAGGTGTTGTAACATATTGAGCTCATGCTGTTTTGGTCTGGTGAGAAATTCAAAATGAATAGGATGATTGAAGATTCTTGTACAAGTTATTCCATCGATGTCGACATTAAAGGGATATAATAATAAAGTAAAAGGATTTCCTAATATAACTTGATGAGATATATTTCTTGCTAAAAGAATGTAGTGGAAAAGCATACCCTATTTTTACAAATTTTTACTTTAGATAACTTATAGTCTATAGTCATTTTGTCATTTTCTGTCATTAGGACTCTTTCTGTAGTTTTCTCATAATATTTTGTGGGTATTAACCCTTTTTGTATACAATTGACATCTACTCCTGAATCTACTATAGCTATTAAATCAAATTTTTCTTCTCCTGCTATTAAGGTTATTGTAGTGAACCATTTTTGGCTTACTAATAAAGTTAGTATATTTATATAATTTTCTGTACCCAGGTTAATATAATTCTCGGAGATTGTTATGTTACTAGTCCCTTCTATTTGACTAACATTATTTTGCAAAGATTGTTCTTGGATTTTTATTGTGTTTTCTCCTTCTATTTTTAGTAATCTATAGTCCATATTAATATTTTGTTGTTTTAATTCTGAAACTTCTCTTTTTAACTTTTTTATCTCTTCTTTGAGAGAATTAAGAAAAATTTCTTCTTGTAGATTTTTAAAACGATTATAAATTTTTTTATTTCTATCGGTCTTATTTCTTGCTTACTTTCTTCTTCTTTTTTAACTAATTCAGCTAATTGTCTTATGAACTCATCCCTTAATGGCGTATCTTCTAACTTATCAATTATTTTGACTAGTGTAAAAGTTTGTTCTTTAGTCAAAACATTTACAATTTTTTCACAGTTTCTACAGTTACATAATCCTATTCCTAAACAATTATTATTATCCTGTTCTTCTTTTTCACTATTTCCTCCTGAGCTCTCTTCTTCTGACATAAGGTCTAATTATTGTATAAAATAGTCTTCAGTTTCAGAAGAACCCTCATAACTTGATTCTTCTTCTGACTCTGAATTGATTAGTATAGCTGTCAAAGCATGTTTAATATTTTTATTTTCTATTTTATTTATTTTTTGTTCTGTCGTACACTTGTTAGCATAATGTCCTTATTTTTTACATTTCCAACATGTTACTTGTTTCTTCTTATTAGAAAATTTAGGTTTTCCTTTAGGAGTCTTATGGAATTTTTTATAATATTTCTGTTCATAATAAAGGGGTTTGTCTATATTATATTTAGATTTTTTATAAATTTTTTTTAATTTTATGTTGTCCACTAGGTGCCTTTTTAGGAGTTATTCCATATTGATAACAGAAAGTGCTAAGCTCTCTTTTTTCCGTGATACTTTCTTGTTTTATTTTCTGTTGTATCTTGGTATCTGTGCATATTTCTATACCTGTTTGTACTATTATATTATGCAATTGTCCAAAGGTTAATGAATTATAGAGAATCTGGGTCCCGAACTGTGTTTGTAGTTTTTGTAATACTTTTTCAGAGAATAATTTTGGTAAGGCTGCTACGAATCTTTCTTTCCAGAAAGGTGCATGTGCATCATCTCTTATCATGACTTTTGACATCAAAACATCTTTATACCATCTATAATCAGACATGGTTGGACATCTTAAATTCATTAATTGAGTTTGTATTCTATCTTTAAAAATACTGGGATCTCCTACAAAATTTTTAATAATAGTATATATTAATGTGGATGTAGCGTCTGGTGACTGATTTTCTTGTTTAATACTATTAATAATTAATTCTTTCTTAGATGCTGAGAAAATTATCCCACCAACCTTTTAATTGTCCTGTAAATTCTTGGGTTATCATAATTGCTGCTTCTTTATCAGAAGCTTTTCTCATCTTATAGACAGTTGCAGCCATAGTCATATTACACATTTGATCTAAAATGGTCTGCTCACTTAATCCATCTATATTTCATTCTATTAAGTCTGATCCTGAGAAACTATTTTGCACTAATTGTGTTCGCTCTTCTAGGCCTACATCTACTGGTGATGGTCTAGAATAATAATTTCTTGTTTTAGGATAATCTCTTTTATGGGATATTTTATTTAGTTCTAATTCTTCTTCCTTTTATAATATATTAATTGTTAATTTTCCTAGACTAATACTCCTAAGTTTTTCTTTTAGTTCTTCAACTTCTGTTTCTACTTTAGATTTTAAGCTAATATTATCTAAACTTTGTAATTTATATATAGGTTTTTCTATGGATTTTTCTACCTTAATGACCTTTTTCATATTTTTCATTCTTCCTAATTGATTTTTCATTATATCTAACATGATATTAGTAAAGTTTAATTGTTGATGTAACTTTTTAATATCTCTTTTTTCTATATTTCCTTCTACATTGCTATCTTTATAGGGTGTTGCTTCAACTTCTAGGTCTTTTCCAATTGGTATTTTAATAGTTTCTTTAGGAGGATATTCAGATTTTATTACTGATCCTGAGCTTGTTTTCCAAATAACAGTTTGTTTTGTTAAAGGACATAATTTCTTATCGAGTTTAGAGTAATAATTAACCTACCAATCAAAGAAGTATAAACTAATTCTATTTTCTTTCATAAAATCATAGAATAGTTCTCTTAGTCTAATAACTTCATTTTCTGAATGATTGGTAAAATACCAAACTCTTAGTGGTTTATTATAATCAGCATTAAAATCTTGTCTTATCCATTCTTTATCAATCTCAAATGGTTCTTCCTTTATAATTACTGATGAAACTTGTGATTTCATTGGATCAAATTCCGAAGGTGATTTATATACAGCAGTGGCTATATTCGGCCTTCTGTTGTCAATTTCTACAATATTATTCATATTTTCTATTGATGAGTTATCTATAGAATTTCTATGACTAATAGTTTCAACATTATCAGGAATTCTTAATGATTGGGATCTATTCATTCTAATTCTAATATCAGGTCCTTCTCTTATTCTGGTATTTTGTATTTGTGGTTCTTCAATACCATCAGGTATTATCCATTCTTCAGGCATTCTACTTTTTAATTCTTCATGTCTTAATTTTCTAGGTGTTTGTATATTAGATCTTTTTAGATTTGCATGCATAATTATCGTTTCTTCTTTTGAGGATTGTCTTAATGCTTTAAAGTCATAATTAACCTTAGTAATTTATAATATATCCTATAGATTATTTCGAATGGATCATATTTCTCATTTATAATTGTTTCATCAGATCTTACTTGCAATTTTAAGGCTTGCCATGTGTATTTATTTTTTAAATTCCTAGCATAATTTGGGTAACAATTAAAAAAAAACTGGTCCATCATGACAGTTACTTTCTAATATTTCTATTAATGAGTCACTAAAATTTTGGAATCTGGTATCTCTTAAGGTTAATAATATAGGCAGATTAATTCCTATTCTAAAATTAGGTTTTATGACTACTTTTATTAATCCTATGTGGATGAAGTTATATCCTTTACTGTTATGTTCTTTCAATTTATCCTCTTTTAAGATGGTAATAATCTTATTATTACTTGTTCCTTGTTTACAATATTCTAACATATGAATTTCATAATTTCTTCCTTCCCAAAAGTTTCTCTTTTTATATACTTTATCTTTATCTATTATAGGTATATTCCAATTATGAAAACTTTCTTCTAATTTAGCTATTTCTAATTCATTTTTAGTTCCAGAGGTGAAAGCTTCATCATTATCTATTTTTATCACTAAAGAATTGTTTTTTTCTAGATTTAAACTACTCATCGTTCTCAATAAACTAGCCATTTTATGGTTAGAACTTTGCGAGTTACGGGACCACCCTTGTTAATCAACAGATTCACTGTCTTACTAGGACTTACAACTGGGACTACGATCTGGGCTGACCAACGTATTAACAAGTTTCACTGCTACTTCAAAGTTATAACTATAAAATTTTGAGGTATATCAAGAAGACTTGTAATAAAAATCAATTTTAAGGTTTATCAAGAAGACTTGTAATAAAAATCCAGTTAAAAATAATTTCTTTATAAATGTTATCAGATACCTTCTCACTTTGACAAAAAAAATTTGATTTATGAAAATTTAAACTTAAACACTTACTATGATTAAGTTCAAATTTCAATTTATTTTATCACATTATATAAATATTAAATTCTTTGATTAAACACTTATTTGATTACGATATGATATTATATATAACTTTTCTATTGACAATTAAATTTCAGTTGCTACACAAATGATATATTGTTATAACAAGAATACATATAACTTTAAAAAAATGATATAATCTAGGCTTTGATTATTTAAAAAATTACTAAGTGACTCGAATAACTCCACGTCACAAACCAATGAATTGCTAGTAATAGAAATGATCACAAAAATAGCAGAAACAAGTATTTGTGGAAATTATTTGTGTTTTAGGACTAGATAGGGACTCGTAAAATCTCCATGACCCGCCATGCAAAAATGGATGGGGACACGGGTATAAGTATCCACCCTATGTGATCCATTAAATACACGCGAATATAAAATTATTTAATTTATTTTAATTTATATATACATAAATTTATTTCTTGAATTTAGTAACCCTAATTCTTGCCTCTAATTCAAACTCTCTCTCTCTAACTCACTTTCTCTACCTCTCAAGTCTATCACTACGCCGTTCAGTATCATCCCAAAAAATTATGTTATATTATTATATTGGAATATGTTTTTATGTTTTTTCTTTTGAAATGCTATTTTTTATAATAAATATGTTATGAATTTTGTTAAATTATATTGAATTGATTATTGTATGATAATTATATTATGCCCTTTTGTGTTTATTTTTCTAAAAATTTTCAAAGAATATTGATAGATACGAGGAGATTTGCGTTTTTTAAGGGAATAATTATAGGATAAATACTAATTAAAAAGAAATTAAAATACTAATTTATTTTTAATAGAATAAATTATAGGAAGAATTTCAAGTGTATTAAGAATATTCTGGGTATATTTGAAAACTTTCTTAAATTATATATTGAATAATAAAAATTATTATTGATTTTTCTTCACATTAACTAATACTTAATGATAGTATTTTGGTACACCATGTTACTAAGAAATAGTAATCAATCTAATAACTTTTTTAATGACATAAATCTATAAGTTTAAAAATTTAAAAATCATATCATAAAATGTGAAATTTTAACAAGCAACAATGTTGATTATATTGTTTTGATTTTTAGAATGAATATAGTACCAACAAATAAAATTGTTCTAGGTAAATTTTAACAAAGACGAAAGTCTATAAGTATTGCTATTAATGAGAAATTAATCTATTTTAAAAATAGATATAATTTTTTTTTGTACGAATTTTCTAACTCTACAATTGAGGACTAATCCACCACGTATTAATGCTTTATTGTTAAGAGTCTATCACTAACTAATGAATTGTTACACACAAAATAAAATTTAAATTTTAAGTAATTGCTTAAACGAACAAATGAGATGACTATTTAACTAATTTAAATTGAATAAAATAAATATTAATTATTTTTAATATTTTTAAATTATAAAATATTTATAATAATTATTACATATATTTTTTGTTTAATTTTTTAATAAAATTTTTTTATATAATTTAATTTTATGTATTATTCCTGACGCGGAACATACAACTAGTTATTAAATAAACAAGGGAATCAGCATACTTTTTCTGATAATGGAATTTAACTAATATCCCTGCCAGCATTTCTTTTATGGTCTAATAATGGAATTCTTTTGTACAAATAAAATAAAGCTCACTTACCAAATTATGAACAAGAAGAATAATCCAACCAAGCATCATAATAGCACTTATTTAGTTACACCCTATCTGATTATTAACTTTTCTATTTCTGCTGATATCTTTTTTTGTTATTGAATTTGTTATTGAATTCTATGAATGAATGGATGTAATAAAAGGAATAATATACATCTAAACTATAACCAAATACATTCTAAGATTATTTTTTACCTTTTTATAGTTCTTTCGTTATTTTTTTTACTTGAACACTTTGTTCATTTTCTGGCATAAGGATTGGTTTATTTTCTGTTACAAGAGTTTGTTCAATTTGTGGCACGGAGTTGTTTGGGACAGAGGTAGACAAACTTAAATTGGAACTCTAAACAAAACAAAAATAAAAGGTTAAGAAAAACAATGAAAATAAAATGGTTATAAGATTGAAATTTACTCGAAAAACTCACATTGAAAGCGCTTCTGTTTGTGATTGTGTCTCTTTTTGCACAACCATCATGTTCTCCTCAGTTTGGTCATTGGGTGATTCTTCTACAAGACTCAACCTGAAATACACCCTAAGAAAGTCAAAAATACACCCGAAGCATTCAAAAGAAAGACATGCTTTGTTTTTTGAGAACTTACATAGCTCTAGTTTTTGCTTTTTTTTCTGCCTTTTTTTTTGAATAAAACATTAAAGGACTTTTTTTCCAAAAAAAATATATACAGAATTAGAAGTAGAAGGTAATAAAAGAATAAATGCAACGGTTATTAGAAAGAGAAATTACATGCTCTCCGCCAATTTGTTTACACTACTTTGATCTGTGTGTCCTTTAGACAAAGGATCATCACTTCCTAAGTTTACCTCCGGTATTCTAAACATAGAGTAGATATTATTCAGTAAAAATACTATACTGTTAAATCAGGATAACAAAATTTTATGAAATAAAGGTTCTTACGTTTCAGATGAGACATAGTGACCTTCTGTCGACCGCAGGTCAGCTTCCTTCTCCCTGGCAAACCAGAAACAATTATTAGCAAAGAAAACACCTTAAAATCGGAAATATACACTCCAACAAGACATACCCCTGTGCAGCAGATTTTTCATTGTTTTTCTTCTTCTTAGATTCCCTTAAGAATTCTTCTAATTCTTCAGTTTCAATTTCAGATCTGACAGTACATGCATAAAAGAACATGTTAACAAATATATTTTTGATGATAAACGGTAATATAGCTTACAAAGTACTCTACCCATGATAGGATTGAGCTTGTTCAGGAGATGAATCCTCAACAATGACCTTTTTCTTTTTGGATTGACTCTTGGAGAAAAAAAAAGTATGAATCAGAAATATAAAATAAAATTGATCAGAAAATACTATCTAAAGAAGTGCTTACTTTTGGGGTATTCTCTGAGTCTTTTTCTTTATTTTTTGCTTCGCTACTGGTGATGATTCTTCGCTTCTGAAAGTTAATAAGAGACGCTCCGTTAATACATGAAATTTTGATAATAAACCGAAAGAAAAGCAATAATAATTTCAAAACATTACTCATCATTCGATTTAGTCTCAGACTGTTACTTACTTTTTGGCTGTTTGGGTGGGTTGTTTCCTTATTGGTTCCTCTAAGTCTTCTTCAGTCTCAGACTCAGAGGTAGAATAGACTTCACTTTCAGTTGTTTCAGGCTCAGATGATGATGATGAACTTGCTTTTCTTTTTTTGTTTTTTTTCTTTCTTTTCTTTTTTCTTCATTTGTTTTAATTCTCCTTTGTTTCAGCCATCTTTACAATTCCCTGAAACAGTTGAAATGTTAGTTAACAGCATTCACTTAAATAAAATACACCCAAGGTGTTCTTTTCACTTACCATATGTTCATCCATTTCTTCTCTCATTCTTTCAACCAACTGCTCTCTAGTCCAGTTGGCAATCCAGGGTTGTGGAGGTCTTTCCTCTCCTTTCTTATCTTTATTTTTTGATAGATGGAAGTAGACTATCATCAGGGCAAACAGGCAGTCGTCGATTGACTTCTTCTTTTTCAGATTATAATCTGTTATGCCTTTAATGATGAAATTCAGAACATGTCCTCCCCAGTTGCTCTCTTTTATTGTCTCCATCTTAAAAATTGGTGCCAGGTCCACAGGGGGAATTTTGTTTATTGTGGTTGGTAACAGGAACGCCATCTGTATATAGAGGATGAAAATCCTCTTGAACATGAGGTGATCCTGTTCATTTTCAACACCAATAACCATCATTTCATCTGTCATATTTTTTAGAGTCTTCTCCTGGAATCTTCTAAAAATCTGTTTGTTCTCTTTAAAAAGTTCCTTATAACTGACTTTCTGAGGAAATATATCTCCTACAAAAAGGAAAACAACATAATATGAAAATTACTTGAAATACACCCGAACATCACTTGAAATACACCCCCAATATAGCTCATATACACCTATGTCTGTAATGAGTTACCTGTCGTGTTGAGGCCAAGCGCAACTCCTATTGTGCTTGGTCTTACCCTAAACGAACCGTAGCCGATTTCGAGTGTGTTTTTCCCTAATTTAAAGGAGTTAACCAACTCCTTTAATAATTTGTGATGCACCCTTAGCAGCGGGATGTACGTCAGGCCACGAAACCCCAAATTCCTAACAATTTCTTTCTTCTCCTAGCTCATATTTTCAAATTTCTCACTCAACAAATGGATTGCACACTTCAGGTCTTTGGTTTGCTGTAAACAAAGTAAAATTAGAGTCAGATATATTTCTATAATGAAAAACTGATTTGATCTAAGACATATATTTTGTGCTTACATATTTTTCAACCTGGTTTTTGCTTGCCATTTTTATTACAATGAAAAAGAGATGTTGTCAATATATTAGAAATACACCCATAGATCAGCCTTACACCCAAACCGATTTCATAAGTATTAAATTAGATTAGTTCAAAATGATGTTCAATTCACTCAAACATGGATAAATATACAAGGTCGAGCAATATTACAAGGTCAAGCAATATACATGGTGCACGAAATTGCAATGACACTTTTTGCAATCCGCACAACTAACCAGCAAGTGCACTGGGTCGTCCAAGTAATACCTTACGTGAGTAAGGGTCGAATCCCACGGAGATTGTTGGTTTGAAGCAAGCTATGTTTATCTTATTATTCTTAGTCAGGATGCCAACAACAGTATTTTTCAAGTTCAGTGAAGAAAGGGAAAAGGGCATAAAATAAATACTTGTTATGCAGTAATGGAGAATATGTTGGAGTTTTGGAGATGCTTTGTCTGATTTATTCTTGTAATGTAATATTCCATCCATGGAAAAGTGCAAAGTTCTCTCCATGGCAAGCTGTATGTAGGGTGTCACCGTTGTCAATGGCTACTTCCCATCCTCTCAGTGAAAATGGTCCAAATGCTCTGTCACAGCACGACTAATCATCTGTCGGTCCTCAATCAGGTTGGAATAGAATCCAATGATTCTTTTGCGTCTATCACTAACGCCCAGCCTTCAGGAGTTTGAAGCTCGTCACAGTCATTCAATCCCGGAATCCTACACAGAATACCACGGACAAGGTTTAGACTTTCCGGATTCTCATGAATGCCGCCATCA